>NC_138208.1:2885185-3122685 GCF_964194415.1 Vipera berus | reverse complement strand
AATGATAACAGAATAGAATCTATTCTAAGATAATTATTAACAATAACAAATGATAATAGAATAGAATCTATTCTAAGATTATTATTAACAATAACAAATGATAATAGAATCTATTCTAAGATTATTATTAACAATAACAATGATAATAGAATCTATTCTAAGATTATTATTAACAATAACAAATGATAATAGAATCTATTCTAAGATTATTATTAATAACAATAATAGAATCTATTCTAAGATTATTATTAACAATAACAAATGATAATAGAATAGAAACCATTCTAAGATTATTATTAACAACAAATAATAGAATAGAATCTATACTAAGATTATTATTAACAATAACAAATAATAACGATGATAACGATGATGATGACGATAATAATAAGAATTAGAATTGGAATTGGAAGGGACCTTGGAGGTCATCTAGTCCAACCCCCCTGCTCAGGCAGGAAACCCTAGACCATTTCAGACAAATGGCTGTCCAGTCTCTTCTTGAAAACTTCCAGTGTTGGAGCATCCACAAATTCTGGCTTAGTGGAGTCCCTCAGTGCTCTCTGAGCTTGGTGGTATTCTTGCAGACGTTTCATTACCCAACTAGGTAACATCATCAGTGCTAGAAGGGAGTGGGCTTTGTGCAATGGAGGAGAAGGCGAAGAAGGACTGAGGGGTCCTTGGTGCTCTCCAAGCTTGGTGGTTTTTCTGCAGACATCTCATGACCCAACTAGATAACATCATCAGTGCTAGAAGAAGGGGGAGGAGGAGGAGAACTGTGGGGTCCTTGGTGCTCTCTGAGCTGGGTGGTTTTCTTGCAGACCTTTCATTACCCAACTAGGTAACATCATCAGTGTTAGAAGGGAGTGGGCTTTGTGCAATGGAGGAGAAGGCAAAGAAGGACGGGGGGGTCCTTGGTGCTCTCCGAGCTTGATGGTTTTTCTGCAGACATCTCATGACCCAACTAGCCAACATCAAACTCAGAGAACACCAACCAAGGGACTCCAGCGTTTAGCACCTGAGGCACAACATTTCTCGTCTACAGACATATTTATTAACCTGTCCCCTTCGGGGATGTTCCTCTGATTATTTCCCACCCAGAAAACATCCACAGATTCCGAAGTGCGGATTCTTGAGCAGTGCATTGCCGAGGAAGACCAACTGATCGGGGCGCAGGAACATTTCCGAGAGGAATTCAACAACTTGATCCGTATGACACAGCTGAAGGCCGACGAGAGGGAACAGAAGTGTAAGGATTTCTTGAAGGCCCAGGTAAGAAAATTCCAGGGACTTTCTGTCTGGCTCCCTCCGGACTTTTCCCGTGCATCCATAGCGCAGAGTCGTGTCTGATTCATCGTACTTTCCCCTTCGTTTTCACATCGCAGAACGCAGTGGCGCACGCCTAGAAATGGGAAAGCCTGAGGGAAAAAAATACAAAACTGAAAACATTGGGGGCAAAAAAACCAGGTTTTTTTCCCCAAATGGCTTGGGGGAAAAAAAAGACCCTGTTTTTTTTTTAAAAACCCCCCCCCCCAATTTTTTCCCCAAGCCTTCCCATCTCTACCGGGGACATACCTGTTGCAAATCCAGACCCCTGGCGAGTCTAAACGTACATAATAATATCGTTGTTCTTCTCCTTCTATTGCATTCGCATGCCGCGGGAAAGGAGGAGAATTAGGACTACAACGGGATGCCCGGTAAGTCAGGGGGTTGTTGTCTTTTTTCTGCAAAAGGTTTAAGGTGCTCATTCAGGAAGCTTGCTTTTTTCAAAGACAGCTTGGGAAACCCAAGTACGGGTCAGGTATTCGGCTCACGACCACCGTTGAGCCCCATAGGTCCATTGCTGAGGAAGACGAGTGGTTGGGTGGGTTTTGCCTCGTTTGACGACCTCTGCAGCCGTTACGTTAGTCACACGGTGACTGAGTGAATCTGGCTTTCCCCGTTGACAAGCTTAGAAGCAGGGGTCTTCAAACTTGGCAACTTTAAGACTTGTGGACTTCAACTCCCAGAATTCCTCAGCCAGGATGAGGAATTCTGGGAGTTGAAGTCCACAAGTCTTAAAGTTGCCAAGCTTGAAGACCCCTGGGCTAGGCACTCCTCATAGGCAAGATAGTAAAATGTGGGATAGACAACACCTTCTACCAGGTGAGTTTATAACTGGCTGACAAATCATACTCAACGTTCAGTCCTCAACGGAATTACATCCACACGGAGGGAAAGTAAGCAGCGGGGCAGCCCAAGATTCCTTTTCGGATCCAGTTCTCTTTCGACATCTTCACAAATGACTTAGACGAGGGAATGGAAGGGGGAACTCACCAAATTTGCAAATGACCCAAATAGGCCAACACCCCAGAAGGCAAGCTCAGGATCCGAAAAGAACTTGATGGACTTTGAACACTGGGCCCTACCCAACAGCATGAAATTCAACGTGGGGAAAAGTTAAGGTTATGAAAATTCCAAAGCAAATAATAGGGGGCAACAGTAGGGAAAAAAATGTCATTAAAATTAGCGTCCTTAATTTGGAGAAAATCTTAACCAGCAAGAATGTTTTGGATAAAGGTAAAGGTAAAGGTTCCCCCGCACATGCGTGCAAGTCGTTTCCGACTCTAGGGGCCGGTGCTCATCTCCGTTTCAAAGCCGAAGAGCCAGCGCTTGTCCGAGGACATCTCCGTGGTCATGTGGCCGGCATGACTAGACGCCAAAGGCGCACGGAAGGCTGTTACCTTCCCACCGGAGCGGTCCCTATTCTTCTACTTGCATTTTTACGTGCTTTCGAACTGCTAGGTTGGCAGGAGCTGGGACGAGTAACAGGCGCTCACTCTGCTACGCGGCACTCGGGATTCGACCCGCCAAACTGCCGACCTTCTGATCGACAAGCTAATGTTTTGGATATGTGGGGGAAACAAATTTAAACAAGAATGTAAGCAGGACTGCGATGAGGCAAATCAAGAGGACCAATGAAAAGAAGCTTTATATTGATGTGGTTACTACTCTCAGAAGCAATTGTCATCGATTTCAACAAGAATTGTATCAATTTAAGGTCGGCAAAAGAGAATATTACTGGAAGAAGAGGCCATGTAAAGCTACCATATGGACTACAGAATTGTGGAAATCAATTGTTAAATATTAACCCAGACGACACGATGTTTGCCAAGTGTTAAGGTGTATGTTAAAAATCAATAAAACATATTTAAAAAAAAACAAAAAACAACCAGTAGAAAAAGGTACGAAGAAAGGGAGGGGGGAAGAAATAAAAGGCGTTGACGTCCGACTCTGTTGCAGTAAAATCAGACGTTAAAATCGAATCTCAACTTTTTACATTTCTGCGGTAGCACGCGCTAGCCATTTCTGTTATCGGCAAAATCCGTCAGATTGGTAAAACCCAAAATCCATTCTCTTTTGGAAGGAAAGAGAACAGTCTCCTTGATGTTTAGAAACGGCCTTCCCATTTTGACAGCTCCCCAAATATCCACTCCTGCTCTTTCTGTTTTGTTTTTTTTGTGTTTGTTTTTTTTTGCAGGTGCGTCTGAATAACATCATTGCAGAAATAAAAACAAAAGACTTTGAAATTAGGGAGCATACCAAGAAGCAGAGAGAAATTCAGAGGCAGTAAGACAATTTTTACAGTGGGGTTTCGCTCGCCCAACCTTGGGGTGGGGTGGGGGGGAAAGGGAAGTTGACGCTTCATTGTTTTCCTTAAAATAATTTTTTTGGGTGTGTGTGTGTGTGTTTCAGGATGAAAGAATTTGCTAAACTGTACGACGTCGTGCGACACGAGCGGAACAAGCTGGTGAACCTTGTCCACTGCGCTCGCCAGAAAACCAACGAAATGAAAGACAAAGTCAAAATGCTGGATAACGAGATGGAAATTTTAAGGAACAGCGCCGTCATCAAAGAGAGGCGAGTGTTCCGCTCAACGATTCGCCTGGAAAAAATAATGTCCTTGATTTCGTTTAGAAATCAGGTTTTTTGTTGTTTTTTTTAAGCGAGGGTGCGAGTCTTTTTATAGTTGCTTCTCAATTATACTCTTGATAACATTTCCCCCGCGGGTCAAACTCTGCTCCTTATAAATGCTTTTGTTCCAGTTGGGGGGGGGGAAATAAGGGGGGGGGGAGAAATCTGCCTCTTTTCCATGCAAAAAAAAGATTTCTTTGCAACGAGAGGGACAGGACCAGTTCTCTTAGCGTTTTAGGAAAATAGCCGAAGGATCTCCGCTGCTTCTTCTTTGTTTTCTTCTTCTTTTAAATGTCCTTCGTGAAGGGACGCTAAATGAGTGGCGGGGACCACTGTGTTTCTTCTGTTCTTGCTTGCCATGATTAATCCCACCAAGAGCTTCTTGGAAGTTAAAGAGACCGGCCTTCTGCATCCCAAAAGTTAAAAGTGACACTTGCCACCTCCTGCATCCAAAAATATTACTGGGTCCTCATCTTTATAAATCTGAGCAGCAAACCAACCTTCAGAGCCCCCTCTGATCATTTCCAGCGAAAACAATAAGAGAAGGGCTTCTTCTTGGGATTAAGAAAAATTAAGAGAGACCTCTGCCGTCTCTTTCACTCTGACGTTCCAAGGAGATTCTCCCTCCGCAAAGTCCTTTTCATACTTTTGCACGAAGAAGAGAAAGCGGGGAATTCGGCACATCGGTTAGCGCGGGGGTAGGCAACCTTGGCTCTTTTGGGACTCGTGGACTTCAACTCCCAGAATTCCTGAGCCAGCCGCGCTGAGGGGAAAGGGAGAGGTTTCCAAGCTGAGCCATGACGGCTCAGGAATTCTGGGAGTTGAAGTCCACAAGTCATAAAAGGGCCAAGGTTGTCTACCCCTGGCCTAGGCCGCTTTATGACTTGTGGACTTCAACTCCCAGAATTCCTGAGCCAGCCATGCTGAGGGAAAAGGGAGAGGTTTCCAAGCTGAGCCATGACGGCTCAGGAATTCTGGGAGTTGAAGTCCACAAGTCATAAAAGGGCCAAGGTTGTCTACCCCTGGCCTAGGCCGCTTTATGACTTGTGGACTTCAACTCCCAGAATTCCTGAGCCAGCCATGCTGAGGGAAAAGGGAGAGGTTTCCAAGCTGAGCCATGACGGCTCAGGAATTCTGGGAGTTGAAGTCCACGAGTCATAAAAGAGCCAAGGTTGCCTACCCCTGGCCTAGGCCTAGGCCGCTTTATGACTTGTGGACTTCAACTCCCAGAATTCCTGAGCCAGCCGCGCTGAGGGGAAAGGGAGAGGTTTCCAAGCTAAGCCATGCTGGCTCAGGAATTCTGGGAGTTGAAGTCCACGAGTCATAAAAGAGCCAAGGTTGCCTACCCCTGGCCTAGGCCTAGGCCGCTTTATGACTTGTGGACTTCAGCTCCCAGAATTCCTGAGCCAGCCATGCTGAGGGGAAAGGGAGAGGTTTCCAAACTGAGCCATGCTGGCTCAGGAATTCTGGGAGTTGAAGTCCACGAGTCATAAAAGAACCAAGGTTGCCTACCCCTGGGTTAGGCCTACAACATCGTCCAAATGAGAATAAGAGGAATGGCGATTATATAAAGGGGGTTATGGACTTGTCTTATTAGTCAAGAGCAAGGGGGTCTTCAAACGCGGCCCTTTGATGACTTGTGGACTTCAACTCCCAGAATTCCTCAGCCAGGCATGCCGGCTGAGGAATTCTGGGAGCTGAAGTCCACCCGTCTTAAAAGTTGCCAAGTTTGAAGACCCTTGGTCAAGAGGATCTACATAAAACGAAAAGGAATATCATTTCATAATGGAGTTTTGAGGACTCTGGACAGCAACTGATTAGATTTTGCAATGTACGGAAAACTGGCAAATAATCTTCCCTTTAATTAATGTCCCTTCCAACATTATTATTATTATTATTATTATTATTATTATTATTATTATTATTATTATTATTATTATTATTATTATTATTATTATTATTATTCAGAAGGGAAGCCTGCCCGGGCCTTCCTTTCAACTCTCTGTTTCCTTCCGTCCTTTTTTTTTTTTGCCTTTAGGAAGCTGCAGAAATACCAGATGAAGTACGCGAACAACGTGGCGATCAAGGACAGCATCCAGAGTGATGTTGGCAAGGTCTACCAGACCCTCCAGGAGATGAAGGAAAAACGGGAGCAGCAGCTGATGGACGTGGAAAGGCTGACCAACACCCTTACCCGGATCGAGGAAGAGATGGTCCAGCTGCGCAAAACCTACGAAAAAGCCGTCCAGCGACGGAACGAAAGGTGCGGAGGCGGGCCCTCGAGCGCCTTTGAGCTGGGAGAACTATCCAGGCGGTCCTCGGCTTGCGACCCCAACTGAGCCCGGCACCTCTGTTGCTAAGCGAGACATCGGTTAAGCGAGTCTGGCTCCAGGCTACGACCTCTCCTGCCCGTTGCTAACTGAATCACGGCGGGGGTTTAAGTTACTAACAGGGTCGTTAAATGAATCCGGCTTGCCCCGTTGACTTTGCTTGTCAGGGAGGGAGGAAGGTCGCAAAAGGGGATCGCGTCACACACACACACACACACACCGAGGACACTGGGAAGGTCATAAATATGAGTCGGTTGCCAAGCTTCTCAGTTTTGGATCATGGGACCTGCAACCGCCGTAAGTAGGAAAAATGGCCGTAAGTCGCCATTTTTTTCAGTGCCGTGGCCACTTCAAACGGTCGCTAAGTGAACTGCTACTAGTTGAGGACTACCTGTACAGAAAATGTAACTTAATAAGTGTCGTTCTTACCCTTTGTTCATTTGACTAAGTTTTGGTCTTAAGATATGAGCATGAACATTGTTGTTGTTAGCTGCAAAGTCGTGTCTGACCCATCGCCACCCCGTGGACAACGTTCCTCCAGGCCTTCCTGTCCTCTACCATCTTCTGGAGTCCATTTAGGCTCACGCCTAACTGCTTCAGTGACTCCATCCAGCCACCTCATTCTCTGTCGTCCCCTTCTTCTCTTGCCCTCAACCTTTCCCAGCATGAGGCTCTTCTCCAGTGAGTCCTTCCTTCTCGTTAGGTGGCCAAAGGATTTGAGTTTCAACTTCAGGATCTGGCCTTCTAAAGAGCGGTCAGGGTTGATCTCCTCTAGGACTGACCGGTTTGATCGCCTTGCAGTCCAAGGGACTCGCAGGAGTCTTCTCCAGCACCACAGTTCAAAGGCCTCAATTCTTTGGTGCTCAGCCTTTCTTATGGTCCAGCTTTTACTGCCATACATTGCAACTGGGAAGACCATAGCCTTGACTATACACACTTTTGTTGGCAGGGTGATGTCTCTGCTTTTTAGTGTGCTGTCTAGATTTGCCATGGCTTTCCTCCCCAGGAGCAAGCGTCTTTTAATTTCTTGGCTGCGGTCCCCATCTGTGGTGATCTTGGAGCCCAGGAAAATAAAATCTGTCACTAACTCCATTTCTTCCCCATCTATTTGCCAGGAATTGAGAGGGCCGGATGCCATGATCTTGGTTTTCTTAATGTTAAGTTTCAACCCAACTTTTGCACTCTCCTTCTGGGCTAATTTCCAAATAAACATTTATAAGAATGCACGATTGAAATAATTTGTGGGTGGCGGGACCGCATTATAACATAACCTGCATAATAACTCTGTGGCGATACCGCTGAACTATTTATTTATCTAGTTGGGTTTTATCCCGTCTTTATTATTTGAGAGGCAAACATTTTACTCTTAATAATTTACCTTTAAAAGACGAACCAGGAATGTGCTTTTTTACATTTATTCGAAGTAGTCACACATTTCTCAGTCAGTGAAGCTTGTTCTTGGACAACTGTTCTTAAAAATAGGAACTACTTTCTAAACAATAGGCAATTATGTTTGAGCGAACAATTTGTTCAGAGGTTGAACAAAAAAAAAACAACCCCAAAGAATTCAAAATATTAGCCATTCTGTTTCTTTAATTATTTCGACTCCCAAACTGTGGCTGACAGTCTAGCCAATGCCCAGGAATCATTAACGAATAAACAAAATGTAAAAGAAGAGCATAAAAATAACACCTTTTAATTAAAAAGAAGTTTATGAAATATCTTTGATTTTTACTGGCAATAAATGCACTGTTAATACAGATAGTCCTCCGGGACTCTGTAAGCCGTCATAAGTACACGCCAGTTGCAAGCATCTGGATTTTGATCACATCAACCACGGGGATGCCGCAGAGGTCGCAAACTGCTAAAAAACGGCCGTAAGTCACTTTATTCGGCGCCGCTGCAACTTTGAACGGTCCCTAAACAAACGGTTGCAAGTTGAGGACTGCCTTCCTTCTGCGTAGATCGGAATTTTCTCATCTGCCCTCTTAAACAGCCTTTGCTTTGGGTTTTTGTCACAGTGGGGTCCAGCTCATCGAGCGAGAGGAGGAAGTCTGCATTTTTTATGAAAAAATAAACATTCAGGAAATGATGAGCCGAAACGGCGACATCGAGATAAACGTGATGGACGAGAAAATACGCTACCTGAAGCTAAAGCTGATAGAGAAAAAAAGGCAGATTGAATTATCCGTGAAAACGTTGCCCACGAAGAGGACTCTGGATGCCGACTTGGTGGTCCTTCAGATCCAGGTAAGCAAATAATAATAATAATAATAATAATAATAATAATAATAATAATAATAATAATAATAATAATAATAATAATAATAATAAAGAAGTTGGAAGGGACCTTGAAGGTCACCTAGTCCAACCCCCTGCTCAGGCAGGAAACCCTGAACCATTTCAGACAAATGGCTGTCCAGTCTCTTCAACGACAAAGATGATCAGGGGACTGAAGGCTAAAACATATAAGCAACGGCTGCTGGAATTGGGTATGTCTACTTTAATGAAGAGAAGGACGAGGGGTGACAGGATAGTCTTCCAATATCTCAGGGGCTGCCCCAAAGAAGAGGGAGTCAAGCTATTCTCCAAAGCGCCTGAAGGCAGGACAAGAAGCAACGGATGGAAACTAGTCAAGGAGAGAAGCAACCTGGAACTAAGGAGGAACTTCCTGACAGTTAGAACAATTAACCAGTGGAACAACCTGCCTCCAGAAACTGAATGCTCCAACACTGGAAATTTTTAAGAAGAGATTGGACAGCCCTTTGTCTGAAATGGTATACTATAGGGTTTCCTGCCTGAGGAGGGGGTTGGACTAGATGACCTCCAAGGTCCCTTCCAACTCTGTGATCGTATTGTATTGTATTGTGCTTTATTGTATTGTATTGACTCTAAACTGGGTGAATGGTAAGTTGGTACACTTCCATAACTAGGTCGGACAGCCCGGATTTTGAAAAAGTTTTTAAAAGCCCATCTCCATCCTCCGGCTCACACAGTTTTTGTCGGCTTTCATTTATCTCCTTGGCGTCAACTTCCTCTCTTGGTTTCTGTCCCAATTGGGACTGAGCTTGGGAAGTGAATTTCCAGCAAAACATCCAAGTCATTTTAAGGGTTGTCTGGATTTCTGCAACGCAGGGATGGTAGCCCTACTGAAGGCAATAGCAGCATGTCCAGGTATCAGACTGGCTTGGCTAGTTTCCAAAATGCATAGTGAGGCAGAATACACACAAGTGACCAGGAAGGAAGTGGATCAAGCAGACGTTTCAGCTGAGAGGCGATTTTTAAGCCAGCCAGCCTGCCTCTCTCTCCATTGGCTAGCTGAAATTTATAAGGCATTTAAGGCTCTTGGTGGCAGCCCTTCAAATATTGGAAGGCCGCTATCCTGTCCCCCCTCCTCCTTCTCTTCATTAAACTGGACAGACCCAATTCCAGCAACCGTTCATTATATCTTTTAGCTTCCAATCCCCCGATCATCTTTGTTGCTCTTCTCTGCACTCTTTCTAGAGTGTCCGCATCTTTTTCACAGCGTGGTGACCAGAACTGGATGCCCTACCTATTCCAAGTCTGGCCTTAAAAAGCGGTACTAATACTTTACGTGGTTTTGATTCTCTGCCTCCGTTTACACAGCCAATGCTTCTGCCCGCACGTGGGGCCTTTGCTGATTTCTCCTCTTGAATTAGAGCTTTGTGCCCCATGGGCTGCTGCTATTCCTCTAGTTCAGGGGTCCCCAGCCCCTGGTCTGTGGACTGGTAGCGAGCTGCGGCACGCCAGCAACCGGTCCGCACAAACAAGCAAAGCCCCATCCGTGGGATGCAGGCAGCACACAAAGCCACACACTCTACAGTACGTGGAAAAACCTCTCTCCACGGAACTGGTGGTCCCTGGTGCCCCCAAAGGTCAGGGACCTCTGTTCTAGGAATAGCAGCAGCTATTCGGGTGTTGGGAAGTTGAATGAGAGGGCAACCTCTGCATTTGTGGTGTCTAAATCCTTGCTCCGTGACTCTCGCGTGGGATCTTAAAAAAGGTTTCTGTTCAAAAGAGGAACTCTTAAGTTCCTTATCTGAGCTTTCCTTTAAAAAACAGAAAACTAAGTTGTCGTGTGTTATGTTCCGTTGTCTAGAAACCATTCTAATATAAGCCTAAATGTTGTTTCACTTCTATTAATGAGTCCTTCGGGAAAGGGCGGTATATAAATGTAATAAAATAAATAAAATAAAATAAATTAATGTCAAAGTGTTGTGATTCCTCGCCAGCCAGCGGATCCGGCAGCTGAGTCTGAGGAATCAGAGGAGGAGGAGGAGGAGGGGCCTGGAGTAACATCAGAGAAAGGCTCTGAGTAGGTCCAAGACTTACAGTCGGACAAGGAGCCTGGCCCCTCTACTTGCGCTCAGGCTGAGACACAGCTGTGCTGGGAGCCTGAGTTGGACAGGGCTGAAGCACAGCTGGGAAATACCCAGGATGCACGAATGCACAGGAAAGAGAAGCGAGTAGGACAGAGGAACGCAATGGGGCGGCTCCAAAGGCAAAGGAGAAGGCGTTAGGAAGCCACGCCTGGGCTGAATAATAAAAGGGAAGGGCTGGGAGGGGCTGGTTGCTGAAGGGAATCCATTTGTGTTGAGGATCGAGTTTCTGTGCATCTGTGTTTGTTTGGCTTGGACATTGACTCGGGTCTGTGAGAATAAAAGGGATTGGTTTTTCTTGCGGTTCCTGCCTGCTTCTTGGAAGAGGGGTTTCTCCTTGTGAGCATAACCAGGACTCACATAGGCTGGGACAGAACACAAACAACGGTTCAGTTCGGCCAAACAGCTCCACAGAAGACAAACTCTGTTTCGATTTTAATCCTCGGCTTGCCTCAAAAAAAAAAAAAGTTGGTGGGTGGAGGTTTTTCAGAAGAGATCGGGCAACCGTTTGTCGGGAACAGTATAGATAGGCCTCGACTCGCACCCAGAACCGAGCCCCAAATTTCTGCCGCCGAGTGAGACATGGGTTGAGTTTTGCCCCGTTTTACGCTCGCTCCTGCCGCTGTTTGTTAAGCGAACCTCTGCCATTGTTAAATCAGCACAACGGTTGTTGAAGGAACCTGGGCTTACTCACTGACTTCGCTTGTCAGATGGTGGCAAACTGGGATTACGTGAACCCCGGACCGTGCAGTAGAATCCTGGCGGTAGAATCCTACCCTTTTTAACAAGAACTAGCTAGGATCTTCCTTAATCTGATACGGTAATCTCGTTGAGCCAATTTCCAGCTGTTTGGAGAGAAATGTTTCCCAGTGATTTTTTTTTTTTTGCTGAGTCGTTTCATCAATGTACAGGATGGCAGGGACCAAGGACGGCAGACGCAAATATTGCACATTGCTGTACTGCTTTCACATTTTAAGTGTTCGTCGAAACGATAACCGCATCCTGTTATTTGGAGGAACATGCATTTTTTTTCTTCCACTTAACACTTTTCATTTTGCAGCATGGGGGTGTCCCGTTCGGCTTGTTGTGGATCCTCACCAACATTTGTCATTTTCCTGAAACCTGGCAGCCCGGCTAATTTTTAAAACAAAGTGTTCTCGGGAAGGGACGTCCATTTATTTTTATTTTTTTAAAAAAACCTTGTTTTCCCACGTTAAGTTCTCTCCTTCCCTTTTAAGCGATTTTTGCTGAGGTTCTAAATTTTTCAGGGGGTTGGTGGTGCGGCAGTTTACACCTTTTTCCTGTGATGCAAGTTAACTTCTGAGAACAGGAAGCAAGTGAATGGTGTAACTTTGCAAGAAAAGAAAAAAAAAAGGGAGAAGTAGCAGCTCCAGAGAGTGAATCACCTGCTGACTCTTCTGAGAAAATGCTCCTTTTTGTGGCCCAGTCCTGTTTTCTTAGAATTTGTTTTGGGAAAGGAAAGGAAAGGAAAGGAAAGGAAAGGAAAGGAAAGGAAAGGAAAGGAAAGGAAAGGAAAGGAAAGGAAAGGAAAGGAAAGGAAAGGAAAGGAAAGGAAAAGAGGAGAGGACAGGAGAGGAGAGGAGAGGAGAGGAGAGGAGAGGAGGCAAAGGATAAAAGAGAGGAGAGGAGAGGAGAGGAGAGGAGAGGAGAGGAGAGGAGAGGAGAGGAGAGGAGAGGAGAGGAGAGGAGAGGAGAGGAGAGGAGAGGAGAGGAGGCAAAGGATAAAAGAGAGGAGAGGAGAGGAGAGGAGAGGAGAGGAGAGGAGAGGAGAGGAGAGGAGGCAAGGATAAAAGAGAGGAGAGGAGAGGAGAGGAGAGGAGAGGAGAGGAGGCAAAGGATAAAAGAGAGGAGAGGAGAGGAGAGGAGAGGAGGCAAAGGATAAAAGAGAGGAGAGAAGAGGAGAGGAGAGGAGAGGAGAGGAGGCAAAGGATAAAAGAGAGGAGAGGAGAGGAGAGGAGAGGAGAGGAGAGGAGGCAAAGGATAAAAGAGAGGAGAGGAGAGGAGAGGAGAGGAGAGGAGAGGAGAGGAGAGGAGAGGAGAGGAGAGGAGGCAAAGGATAAAAGAGAGAGAGGAGAGGAGAGGAGAGGAGAGGAGAGGAGAGGAGAGGAGAGGAGGCAAAGGAATAAAAGAGAGGAGAGGAGAGGAGAGGAGAGGAGAGGAGAGGAGGCAAAGGATAAAAGAGAGGAGAGGAGAGGAGAGGAGAGGAGAGGAGAGGAGAGGAGGCAAAGGATAAAAGAGAGGAGAGGAGAGGAGAGGAGAGGAGAGGAGAGGAGAGGAGGCAAAGGATAAAAGAGAGGAGAGGAGAGGAGAGGAGAGGAGAGGAGAGGAGAGGAGAGGAGAGGAGAGGAGGCAAAGGATAAAAGAGAGGAGAGGAGAGGAGAGGAGAGGAGAGGAGAGGAGAGGAGAGGAGAGGAGGCAAAGGATAAAAGAGAGGAGAGGAGAGGAGAGGAGAGGAGAGGAGAGGAGAGGAGAGGAGAGGAGAGGAGGCAAAGGATAAAAGAGAGGAGAGGAGAGGAGAGGAGAGGAGAGGAGGCAAAGGATAAAAGAGAGGAGAGGAGAGGAGAGGAGAGGAGAGGAGAGGAGAGGAGAGGAGAGAGAGAGGCAAAGGATAAAAGAGAGGAGAGGAGAGGAGAGGGAGAGGAGAGGAGAGGAGAGGAGAGGAGGCAAAGGATAAAAGAGAGGAGAGGAGAGGAGAGGAGGCAAAGGATAAAGAGGAGAGGAGAGGAGAGGAGAGGAGGCAAAGGATAAAAGAGAGGAGAGGAGAGGAGAGGAGAGGAGAGGAGAGGAGAGGAGAGGAGAGGAGAGAAAAGAAAGGAAAGGGGAAGGAGGAAAGAAAGAGAAGAAAGGAGAGGAAAGGGAAAAGAGGAAAGAGGAGAGGAGGAAGAAAGAAAGAAAGAAAAAGAAGAAAGGAAAGGAAGGAAGGAGGAAGGAAGGAAGGAAAGAAAGAAAGAAAGAAAGAAAGAAAGAAAGAAAGAAAAAAGAAAGAAAGAAAGAAAGAAAGAAAGAAAGAAAGAAAGAAAGAAAAGAAAAGAAAAGAAAAAGAAAGAGAAAGAAAGAAAAGAAAGATGAAGGGAAGGAGGGAGGGAGGTGGAGGCCCAATTGATCTATGAAGGAGAATCTTCCATTGCTTCTAGCATGTTGTTTTGTGAGGATGAAGGAACACAACCGCTTGGCATCCATTTGTTGCTCTTGCCTGACAGTTTTCACAGTGCAAGGACAAAATTAAGAGCCTGGAGAAGCAGTTTACAGACCCGGATCGAGAGAACAGAACAAGACCGTTGCCCGGAAAGGACCCCTCCATACAAGACCTCTTCAAAAAGATAGAGGAGGTAACATCCGTCCCGTCTGCCAGAAAACCCTTGCAGCAAATAACCCTCTTTCCATAGTCACTAGATTAAAAGGGCGGCCCGGGGGTGGGTGGGGGGTGCGGAAAGCCTTGACAGACACATAAAACTCACCTGCAAAAAAACAGTATCCCGGGGCCGTGTTTTTCCCACCAGCTCTCCACATCCTCCTATGACATCAGCTAGCACGGATGGCGTTACCTAGTTTGGTAACGAAACGTCTGCAAGGAAACCACCATGCTCAGAGAGCACCAATGAGCCCGTAGTTTCTCCTCCTCCTCCTCCTCCTCCTCCTCCTCCTCTCCACAAACCCTACTCCCTTCTAGCCCTGATGGTGTTACCTAGTTTGGCAATGAAACGTCTGCAAGAAAACGACCAAGCTCAGAGAGCACCAAGGACCCCATACTTTTTTTCCTCCTCCTCCTCCTCCTCCTCCTCCTCCTCCTCCTCCTCCTCCTCCTCCCTCCTCCTCCTCCTCCTCTCCACAAACCCCACTTCCTTCTAGCCCTGATGGTGTTACCTAGTTTGGCAATGAAACATCTGCAAGGAAACGACCAAGCTCAGAGAGCACCAAGGACCCCACAGTCCTCCTCCTCCTCCTCCTCCTCCTCCTCCTCCTCCTCCTCCTCCTCCTCCTCTCCACAAACCCCACTTCCTTCTAGCCCTGATGGTGTTACCTAGTTTGGCAATGAGACGTCGGCAAGAAAACTACCAAGCTGAGAGAGCACCAAGGACCCCACAGTCGTCCTCCCCCTCCTCCTCCATCATTCCACAAACCCTACTCCCTTCTAGCCCTGATGGTGTTACCTAGGTTGGCAATGAAACGTCTGCAAGGAAACAACCAAGCTCAGAGACCCTAAGGACCCCACCTCCTATGAAACGATGGAGCTCCTGTATACATCTCCCCCTTTTTCACGCGTAATCCCAGCATGGCTGGACAAACCAGTGTGTCAAAAGGTGGGCATTGTCCCCATCTCTGCAGGTTCTCCAACGTCCGTTTCATTTTCCCGGGGGTAGTTAGGAGATCCCCCCCCCCGCAAACTGGACTTTTGATTAGCCGGATGCGGTAATTAAAAACGCAACTAGAACAGGGCTGTGGTTGGAACCTGGCTCAAAGTCAGGCTTCTTGCCAATTATTAGCCTCTGCCTGCTTTTATGCCTTTGCTCTTTTTGCTACATAGTTAGAAATTCAGCTGACTCGGAAAGAGGAAAAACTACTGGAGAAGGACTTTATTTATGAGCAAGTTTCTCGGATGACGGAGAAAATCAGCGTCAAGGCAGAAAACAGCAAGGAGGAGACACTAATACTGGCCAAAAAGGTAGTGTGGTTGTGGCTTGATGATGTCAGTTCTCTATGCAGGCAGTCCTCGACGTACGACAGACAATGGTCCCAACCGGGACCTTTGTTAAGTGAGTTTTGCTCCATTTTGCAACCCTAAAGGCAACCGTCATAAATGTGAATCGGTTGCCAAGCGTCCGAATTTCAACCACCAATGGCCTTACACGTGAAAAACGGTCATCGGTGGCTTTTTTTCCAGCGCCGTTGTAACTTTGAACGGTCACTAAACAAAGGATGACTGTAAACCAATTTAGGCCTTTGGTGGCAACAGCAAGCAGGAGGTTTTCAAAAATAGACTGGACCACCATTCAACTGGGATGATGTAAGGTTGCCAGCTTTGAGCAGGGGGGGGATGGCGGGTTGGACTAGAGCAGCGTTCTCCAACCTTTTGGGGCTCGTAGCCCGGAGGGGGCAGCAGCTTCTACATTACTTCGTGCGTGCACGCGTGCAAGCACACAAACAGGACCATGCCCACTGGCGCAGTACTAGTGGCTGCATTGGCGCATGCAGCACGCGCACGTGTGAATGGCTGTGCACCCCCATGGCGGCTAGCACCCGTTCATGCATCGCAAATGGGCCATGCACGCACACCCGTGCTGGCGGCCCGTTCGTGCATGCACAAATGGGGCACACACGCCCCCCCCGTGCTAAGGTCCCCGTTCGCGCCCGTGTGCATGCGCAAACAGCCTTGAGCAGTAGCGTGAGTGTGGGGAGAATGGGTGCCGATGCGCGCACGCCCTGGCCAGCCATTTCTGCGGCCCGCTGACCAAGAGCCCCCGGGCCGGTACCGGCCCATGGCCCACAAGATTGGACTAGAGGACCTCTGAGATCCCTCCCCGGCGTAGGATTCCATGTTCTTTGTTCCTGTGATTCCTTCCAGATGAACGTGCTTCAAGAGAAAATAAAGAGCACCACCCAGAAGATAATGGCTCTCATCGCGGAGCTGTCCATGCGTCAGGCAGTGGCCATTAACCTCCAGCAAGAGATGAGGGACAAAGAGCAGACCGTGCTGTCTGTCGTCTCCCGACTGGCCAAGGGTCTTCCTCCCCCTCGGGATATCGAACAGGAATGGCTCCGGGTTCTGCGGGATGAAAAAATGCACCAAATAGCAAGTGAAGCCCGAGCAAAAGTGAGTCTTCTCAACGGGTTTCCTCAAAACATCGACAATTTTTCATGAGGCAGCTTTGGTCAGTGGGCCAAGTGGGGTAGAATCTGTAAAAAAATGACCGAGTCCCGGAACGTCATGAGAAGATTGTGGTCAAGCGACTCTGTCAACCGCTTAGAGAGAGAGAGGGCTGTAAAGCACCGTGAAGCGCTATATAAGTCTACGTGCTGTTGCTATACAACTGCTCTGAAGTCAGAGAGCACAGAGGGATTCTCTTCTAGGACACAGGACTCCAACCTTTCTCGGTTGGAGGACTGGAGGGAGAGGGGAAGCATTTTACATGCGCACATGCAAGTCCTATGCTTGCGTAGCAGCATCGGTACGAGCGCGAGTGTGTGAGGGGGTGCGAGTGCGTGCTCACAGGGAACATGCTGGCCAGCCTGTTCCCAGCAGGCCACAAGCTGGGAATCCCAGCAGGTCAATTGTCAGAGCAGGCAGAGTCTTATTACGCTGAGATAATCCAGGAATAAACACAGTAAATGTCATGGTTCTGATAAATGAGACAATTCAAACAAATTGCAGGCATATTATTTATCTAAAAAGTCTTAGTAATGAAACAAAACATCAGCACTCATGGAGGGATGCCAGAATCTGAAATCTCCTCCCCCCAAGCCCATCACAACACACACACAATCCCCGCCCTTATCTACACGTCGTAAATCACATTATCCAATTAGTTTTACATATGAGGTTTCACTTCCCATTCTGTACCCGGGCTTTTGCAATCTTATCACAACTTCCAGGTGATTTCCTCTCTCCAAATGAAGCAATTAAAGTAACAGGCTGTCTCTTATATTGTCAGTACAAAAAACATGTCAATGTTTGCAGCATTGACAGCAAACAGTGGTCTGTATTGCGTGGTGGTTTATCTTACACCGTCTACAATATCAGGAACAATATACGTACACGTGGTAATACAGCAGTTTGCAACACAAAGCAGTTACAGCAGGAATACGGGAGAGAAAACGTATGGAGCCTTCCCTTTTATACACGGCTCTTAAAGAGACACAGACCCTGCTGAGTCATTCCCATCATTACAACATACATTACACCAGCTGGTTCAGCTTTTAAATCATTAACTTGACATCAATGCATCTGAGTCAGCGGCTCGGAATAAATTTAACGGTGACTCTATATTCTGTTCCTCTAGCTGGCTCTGGAAGAAGAACAGGCAGCCCTGCCCACCGCCATCCACACGACGGCGGAACAGCGTCCCAACGCCTATATCCCAGATGACGAAAACGTTCTCCCGCTACCAAGGCCTTACGGGGCGCTGGCGCCGTTCAAACCCAGCGAGCCCAGCGCGAACATGAGACACCTCAGGAAGCCAATTGTGAAACCCATCGAAATCTGAGCGACTCAACTCCCGTTGAAGGAGACAACTGCTCGCTGAGGAGAAACGCTTCCCCTTGTTACTCGACAAAAGGGGAGTTCCTTCGGATTACAAGAGGCAGGCGTGGAAATGTGTGGCTTAAGAGCTCCGGGAATGTTCTTGAAACTTCCTGACTTCCAATGAAATAAATGTTTGAATCTGTATACAGTTATATATCTGTATCTAAGAGCGCGGTGGCTCAGTGGGTTAGGACGCTGAGCTTCTTGATCAGAAGGTCGGCAGTTTGGCAGGTCGAATCCCGAGTGCCGCGTAACAGAGTGAGCACCTGTTACTCGTCCCAGCTTCTGCCAACCTAGCAGTTCGAAAGCACGTAAAAAATGCAAGTAGAAAAATAGGGACCACTCCGGTGGGAAGGTAACAGCGTTCCGTGCGCCTTTGGCGTCTAGTCATGCCGGCCACATGACCACGGAGACGTCCTCGGACAAGCGCTGGCTCTTCGGCTTTGAAACGGAGATGAGCACCGGCCCCTAGAGTTGGAAACGACTAGCACGCATGTGCGGGGGAACCTTTACCTTTACCTTTTTAAGAACGCTCGCTGTTTCTTATGGTATGGCAAAACGCTGTCATTTACTACCCTTTCCTTCGTTTGGAATGAAAACATTTAAGGCAATGTTTGGAAGCCCCAGCTGTCATAAAGTAGAAGCTTCCCTCGTGCTATGTTTTGTTTTAATACATACTTTTTTAAAAAAAAAATCAATGTGAAGGTGTTGGATCAGTATAGGGAGCTCTGGGTTCAAGTCCTTCCACAGCCAAGGGGTTAAGCGGATTATGTGGGGCCCTCCCTTGCTCAGAGCCCAAGCAAACCCCAGGGATTCTTGGGAGGATAAAATGGGGAGGGGGGGTGCGAGGGGCTGCGATGCACCTTGCCTTGAGCTTCTGAACAAAAAAAGCTGGATCAAAATCTAATAAATCGGTAGCATAAGCAAACAAAAAAAAACACCCAGCTCTGGAGAAATAGATTTCCGCACAGTTAATTCTTTCATTCCTGTTTGGACACTGAAACCATGGTTTTGACCTTTACTACAGGTGCAAGAAGCCCTTGAGTAAAAAAGGTTTCCTACCACCGGAAGGAAAATTGCATCAGAAAAGCTGAACAGGGAAAGAAAAAGATCAGAATGCCAGCAGATCAATACTCAGATCAACAGGGATCAATACCTAATTTATCAGGCAAACAAGCCAGCAGTAAACGATACCCTAATCAAGGAATTACGATTAGGATTTATTAAATTGATATGCTGCCCTTCTCCCTAACAACTCAAACAAAACAAGCATTTAAACAACATGCTCCTACCAACACTACACATAAAAAAAGCGGGTGGGCCTTTAAACCCCAGCCTTTCCTATGGTTTGGGATGCTATCTCGACTTTTTTTTTGCTGCCCGCAGAAACCCGCCGTCCTCGCAGTACATGTAAACGATTAGAAAATGCACACAAAGTCTACGACATCAGTACAAATAAAGACATCAAAGCCTAGTTCCAAATCTATACATTTATTTCCATTTACACCCAAGTTTTGGTTTCTCAATTGCAATATCCTATAGCACCCTGTTCGTGGGTGTATCTCCTATATAAATAATACAATAACTGCTACCTCCTTATTGGTCCATTATATTATCCAACCTTCTAGGTAAGAATACAAAGCTAACCTCCTCATGTTTGATTGCAACATTTACTCCATTTAATCATAATTTTGTAATTACTCAGAACTGCAGCATGTCCTATTAATAATAAATACTACGTTGAATTCAAATTCAGTTTTATTCCTATAATGTTACAGTGGGACGACCTCCCGTCCATTTTAATATTGGAATCTAAAAATTTATTTCAGAATATTCCAGTCCACCTAGTTACACCGATGCACAAAAAAACCCAACAACAACCACATTTGAAGCTTGGGCTATTCTGAATTCCAAAATACCCTTTTTTAATTAAAAAAAAAGAGATTTCTTCATCCTTTGAACAGGCCACTTCCAGGAGAGGCAACTGGTTTGAAAATGAGAAAAAAAACCTGTTTCCAAATTCAGCACCACCGGAATTTAAAATATTTTGTCTTCAGAACCATTTGCACACCCACTGAGTCATTTTTAAAAGCCTCGAGTTGTAATGAATTTTGGTCAGCAATAAACCAAAGTTGTGCTATTCCTTTTAGGCATCATGCTAGAGCTTCATACCGGGGTCTTCTCTGGATTGCAGATGTTGCACAGATGTTACGAGGCACAGCACACGGGATTCATAATTTTGTCTGGCTAATGAAATAAGTTAAAGATCTAAGAACATTGTAGTGTGCTTCAGGGTCACCTCTTCAACCAATCTTGCGTTCATGTTTGTTCCTTCCATAGAAGCTGCCCATCCTAGGAAAGGATCATGCAGAGAAATAATATTATATAGAAATAATATTATGGACTGGATGTCGATCGCCAGGGTCATCAGTAAAAAACAAAACTGCTCATTTCGGTTTGCAACTGTTTTGCTTTTTAACCCAGCCGGACAAACAAATAATAATAATAATAATAATAATAATAATAATAATAATAATAATAATAATAATAATAATAATAATAATAATAATAATAATAATAAGAAGAAGAAGAAGAAGAAGAAGAAGAAGAAGTTGGAAGGGATCTTGGAGGTCATCTAGTCCAACCCCCTGCTCAGGCAGGAAACCCTACACCATTTCAGACAAATGGCTGTCTTCA
The DNA here is from genome assembly GCF_964194415.1 of Vipera berus. NCBI lineage: Eukaryota > Metazoa > Chordata > Lepidosauria > Squamata > Viperidae > Vipera > Vipera berus. Next base: position 3,102,046 of record NC_138208.1, on the reverse strand, counting down.
ATTTACCACCATTTGTTTAGTGGCCGTCCAAAGTTACAGCAACACTGAAAAAAGCGATTTATGACCAGTTTCCACATGACTGTTGCAGCATTCCCCCCACGCTCGCGTGATCAAAATTCGGGCACTTGGCAACCGACTCATATTTATGACGGTCGCAGTGTCCCTGGGGAATTGCATGCTCACCATTTGTAACCATCCCAATTGGCGAGAAGCAACCTGGAACTAAGGAGAAACAGTGAGAACAATTAACCAGTGGAACTCCTTGCCTCCAGAAGCGGTGAATGCTCCAACACCGGAAGTTTTTAAGAAGAGACTGGCCAGCCACTTGCCTGGAATGGTACAGGGTTTCCTGCCTGAGCAGGGGTTGGACTAGATGACCTCCAAGGTCCCTTCCAGCTCTGTTATTCTATCTGCAAGATTATCCTTTTGCATGCTTATTCTCTCCTTTTAACCTTGTGGTTTCCTACAGCCAGTACTACTGCTCGATTTGGTGAAAGATGCTGCAGACATAAAAAAAAAAGCTGTGCTTTGGTTTTTGTTTTTTGTTTTTAAAAAATAGTTCCAAATAATTGGGGAGCTCATTATTTGCTAACTCCTTTCGACCCACAGGGATATTTTTCATTTCAAAATGAGGAAGAAGGAACTCCTCTTGAAATACGATACAAGTGCAGTACAGGAAACGGAGAAGGAAAATGTTTTTACATCTCTGGACGGGATACCCAAATAAGTCCCAAAAATAAAATAAATAAAATAAATACCCAAATGTGGTTAATTTGCCATATTGGAAACGTGGGAAACAAAAGGAACATTACTTCATCGAATGAAGTGGTAAAAACAATCAAAGGGTGGTGATTTCATAGTTTTAAAAGGGGATCAGATGACTTAATGGAGTACATATATAGTTAGATCCCCAACTATTCACTTAGGAACTGTTTTGCTTAACAACAGAGAGTTCAGGCTCAATTCTAGTTGTAAGTTGAGGACTGTCTGTATATGGAAGCTCTGCTTCCCCCCCCCCCACTTTAGGTCTCTTGTAGGCTTTTCTGGGCTTTGCCTATTAGACTAATTGCAACAAACTGTGCAAACATTTAATTTTCTTCACAACCCGCCAAAGTACTTAGCTGAGCTAAGGAAAAATCCATTTTCTTTTAAAATGTTTCTGGACACATCCCATTTTGAGCATTTCCAGCTGGAAGCCACTTCTGGACTTTGTGCTTGAGCTGGGAAAAAAACTTTGATTTGGGGTTTCACCGATTAGATAGGTTTGCTGATACAGAAATGGCTATTTTTTACCTTATTATGTAAAAGTAGAAAAAGTCGAGCTTGGATGCTTTTATCTTATTCCACTGCACCAAAGGGAGTTGGAAGTTACTATGGCTTTTCTTTTTTCCCTTTCTCATACATTTTCCCCTATTTTCCTGCTGTTTTTCTTTTGTATTTTTGTAGTTTAGATTATAAACTAATAATAATAATGTTTCTGGACGTGTTGGAAACGTGCAACTGCTTTCCATTTGCACACCCAAGACAAGAATATCAGTCACGATACCTTATGCATGTAATTGGTATAACACGAACCTATTTTAAAACATTTCACAAGCACCACGCAGAGATTAAATAGGACGACCGTCTAAACCAAGATAAACTCAATTAAGCTACAATAAAACCAAAGAAAACAGACTTACCTTGATGTTCCATCTCTGTGATGATAGCCATCAAATAGTTGAGCGGAAGAAACTCAGTTTGGGTGGGTGTTCGGTCCGTAAAGGGTATATTGTACTGCAAAAGAAAAATGCAGTCCAGCGCTGAATGGCTGTAATTTAACTCCATGTTTCAAGGAATTAATTTGTTAGAAGAATCAGAGGCAGAGAGACTAAAAAGTACAAAGAACGGCTGCGGGACTTGGGTTTGGCTAGTCTAAAGAAAAGAAGAAACAGCGGAGACAGGATAGCAGCGGTCCAGTATCTGAGGGGCTGCCACAAGGAAGAAGAGGAGGGTCACATTATTCTCCAAAATAACAGAGGGAAGGACAAGAAACAACGGTTGGAAACTGATCAAGGAGCGAAGCAACCTGGAATTAAGGAGAAACTTCCTGACAGTGAGGACAATCAACCAGTGGAACAGCTTGCCACCTGAAGTTGTGGGTGATCCATCACTGGAGATTTTTAAGAAGAGACTGGACAGCCACTTGTCTGAGATGGTACAGGTTCTCTTGTTTGAGCAGGGAGGGGGCTGGACTAGAAGACCTCCAAGGTTCCTTCCAGATTCAATTCGATTCTACTCTACTCTACTCTACTCTACTCTACTCTACTCTACTCTTCATTGTACTGTATTGTATTGTATTGTATTGTATTGTATTGTATTGTATTGTATTGTATTGTATTGTATTGTATTGTATTGTATTGTATTGTATTGTATTGTATTCTATTCTATTCTATTCTATTCTATTCTATTCTATTCTATTCTATTCTATTCTATTCTATTCTATTCTATTCTTATTCCATTCCATTCTTATTGTTCTTTTAATGAAGAGAAGGACCAGGGGTGACATGATAGCACTGTTCCAATATCTATTACAAAGAAGAAAGGCTCAACCTATTCTCCAAAGCACCTGAAGGCAGTACATGAAGTAATGGATGGAAAATAATCAAGGAGAGGACCAACGTAGAACTAAGGAGGAATTTCTTGCCAGTGAGAACAATTAACTAGTGGAACAACTTGCCAGCAGAAGTTGTGAATGCTCTAACACTGATGGTTTTAAGAAGACAGTATAGGGTATACATATGCTATAAGGCAGGGGTCTTCAAACTTGGCCCTTTGGTGACTTGTGGACTTCAACTCCCAGAATTCCTCAGCCAGGCACGCTGGCTGAGGAATTCTGGGAGTTGAAGTCCACAAGTCATCAAAGGGCCAAGTCTGAAGAGCCCTGGGTTAAGAAGATTCCTATGCACAGGGTTTTAGCAGTAAATCAGTAAAATTGGACCTTTGGGTGTGGACCTGATCTTTTGCACCTGACCATTGCCTTGCGTCGTGTAAAATGAAGGTGGGAATATAAGCCTAATAAAGGCGGCTGAAGAATTCTGGGAGTTGAAGTCCACGAGTCATAAAAGGGCCAAGTTTGAAGACCCCTCCCAAGTTCCTTTCCAACTCTTTGTTAATCTAAGCATCTTAAAGCTACTGGAGATTTTAACTCCCAAAAAAGCTAAGAAGGGGAAGGTGTGAAAAACCTCCAGCCTTGCTGCTGGGAATCTAACTTCAACATTTGTATGTTATTCGGACCCTGGAGGCCATTTTTATTTTTATCTTTTTCATGAAAAAAGGAGCAGGGACAAACTAGCCCACATTCGTAACAGGGGACCAAGCTTTTACCTGTTTGCTGCCGAGTTTCTCGAACAAGAGTTTAATGTAGTTCCTCGCCATAGCACCTGTGCTTAAAGAATGGTTCCACAGCTGGCACACCTGGCAACCGATTGCCTGCAGGGTCAAAATAAGAAACGGAGGAGGAGGATACGTTTAAATCTCAAATATGAACTGCAGCTTGGAGAATTTGAACCTGGTACCAACATTTGAATTTGGTACCAACGTCCACGATAAACCATACAGTTGTGTGAATAGCGTTTTGTACGTACAGGATAGGGTGCGGGCAGAATCGCCCTGACCTGAAAAGGGTGCAGAACTCCATTAGCATATTTTAGGGTTTCATCTTTTAACCCAGTGTTTTTCAACCACTGTTCCGCGGCACACTAGTGTGCCGCGAGATGTTGCCTGGTGTGCCGTGGGAAAAATTGAAAAGTAATTATAAAATACTTTCTTTGTGTTTATTTGATTCCTATTCAAGAGAATTACTTTATATATAGTCAATATAGGCACAGAGTTAAATTTTTTAACATTTTCTAATGGTGGAGTGCCTCGTGATTTTTTTCATGAAACAAGTGTGCCTTTGCCCAAAAAAGGTTGAAAAACACTGTTTTAACCCACTCCGTTTTTTTTAACGTTCCAAAGTCAACGGTCGGTAGTCCTTTGACTTGCAACCGTTTGAAGCCACAACGGCAGTGAAAAAGGGACTTACGACCGTTTTTCACACTTATGACCATGGCAGCATCCCCAGGGTCACGTGATCAAACTTCAGATGCTTGCCAACTGGCGTGTATTTAGGACGGTTGCATGCTGTCACGTGATCACCTCTTGGTGACCGCTTTAAACAGCGGTGGCAAGGAATGGGTCAAGAGTCACTTAACAAACGTCTCACTTAGCAACATAATTTTTTGGACTCAGTGCAGTCGTTGAGAACAACCCATAGCGTTTTAGATTTCCTTTTACCTGCAAAGTATCTAGAACTCCATTAGCGTATTTTACTGTCGTTGTTGTTTTTAAACCCCTGCATTTTTTAAAAAAAAACTTTCCAAATTCAATTACTGCCCAATTAATTGAGCGGGTTTATAGATGACAGGTAGTCCTTGAGCCCAAAATTTCTGTCGCTAAGCGAGACAGTTTGTTAAGGGAGTTATGGCTCCGTTTTATGATCTTTTTTTTTTTGGCCACAATTGCTCAGCAAATCACTGCAGTTAAGTGAATCTTATAGTCGTTAATCAAATCTGGCTTCCCCCGCGAACTTTTTTTTTTAAAGAATAACAGAGTTGGAAGGGACCTTGGAGGTCATCTAGTCCAACCCCCTGCCCAAGCAGGAGTCCCTATACCGTTTCTGACAGATGGCTGTCCAGTGTCTTCTTAAAAACGTCAGGTGTTGGAGCGTTCACAACTTCTGGTGGCAAGCTGTTCCACTGGTTAACTGTCCTCACTGTCAGGAAATTTCTCCTTATTTCCAGGTTGAATCACACCTTGATCAGTTTCCATCCGTTATTCCTTGTCTGGCCTTCAGGTGCTTTGGAAAACAGGATGACCCCATCCTGTCTGTGGAAGCCCCTCAGATATTGGAAAACTAATTGTCAGAAGCCTGACAATCGTTGATTTGCTCGTTCACACACTCACTTACTGCCCCGTTGCTTCTAAAGGCTTCCAAATGCCATTTGCTCATTCACTCACTCAACTGCCACGTTCTCAAATTCTCAAATTGATTGTCAGAAGCCTGCTGGGAAGTTTACAAGTGATGATCATGTGACAGGGCGGCTTTCACCAATACACACCGGTTGCCAAATGCCCAAATTTTGATCGTGGGGATGCTGCAATGGTTGAAAAGTGTGAAAACTGGGACAGCACAGGACTGCAGGACAGTACAACTTTTGCACGAGCTGGGCTGCTATTGGCTTAAGCCTATTGCGGGCTTTGCTCTTTTATGACTCATGGACTTCAACTCCCAGAAATCCTGAGTCAACTATGCTATTGGCTGAACAAGTGCCGGGGCCAGTACAACTGTCCTAAATATGTGCTGCTAGCCAAAGCCTAGATTTTGATCACCCATGGGGATGCTGTGATGGTTGTTAAGCATGAAAAATGGTCATAAGTCACTTCCCCCAGTCTTGCTGTGACTTTGAAGAGTCACTAAACAAATGATTGTAAGTTGAGGGCTTACCTGTGTGGTAGCCGCATTTTCAGGGCTCTATCAAGCTGCCTCCAGAAGCTATGGATACTCCAGCACCAGACGTTTTTAAGAAGAGACTGGACAGCCATTTGTCTGAAATGATGTAGTGTTTCCTGCCTGAGCAGAGGGGTTGGACTAGATGACCTCCAAGGTCCCTTCCAACTCTGTTGTTATTTTGCACCCCAAGATCTGCCCTCTTCAATCTGTGTGCCAGATTCTGGCATCCTTGCACTGTCAGTATAATTCATTTTCTTCCAACCCACCGATGCAAAACCCCGTGTAAACTCGCACGGATTGAAACAACCCCGACGAGCCAACAAGAGACAAACGTTTCTTAATCAGCCACGAAGACGGATGGCAAAATAATATTAATTCTGGCTCAGAATCCAAGCGGGAAGGAACCTGATCCCCACGGCTTAAAAATAATTTCCAACGCGTCAAAACAGCTGTTCTGGAAGAAAATGTCATTTGGTGGACTTTCTCCCTTCTCCAAAGCAGAAAGGACAGCGGTAAGACAGAAGAGGCTTTGTGGACGTTGTTGTCGTTGCTGTTTTCCAGTACAGCCAAATAAAGAAGAAAATTCAAGTCGTTCTTGTTTCTTGAAATAGATAAGGAAGCTCACCGAAAGAAATTTGAGAAAGAGAAAGGAAGGAAGGAAGGAAGGAAAGAAAGAAAGAAAGAAAGAAAGAAAGAAAGAAAGAAAGAAAGAAAGAAAGAAAGAAAGAAAGAAAGAAAGAAAGAAAGAAAGAAAGAAAGAAAGAAAGAAAGAAAGAAAGAAAGAAAGAAAGAAAGAAAGAAAGAAAGAAAGAAAGAAAGAAAGAAAGAAAGAAAGAAAGAAAGAAAGAAAGAGAAAGAAAGAAAGAAAGAAAGAAAGAAAGAAAGAAAGAAAAAGAAAGAAAGGTGAAAAATGGTCCTAAGTCATTTTTTTCAGTGCTGTTGTGATTTTTAACGGTCATTAAATGAACGGTTGTTAAGTCGAGGACTACCTGAGTCAGACTGTACTGTCTGTAGGTGCTTAGGAAAGCGGTTCTGTTCACAAGTCTTTCCCACTTTTATCCATCCCCTCCGCAAGATTTAAGCAGAGAATGGATGTTCCTGGCTGACCTTATTTGGTTCAACCACAAATACATTTACTCAGTGGTGGGATTCAGCCGGTTTGCACCGGTTCGGCAGGAGGAGGCCTCCCAGGCCTAGAACGGCCCGCCGGAAGTGCGTGGATGCCACTTCCGGAAGTCTGTTCTAGGCTCAGAGGTCTGGAGGCGGCCTCCCAGGCCTAGAACGGCCCTCCGTAAGTGCGTGGATGCCACTTCCGGAAGTCTGTTTTGGGCCTCAGAGGCCTGGAGGAGGCCTCCCAAGCCTAGAACGGCCTGCCGGAAGTGCATGGATGCCACTTCCGGAAGTTTGTTCTAGGCCTCAGAGACCTGGAGGAGGCCTCCCAAGCCTAGAATGGCCCGCCAGAAGTGCATGGATGCCACTTCCGGAAGTCCATTCTAGGCCTCGGAGGCCCAGGCCTGCATCCAATAAAGAGAACCGGCCGTTTAGGCATTTGAATCCCACCACGGCATTTACTGCAAACAGATCCAAGACTAGTTGTCGGAATACGGCAGTTAGTTAATAGTTACCTGGGGAAGCCTTGTAAGGATACTCAACCTGAGCTTCACGTTCTTTTCAGTGTCGTCCAACTCTTAAAAACAAACAAACAGGTCCAAGAAAAGGATTACCGGCTAAACAAGACGCTGGCCTGGATGACTGAGGATCTCCGCAGACACAGGTCTTCGAGCGGTCGAGCTTGGCGACCGCTTGCTCTAGGCGACCGCGAGAAGGGCTATTACCTTTCCAGAGATTCAGGACGTACTTTTCTGTCAGATGCAAAACTCCGTGGTCGACGTACTGCAGCACGGTGTGCAAAGGGAAGCACCTCATCCCCACCTGGAGGTGCAGAGTGTGGAATCCTGCATTAAAGGAGACGGCAAGGAGAGAAAAGGCAGCTTTCCTCGGGAGCCACAGGACGAGAAAGCCCCTGAGAAAGAGCGCCGAGAGGGTCGGCCAAGTCATCCCGCCTCATTCGCGCATTCTGTTTGTAGCGAGAAAAAAAATCCCAAGACTTAGATCTGGCGGGTGGGACCGGCGTGGCAACATACATACTGGTGGGTCCTTCACTTTCAACCATTTGAAGTTACAATGCCGGCGAGAAAAAGGGACTTTAGGACCGGTTTTCACGCTTGCGCTTACCGCTGCAGCATCCCCAGGGTCACGTGATCAAAATTAGGATGCTCGGCAACTGGCATGTACTTCTGACGGCTGCCCTGTGGCTGGGGGGGGGGGAGTCAGGAGATCCCCTTTTGTGAACTTCACAGCTGGGATCCCGACAAGCCAAGTCAAATGGGGGAAGCCAGATATTCACCCCCCTCTCTCTCATCTCTACCTATTTTTTTTCTCTCTCTCTCATCTCTCTGTGATCTCTCTCTCATCTATTTGTCTCATTCTCCCTATCATCTAATTTATTTATCATCTCTATCTCTCTATGTTTCTCTCTCTCTCCATTTATCTGTCTCTTTCATCTCTTTACCTCTATCATCTGTTTATCTTTCTCTCTGTCATGCCTCTATCTCTATCTCTCTCATCTCCAGTTCTGTCTCTCTCATCTCTCTCTGATCTGTCATCTCTCTCATCTATTTATCTCTCATCTCTATTAGTCTATTTATCTCATTTGTCTCTATCACTCTCTCATCTATTTCTGTCTCCATCATCTCTCTGTGATCTGTCATCTCTCTATCATCTATTTATCATCTCTCTATTTGTCTATTTATCTCTCTCATTTGTCTTTCTCTATCACTCTCTCTCATCTATTTCTGTCTCTATCATGTGATCTGTCATCTCTCTCATCTCTCTGATCTATTTATCTCTATCATCTCTCTATTTATCTCTCTCATTTCTCTCTCTCTCATCTATTTCTCTGTCTCTATCATCTCTCTGTGATCTGCCATCTCTCTATTTATCTCTCATCTATTTCTCTATCAACTCTCTCTATTTGTCTATTTATCTCTCTCATTTTTCTCTCTCTCTCTCATCTATTTCTCTGTCTCTCTCATCTCTCTCTGTGATCTGTCATCTCTCTATCATCTCCAACCCAACCCAACCCAACCTCACAGGGTGGTTGCTGTGGGAAAAATAGGGGGAGGAAAGGGTAGTAGATATGTTCACTGCCTTACTGGGACCTCTTTGGCCTTGACTTTTTGCATCCTCTCCAATTCCAATTGGCACCGCTGTATCTATTACTGTTATTACTATTACACTATTACTAGTGGTGTCTTCTGGTCTTCATCTGATAGATAGATAGATGGGTGGAGAGAGAGAGAGAGAGAGAGGGGTGGGCAGCTGGCTTTCGTGGCTAAAGTGGGACTAGAATTCATAGTCTCCCGTTTCCTAGCCTGGCGCCTGAACCATTAGACCAAACTGGGTAGAGCAAAATGAGATCAATGTGGAAGGGAAGTACCCCAAAGTTGATGTAACCTCTCTGCAACGTGACCTGCATTTAAGGTTTAAGCCATGTCATAGAAGCACTAGCCACGATCACAAGGCAGATCTATCTGCCAAATAAAAGCGGGACTGGCCTTTAGCTTCTAAACTCCCATATAATATTCTTTCTCCCATAGCAATCCACCCCACCCCAAAAATAAAACAATGGGGAAAAAATCCCACTTTGACAATTGTGAACTAATGTTCTCTTAAGCATTTCCATTTTTTAAAAAAAAACTTGTTCCTTCATAAAATCTGTCCTCTAGGGGACATTAACATTTTCATCTGTCCTCAAGACTTATCGAAAACAGCAACGGCCTCTTAGGAAATAAAAAAAACCCCATGACTTGGGGGAAAAAAAGTCACCCCCCCAAGCATCTTACCCAACAACTCACAATGGTTTCACAATGGACAAAACCACTAGCCAAGTTTTCCGGTGAGACCCGTCTTAAATCAGATTTTAAACCATCCCCCCCAAAAAAAAACCCAAGTCAAATGTTTCGGGGACAATTTTAACCTTTTGCTAATTCGGAAAGATCTGTAGCAATGTCTTGCTATTAAGACGGGGATGAGTTTCTTCTCAGAAGTTCCTGTTCTCTTGCTATTCTTAGTAGTAATTCTCCAAAACAGCTGAAGGCAGGACAAGAAGTAATGGTTGGAAACTCCTCAAAGGAGAGAAACAACCTAGAAGTAAGGGATAAATTTCCTGACAGAACAAATAACCAGTGGAACAACTTGACTTCTGGGGTTGTGGGTGCTCCATCATGGACTTTTTTTCAAAGATAGGCTGGACCATCATTTGACCAGGATGGTATAAGAAGAGACCCAACTTAGAACAAAGGAGAAACTTCCTGACAGTTAGAACAATTAACCAGTGGAACAACCTGCCTCCAGAAGTTGTGAAGGCTCCAACACTGGAAGTTTTTAAGAAGAGACTGGACAGCCACTTGTCGGAAATGGTATAGGGTCTCCTGCCTGAGCAGGGGGGTTGGACTAGATGACCTTAGAGAAGGTCTCTTCCTACCCTATGATTCTGTGTTCTAGGGCAGGGGTCTTCAAACTGGGCCCTTTTATGACTTGTGGACTTCCAACTCCCAGAATTCCTCAGCCAGGATGAAGGAAAGTAACCTTCAGTTCAATGCTTTCTCTGTAGCGGTGCCTACCCTGTGGAACAGCATCCACCAAGACCTGGAGGATCTAGGCCAGGGGTAGGCAACCTTGGCTCTTTTATGACTCGTGGACTTCAACTCCCAGAATTCCTGAGCCAGCATGGGGGAACTATGGCCCCTTCATGACTCATGGACTTCAACTCCCAGATTTCCTGAGCCAGCATGGGGGAACTATGGCCCCTTCATGGCTTGCGGACTTCAACTCCCAGATTTCCTGAGCCAGCGTGGGGGAACTATGGCCCCTTCATGGCTTGCGGACTTCAACTCCCAGATTTCCTGAGCCAGCGTGGGGGAACTATGGCCCCTTCATGGCTTGCGGACTTCAACTCCCAGATTTCCTGAGCCAGAGTGGGGGAACTATGGCCCCTTCATGGCTTGCGGACTTCAATTCCCAGAATTCCTGAGCCAGCATGGGGGAACTATGGCCCCTTCATGGCTTGTGGACTTCAACTCCCAGAATTCCTGAGCCAGCATGGGGGAACTATGGCCCCTTCATGGCTTGTGGACTTCAACTCCCAGATTTCCTGAGCCAGCATGGGGGAACTATGGCCCCTTCATGGCTTGCGGACTTCAATTCCCAGAATTCCTGAGCCAGCATGGGGGAACTATGGCCCCTTCATGGCTTGTGGACTTCAACTCCCAGAATTCCTGAGCCAGCATGGGAGAACTATGGCCCCTTCATGACTTGTGGACTTCAACTCCCAGAATTCCTCAGCCAGCATGGGGGAACTATGGCCCCCTACATGACTCGTGGACTTCAACTCCCAGAATTCCTCAGCCAGCATGGGGGAACTATGGCCCCTTCATGGCTTGTGGACTTCAACTCCCAGAATTCCTGAGCCAGCACGGCTCAGCTTGGAAACCTCTCCCTTTCCCCTCAGCGTGGCTGGCTGAGGAATTCTGGGAGTTGAAGTCCACGAGTCATAAAAGAGCCAAGGTTGCCTACCCCTGGCCTAGACTCTTCTGATCTCCTTGGAAACTATGAAGGTCTGGGATCTTCCCTCAGATGCTAAGCTGGGATGTCCTCAACTGAGCCCCAAATTTCTGTTGCTAAGAGAGGCAGCTTTCAGATGATGTTTGCCCATTTTACGACCATTCTTGCCACTGTTGTTAAGCGAATCACTGTTAAGTTAGCAAGACGGTTGTTAAGGAAATTGGGCTTCCCCCGTCGACTTTGCCTGTCAGAAGGTCGCCAAAGGGGATTGCGTGACCCCCAGGAGACGCTGTGACCGTCATAAATACGAACCCAGTTGCTGAGTGCCTGAATTTTGATCACATGACCCTGGGGGAGGCGGCAACGGTTTTACGTGTGAAAAACGGTCGTAGGTCACTTTTTTCCAGTGCCGTTGTAACTTCGAACGGTCACAAAAGGAACTTTTGTAAGTCGAGGACTTTAGGAAATTGTTGCTGTCAACTATTCTAGAGTTTTGAATGTAAGGTGGGCAACCATGTACCTTTTCTAAATAAAAAAAATCTTTCTCTCCCCCTCCCTCTCTCCCCCTCTCCATCCTTCTCTTCCTCTCTCTCCCTCTCCCTCTTTCCCTCCCTCTCCTCTCCCTTTTGTCTCTCCCTCCCCCTCTCTCCCTCCCTCTCTCTCTCCCTTCGTCCCTCCCTCTCTTCCTCTCCCTCCCTCTTCCTCTCCCTTCATTCCTCCCTCTCTTCCTCTCCCTCCCTCCTTCCCTCTCGATCTCTCCCTCCCTCCCTTCCTCTCCCTTTTGTCTCTCCCTCTCTCTCCCTCTCCGTCCCTCTCTCTTCCTCTCCCTCCCTCTTTCTCCCTCCCTCTCTCCCTCCCTCCCTCTCGGTCTCTCCCTACCTCTCTTCCTCTCCCTCCCTCTCCCTCTCCTCTCCCTTTTGTCCCTCCCCCTCTCCCTCCCTCTCTTCCTCTCCCTTCATCCCTCCCTCTCTTCCTCTCCCTCCCTCCCTCCCTCTTCCTCTCCCTTCATTCCTCCCTCTCTCTTCCTCTCCCTCCCTCTTCCTCTCCCTTCATTCCTCCCTCTCTTCCTCTCCCTCCCTCCTTCCCTCTCGATCTCTCCCTCCCTCCCTTCCTCTCCCTTTTGTCTCTCCCTCTCTCTCCCTCTCCGTCCCTCTCTCTTCCTCTCCCTCCCTCTTTCTCCCTCCCTCTCGGTCTCTCCCTCCCTCTCTTCCTCTCCCTCCCTCTCCCTCTCCCTCTTGTCCCTCCCCCTCTCCCTCCCTCTCTTCCTCTCCCTTCATCCCTCCCTCTCTTCCTCTCCCTCCCTCCCTCCCTCCCTCTTCCTCTCCCTTCATTCCTCCCTCTCTCTTCCTCTCCCTCCCTCCTTCTCCCTCTCGGTCTCTCCCTCTCTCTTCCTCTCCCTTTTGTCTCTCCCTCTCTCTCCCTCTCCGTCTCTCTTCCTCTCCCTCCCTCTCTCCCTCCCTCCCTCTCGGTCTCTCCCTCCCTCTCTTCCTCTCCCTTTCTCCCTCCCTCTCTCCCTCTCCCTCTTTCCCTCCCTCTCCTCTCCCTTTTGTCTCTCCTCTCTCCCTCTCCCTCCCTCTCTCCCTCCCTCCCTCCTTCTCCCTCCCTGTCTCTCCCTCCCTCTCTTCCTCTCCCTTTCTCCCTCCCTCTCTCTCCTTCTCTTCCTGTCCATCCCTCTCCCTTGCTCCCTCTCTCCCTCCCTCCTCCCCTCTCTCCCCCTTTCTCTCTTTGGAGTGGCCTACGGTTATGTCTGGCTCTTCTTGGTGGACGAAGCTCCAGCTCTGCAGCCGGAGGGCTCACCTGGGGGCAAAGGCAGAGACATCCCACTGGCTGCCTGCAGAATATGACACATGATATGGAACACGATGACCTCCTTGGCCTCCTCCGGTTGCCGGCTGTACAAAAAAAACCACAAGAACATGAATTGCAAATGCTGCACCGTGGTAGCGAGTGAGCCAGGCTTGTCCCTCACAACAGGTTATCCTGCTTCATAAATCATGTTCCCTTTGAAGCTCTTCCGCAGAGGGAGGAAGGGGAATGAGGGCACAGGAGGAGACACCCAGCATCACGGAGTCAGTCAGAATAGACTAGAAATATAGAACAGAATATAGAATATAGAATATAGAATATAGAATATAGAATATAGAATAGAATAGAATAGAATAGAATAGAATAGAATAGAATAGAATAGAATAGAATAGAATAGAATAGAATAGAATACAGAATGGAATGGAATGGAATGGAATGGAATGGAATGGAATGGAATGGAATAAAATAGAATAGAATAGAATAGAATAGAATAGAATAGAATAGAATAGAATAGAATAGAATAGAATAGAATAGAATAGAATAGAATAGAATAGAATAGAACAGAATAACTGGAATGGAACGGAATGGAACAGAATGGAATAACAGAGTTGGAAGGGACCTTGGAGGTCATCTAGTCCATCCCCCTACTCAAATGGTTGTCCAATCTCTTCTTTTATGACTTGTGGACTTCAACTCCCAGAATTCCTGAGCCAGCCACGCTGAGGAGAAAGGGAGAGGTTTCCAAGCTGAGCAATGCTGGCTGATGAATTCTGGGAGTTGAAATCCACGAGCCATAAAAGAGCCAAGGTTGCCTACCCCTGGCTTAGGCCTAGGCCGCTTTATGACTTGTGGACTTCAACTCCCAGAATTCCTGAGCCAGCCATGCTGAGGGGAAAGGGAGAGGTTTCCAAGCTGAGCCAGGCTGGCTCAGGAATTCTGGGAATTGAAGTCCACGAGTCATAAAAGAGCCAAGGTTGCCTACCCCTGGCCTAGCCATACCCAGTTCCCTCAATCGTTCATCGGCCTTGACTTCTGCCAAGGATGCCGTTTTCTTGGCAATCATTTGGAAGAAGTTGCCAACTGCGTCTTCCTAGTCTAGCCTACAGGCTGTCCTCAACTTACAACAGTTTGTTTTGTGACCGTCCAAAGATACAACGGCACTGAAAAAAAATGAACATTTTTCACACTTGTCAACCCTTGCAGCTTCCCCGTGGCCACAGGATCGAAGTTCAGATGCTTGTCAACTGCCTCACACTTATGACGGTCACAGGGTCCTGGGTGGGTCACGTGATCCCCTTTGCGACCTTCCGAGAAGCGAATTCAAGAGGGGGGGAAACCAGATTCGCTTAACAACCATGTGGCTAAAAATTGCAGTGGGTTCACTTAACAAGTGTGGCAAGAAAGGTCGTAAAATGGGGCAAACCTCAACCAATGTCTCACTTAGTGACAGGATGCAGCTGTAGCTGAAAGTCGAGGGCCACCTGAACAAACCTAACATTCCTGGGGTTCCTCACTGTCTCAATGTGCCATGCTTTTGGGGTACAAACATGGGAGTCAGGTGCAATGAGTTGCTAATATTCGAGGCGTAATAACAATAAACTTTTAAGTCCTGATTATGGTTCCATGATTAGGAAGTCTGGTTAATGAATTTGCCATGGTTCGTCTTTCTGCCTCTCCCTTTTTGTCTTTAAATATCTGATGGAAATTAACGGCTTACAAGGAGAAGGACAAGGAGCGAAGATTGTATTTCCTCCAAACGTTCTCCGTCATCCGACAGATGAGGTCCAGCTGCAAACAGAGAGAGAGAAAAAAGAATGTACCTGGATCCTTAAGGAAAGGCCCTCAGCTTCACTAACGCCGATTCCCAAAAGAATATTAGTTCAACGCCGACAATTTGCATGCCAACTTCACAGTATTTAGAAGAATAGAATAGAATAGAATAGAATAGAATAGAATAGAATAGAATAGAATAGAATAGAATAGAATAGAATAGAATAGAATAGAATAATAGAATAGAATAGAATTAGGATTAGGAAGGAATAAAAATAATAGAATAGAATAGAATAGAATAGAATAGAATAGAATAGAATAGAATAGAATAGAATAGAATAGAATAGAATAGAATAGAATAGAATAGAATAGAATAGAATAGAATAGAATAGAATTAAGATTAGGAAAGAATAAGAATAGAATAGAATAGAATAGAATAGAATAGAATAGAATAGAATAGAATAGAATAGAATAGAATAGAATAGAATAGAATAGAATAGAATAGAATAAGGAATGGAATGGAATGGAATAGAATAATAGAATAGAATAGAATAGAATAGAATAGAATAGAATAGAATAGAATAGAATAGAATAGAATAGAATAGAATAGAATAGAATAGAACTGGAAGGGACTTTGGAGGTCTTCTAGTCCAGCCCCCTGCTCAAGCAGCAGAACCTACAGGGCCAGAGCTACGTCACCATGAAGTTGGAGAGCAAAATGGAAATTGCCAACAAATTCGGAGTGCTTGGGTATGGTTAGGAGGGCACTTACTTTTCTAGGCTGCCCTACCTATGTTTCCTGTTAAAATACATGGGCAAATCCCATTGGAGGAAAACCATCTCAGACAAATGACTGTCCAGTCTCTTCTTAAAAATTTCCAGTGATGGAGCGCCCACAATTTCTGCAGGCAAAGCTGTTCCACTTGTCCCCACTGTATGGGCTTGTTTAGCAAATGTTATTCAAGTTGAAATCCTAGACACATTGAGTGGAAAATGAATGCTACTTGAATTCGTCCCATTGTTAAAGTATAAAGGGAACCAGCAGCCAGTGGAACCATGTACTAAAATTTAAGGGGGCACCAGCTGTTTCTAACCTTCAGATTTCTTCAAGGGCTGCTGAGCTTTTATTTCCTGCTGGTTTGAAATGGGAAACGTAGCTCACAAACCTAAACAACAACAACAACAACTTCCTATATGTTTTAAAGAGAAAAGCAATGCCCTCCTCCAAATTCTCAAGAAAAAAAGACAGGAAATCAACACACACACACACACACACACACATTGCAGTCTCTGACCCTTTTTCTCCTCCTATTCCACTAGTCCCTTGATTCCTCCTCCAGCCACTCCAAATTGTCCCATCGTGACCTTAACCATGGTTAGAAAATGGTCAGGCACCCAATCCACAGTTGGACACGGCTCTCTTCAATGCAGTAGGCTAACGCTAAACGACTTTCCCGGGGAAAAACCTAGATGACTTTCCAGAAAAAGAAAAATAACAAGATGGCTTTCCAGAAGAAGGGAAAACACTGCAAATTAGCTTTCCAGAAAACAGCTAGATGGCTTTCAACACAATGCTAGATGACTTTCTGGGGGAAAAACAAACAAACCACTAGATGGTTTTCCGGAAAATACTAGATGGCTTTCTGGAAAAATGCTAGATAACTTTCCAGAAAAGCTCTAGATGGCTTTCCAAGGGGGGGAGGAAACCCCCCCCCCCAGCTATATGGTTTTGCAGAAAAATGCTATATGGCTTTCCAGAAAAAACACTCATCGGCTTTCCAGAAAAAAAGCTAGAATACTTTCCAGAAAAAAAAGCTAGATCACTTTCCAGGAAATGAAACATCAAAAGTGTTGGCTTTGAAAAAAATAATAATGCTGGTCTTTCAACTCTGTTTCGTTCCCGTGAAAAACCAAACACACAAACGCTTCTTGAGAGCCAAACAGAGGTAAGCAATTTGCAATCTCTCTTCTCCTTTTTGCAACATTATTCTTGCAAGCAAACAGAGAGCGTATTTTCCTATCGTTTTGAGAAGCGGAAGCTTGTCGAAAACTACAACGCCAGCCAAAAACAGGCACATTGCTGTTAAAAAAGATGGTTTTGCAAAGCTCCGGTTCCTTACAAAATGTGGCCACACACCCCTTTGGTTCCCCAAAAGATCGCCCAAATTTGATACCAGATCTTCCAAGAAATTTATTTCGTTTTATTTCTTTCAAAGAAGCCTACCAGCTTTGAAACGTAATCCACCGCAATTTGATCTATCTTCTTTTTGCCAACATACTGCAGCGGTCTTAGGAGGTGATCTTTCAACTGTGCCACCATCTGTAAAAAAAAAAAAATACGCGAACAACTAAAACCAAAATATTAAATTGTGTGTGCTTGACTTGTAAAGCATTGCACAAAACAGACCTCACTTCCGTGCAAAATTTTAGGTCTGCAGGCAAAGAGCTACAGAATCACATTATTTCTGCTATGAAGAAGTAATGTTCTGGGTTGGGAGCCAACGGATGAATTTTCTGCACAGCAAAAAGTGTGTGCGTGTAAATCACTACATCTGTTCCAGAGAACTTGCAACAAAAGACAGGAACCTCAGTTACTAAGGATGTCTTGCACGGAAGAGACTAGCAAGGGAACAATTCAGTGGCCTTTCTGCTGGTTGCCCATCCGTGAATTCTTGTCAACCCTCCACTGTCAAAATGTCACCATCCAATTAGGAGATGGAAAAACCGCTCTTAATTTTAAATGGCAAGGACCAGCTAACTTTCACTGTATCTTGAAAAGACTTAATGCAGTTGGCCGCAGTTAATACTTGGAGTAGAGACACTGAAGAGTTCTCGATCTTTTAGGGTAGAAAAAGCCAAGCAAAATATCTTGGCAGGACGCAGTGCAAGCTACTTCCACACTGTTGCCAAGATAACTACATGGATGTGTTCATGAAATCACCCAAAGTTGAACTTGTGGAGCCAAACTTCATTGTTTTAAATTGGCTGGGTATTAGTAGCCTTTTGTACTTGAAAAGATTATGAACGTTTCTGCGTAGCTGTTTTGCCAATAAAGAGAAACAGAAGCGGATCGAGGAATAACAGAAGAACAGGGTGGGGAAGGGACCTTGGAGGTCTTCTAGTCCAACCCCCTGCTCAGGCAGGAAACCCTATACCATTTCAGACAAATGGTTGTTCAATCTCTTCTTTAAAATTCCCAGTGTTGGAGCATCCACAGCTTCTGGAGGCAGGTTGTTTCACTGATTAATTGTTCTAACTGTCAGGAAATTTCTCCTTAGTTCTAGGTTGCTTCTCTCCTTGACTAGTTTCCATCCGTTGCTTCTTGTCCCGCCTTCAGGCACTTTGGAGAATAGCTTGACTCCCTCTTCTTTGGGGCAGCCCCTGAGACACTGGAACGCTGCTATCCTGTCACCCCAGTCCTTCTCAAACGAGACATACCCAATTTCAACAACTGTTCCTTATATGTTTCAGCCTCCAGTCCCCTGATCATCTTTGTTACACTTCTATTAAAGAAAAATATCTACTGTATATTTTCCGGTTACCCTTACAGCATTAGAGATTTCCTAATGTGAAGTCAAGAATCCACTTACCAATCCTGTTAGCAAGCGTTGATGGTAATCCTCATCTTGAAAAAGAGGAGTTATTCTTTCTTCTGAAAGAGAGAAAGAGACAGAGAGAAAGAGAGAAAGAAAGAGGAAGAGAGAGAGGAAGAAAGACAGAGAAAGAAAAAGAGGGAGAGAGAGAGAGAGACAGAAAGAGGAAGAGGAAGAAAGAGACAAGAGAGAGAAAAGAGACAGAAAGAGAAAGAGAGAGAAAGAAAGAGATGAGAGAGAACAGCTAGATTAGAGAACATGTGCTACATTTCAATATTATTTTGCAAACAGAAGCCAGTTCTGTTTCTTCTCAGTGCAGCTCCAAACATTTCGACATGTTCTGATTACCAGCAATGCCATTACATAGATTAGAGATTTCACGACAGATTTCAATATACAATCATTTTAATGGGAGATGCAGAATAAAATGAACAATGTATACACGCATTCTTCAGATTACAACCAGCTCCCACTCAAACTGGCAACAGCAGTCATTTACGACAGCTCCTCTGAGTTCTGACTATCCTTGAAGCATCCCTACGGTGACACGATTGCGATTCTGGAGCTCGTATCACGGTTAGGACATTGCAACAAGCTGCAGCCACACAAACACAATTTCCGCAGATTCCTTGCCGGCTTTCCACAGGTAAAGTCAACGTGGAAGCTGGCAGGAACTGGAAAGTCAGGGTCTGCGATGCCCTCGCTTAACAACCCCCACACAATCCTTGCTTGACGATGTCAACCGGGGTTGCCATCACTGAGCAACACAATCATGCGATGTCACACTTTACAACCGTGTCACTTAGCGATGGCGCTTAGGGCCCAAATGGCCATCGCAAACTCAAGGACTGCTTGAAATTTATTTTAAATATTTCCACCAAATAATGGATTGAAGCACAATAAACACAACATTCTTTTTTAAAAAAAACACGATGACACGTACCCATACATATATGAACACACATAAAAAGGTAAAGGTTTCCCCGCACATGTGTGCTAGTCGTTTCCGACTCTAGGGGCCGGTGCTCATCTCCGTTTCAAAGCCGAAGAGCCAGCGCTTGTCCGAGGACGTCTCCGTGGTCATGTGGCCGGCATGACTAGACGCCAAAGGCGCACGGAACGCTGTTACCTTCCCACCGTAGTGGTCCCTATTTTTCTACTTGCATTTTTACGTCCTTTCGAACTGCTAGGTTGGCAGAAGCTGGGACGACTAACAGGCGCTCACTCTGTTACGCGGCACACGGGATTCGACCCGCCAAACTGCCGACCTTCTGATCGACAAGCTCAGCGTCTTAACCCACTGAGCCACCACGTCCCTTGAACACACATGGACCCATATTTATAAACGTATCTTTGCTTTTTTCCCCCCATTAGGTTAATGTAAGATAATGTGTCTGATTTTATAGCCAAATGTTATACGTTAGCTACAGTTACAGTGTTCATCTATTTCAACGTCTCAAAGTGGTAGAGATTATATGAATTACTGTATAATGGCACTTAGAAGAAGCTAAGAACTGGTTAACATAGCATATGCCTTCCTGAAAAGAACTACCTTGATGTTCTCCAGAATGTGCCACCATCGTTTCCAATCTACAAGACCACATGTAAACCCACAGTTTATCTATATAAGCCACCAGCCACCACAGGAAGAAGCTTCTCTACAAGTTTATACAAAATAATACGGTCGCTCAAGCTACGTTCAGCTATTATACTACAAAGTCTAAGAAAAGAGTTGTCATATCCAAGGAAACTGTTTTTCCTCCCCGCAAGTTAGGAACAACCGTTTCACACAAGGGATGAACTTTTCCTTTCCGAAGCTGACATTTATAAGTTACAGACCGTACAAACTCTGAAGACGAAAACAAGGGATGTTGCCCTCTAGAAGAACATCTACGCTCTCTGAAAAGAAACTCAGATCTAAGTAAGCAGAACACTTCGTTTCCTTAAGCACAATAACTACCAAATAACAACCACAACAATAGAGTTGGAAGGGACCTTGGAGGTCTTCTAGTCCAACCCCCTCCTCAGGCAGGAAACCCTGTACCATTTCAGACAAATGGCTGTCCAGTCTCTTCTTAAAAACTTCCAGTGTTGGAGCATTCACAGCTTCTGGAGGCAGGTTGTTCCACCGATTAATTGTTCTCACTGTCAGGAAGTTTCTCCTTAGTTCTAGGTTGCTTCTCTCCTTGACTAGTTTCTATCCGTTGCTTCTCATCCTTCCCTCTGGTGCTTTGGAGAATAGCTTGACTCCCTCTTCTTTGGGGCAACCCCTGAGATACTGGAACTCAGCTATCATCTCACTCCTCATCCTTCTCTTCATCAAACTAGACCTGCCCAATTCCAGCAACCGTTCTTCGTATGTTTTAGCCTCCAGTCCCCCTGATCCTCTTTGTTGCTCTTCTCTGCACTCTTTCCAGAGTCTCAGCATCTTTTTTACATCGTGGTGACCAAAACTGGATGTCTCCTTTGTGACAGCCTCTCAAATATTGGAAGACGGCTATCATGTCACCCCTGGTCCTTCTCTTCATTAGACTAGACCAGGGATAGGCAACCTTGGCTCTTTTATGACTCGTGGACTTCAACTCCCAGAATTCCTGAGCCAGCACGGCTCAGCTTGGAAACCTCTCCCTTTCCCCTCAGCGTGGCTGGCTCAGGAATTCTGGGAGTTGAAGTCCACAAGTCATAAAGCGGCCTAGGCCTAGGCCAGGAATAGGCAACCTTGGCTCTTTTATGACTCGTGGACTTCAACTCCCAGAATTCCTGAGCCAGCATGGCTCAGCTTGGAAACCTCTCCCTTTCCCCTCAGCGTGGCTGGCTCAGGAATTCTGGGAGTTGAAGTCCACGAGTCATAAAAGAGCCGAGGTTGCCTACCCCTGGACTAGACGTACCCAATTCCTGCAACGGTTCTTTCTCTGTTTTAGTAAGAAACCAATGGATCTCCAGCTCCTGTGAAACAAGGATGTCCAGCACGGCCGTAAGTTTGATTTCAAACTTTTGAAATCAAAAAAACACTTACCTGTTTCCCAGGTAGACACATTGGAAAGCACCCTGAAAAAAAGGAGCAATGTTTCTTAACACCTTCCGTGGACGGAGACCTTAAAAAGCCAACCCATCTAATACAAGGTCTACATAAGTAGTTCTCAACTTACAACAGGTCGTTGAGGGACCCTTCCAAGTGACAAACCGGATTGAAAAAAGGGACTTATTTCCCCCCCCCCCCACACACACTTTATTTCATTTATTTCTGAGAACCGTGGGCAACGGCCCATTGTAGGGCCCTCGGATTGTGTGACGGCAAAAAAAACCCAACACGTCTCTTTCATTAAGGCCAGGAAGATGCTCAACTCACTTTTTTGTGTTTTCAAATATGCTTTTGACGTAAGAGGTCCTTGAGGCAGTCTTCTGAAAGAAATCGCAAATAAGGTTATGCAAAAGAGTCAATTTATTCTCTCGGTATTTAATAAGAGCTGCATTCAAATAAGGTTATGCTCAGCTTGCAACCATTGGTTAGGGACCGTGGAACGTTACAACAGCATGGAAAAAAGTGACTTACGACCGTTTTTTTTACACTTGACGACGTCCCCCACGGACACGTGATCAAAATCCATACACCTGGCAACTGACTCACACTTATGACGGTCGCAGTGTCCCAGGGATCCTGTGATCAGATTTCAAGGCTTTCTGACAAGCACGGTCAATGGGGAAGCCAGATCCCCTTAGCAACTTTACAACTGCAGTGATTCACTTAAGAACTGTGGTAAGAATGGTAGTAAACTGAGGTAAAATTCACTTAACACACGTCTCACTTAACAATGGAAGTGTTGGGTGCCACCACAGCTCTTTTTCCTTCCTTCCTTCCTTCCTTCCTTCCTTCCTTCCTTCCTTCCTTCCTTCCTTCCTTCCTTCCTTCCTTCCTTCCTTCCTTCCGACTTAGCAATAGCACTTAGACTTATATACTGCTTCACAGTGCTTTACAGCCCTCTCTAAGCAGTTTACAGGATTAGCCTGTTGCCAACAATCTGGGTCCTCATTTTACCAACCTGGGAAGGATGGAAGGATGAGTCAACTTTGAGCCCGGTCAGGATCGAACTGCTGGCAGTGGGCAGAGTTTGCCTGCAATGCCGCATTCTAAGCCCTGAGTCACACTATGGCTCACTCACCTCCTCGGAAAGCAGTTTATCCCATTCCCTCTTCAGCACCGTGTGGCTGAAATGCAAGGGTGTCTCGACACATTTCACATATTCCAGGTTCAGGTTCAACTTTTCCCAGAAGCCTTTGAAGTTTCGCACCTCCAACGGGCAAGTAAATGGGAAGAGAGAGAGAGAGAGAGGGTTTTCCGTCAGAGCTATTTCCTCCTCAGCATTGTGACCAATGGCCTACTACAGGTAGTCAACAGCTTGCAAGCATTTATTTGAAGTTACAATGGCATTAAAAAACAACTAACAATAACAGAAAATTCTGGCTCAATTTTGGTTGTAACTCAAAGACAACCTGTATTGTATTTAATGTGTTTTTGACACGGCTGTGTTGCCGAAGCATCTTTTGTTGAGGCTGAGATTTGGGGGAACATTATTTCCAATGTCTATAACCCCCTCCGAATCTTTGTGGAGATGTGGATAACGAACTATAATGAAGTTTTTAAAAGCACGATCAGTACAGTATCTAAAATAAGTAGCGTTAAAGGAGATTAAAATTGAGGGAGGAGGACTTGGCATTTAATTTCTTTATTAGACTTATATTCCCATCTTCATTTTACACAACTCAAGGCAATGGTCAGGTGCAAAAGATCAGGTCCACACCCAAAGGTCCAATTATACTGATTTACTGCTAAAACCCTGTGCATAGGAATCTTCTTAACCCAGGGCTCTTCAGACTTGGCCCTTTGATGACTGGTGGACTTCAACTCCCAGAATTCCTCAGACGGCCATTTTGATGAAACTGCAGGCTTGGATCCAGACCAGGGGTCTTCAAACTTGGCCCTTTTATGACTGGTGGACTTCAACTCCCAGAATTCCTCAGCCAGCGTGCCTGGCTGAGGAATTCTGGGAGTTGAAGTCCACCAGTCATAAAAGGGCCATGTTTGAAGACCCCTGTTCTTAACTGACGGTTAGTGAATGCTAGGAATTAGATAAGGATCTACAAAATTCAAGGAGGGTTTGGACTTTGTTTGTAGCTATGCAGGGATTCTAGGCTGATCCCTCTTTTGACTCCCCCCTCCAGTTTTTGCCACTGCTTCTCTCTTAATATACATCCGCCCTGAGTCCTTCGGGAGAAGGGCGGTATACAAATAAAATAAATAAATAAATAAATCATGCATCATCCATCCGTTCAGTTTTGGTGCTGATCGTGTTTAACTTAGCCATTTTTAAATGACAAGTTTTTAACCACACCCTTATCCAACTGTATCACATAATCCTTTCTTTTTAAAAATCCAATTTACTGCGCAGCACGAACATCCCACTTCTCCTAACAGTTATAATAGCAATATTAAAACCATCAACCCGGGATGCTCAATTCATTACAATGTGATCATCCGGCGAAAATTGCCAACAAAGCAACACACACGACTGGGCACAGCAGTGCTCCACAAATGAAAGGGCACAAGTGTTCACCCTACGACAAAATTCCTGCTTAGTAAATCACCAGTAAGATATGCCAAACTAATTTCTCCTCCTCAGTTAACTGGAATTGCTTTGTTGAACACAGCTCCAAGTGCTGGAATTATCTCCATGTGTAAATGTTAAGTATCTGATGTCATGATGCTAGTTATAGAAGACGGAGGCCTTACTCCCTGCAACAAATATGCCTCTTTGGATAGAATCGCTTGGAACGAATGCAGACCAGGAGTGACCTCAAGTGGTAACTTTTAAAAAAGCGATTGCAAACTCTTCATTATAGTCAAACTGGTTTTAAGCGATTTTTCAATTCTGATCTGCAATCAGGCAGTGGAGACTAAAACACTTGAAGAACGGTTTCAGGCATTAGGTATGGCTAGTCTAGAGAAAAGAAGGACCAGGGGGGGGGGGAATGATAGCAGTGATCCAGCATTTGAGGGGCTGCCACAAAGAAGAAGGGGTCAATTTATTTTCCAGAACACCAGAAGGCAAGATGAGAAACAACAGATGGAAACTAATCAAGGAGAGAAGCAACCTGGAATTAAGGAGAAACTTCCTGACAGTGAGGACAATTAACCAGTGGAACAACCTGCCTCCAGAAGCTGTGAGCGCTCCATCACTGGAGGTTTTTAAGAAGAGACTGGACAGCTGTTTGTCTGAAATGGTATAGGGTTTCCTGCCTGAGCAGGGGGTTGGACTAGATGACCTCCAAGGTCATCAGCTCTGTTCTGATCGAAATTGATTATGGGATTTGGGGAAGAGGGAGACTAGATTTCCAAAATATAGTTGGGAACCTCATGTCTGAACCAGACAAGTTATCTCGAAGAATAACAAGATAGTCCTCGACTTACAGCCATTTGTTTAGGGATCATTCAAAATTACAATGGCACTGGGGAAAAAAATAACTAATGATCGGTTGTCACACTTGATAATGGAGCATCCCCAATTTTCACATGATCAAAATTCAGATACCTAGTAACTGATTTCTCATTGACACAGCAAAGTCAATGAGGCAAGCCAGATTCACTGAACAACTGCAGTGATTTTGCTTAACAACGGCGGCAAAGAAGTCATAAAATGGGGCACAACTTACTTAACAGGAAATCTCTTCCGTAGCTATGAATCCTGTTCTATGACAGGGTATTTATTAGAGGAATTGTTATCCAGTGAAACGGAGTGCAAATTAAAAGTCCCAAGCACGTATTACCATGCTGTTTGGTGGACATGTGATAAAGTAAAGAATTATTGGGAAAAGATACATAACTTGGCTAGAAAAGATGTTAGGAGAACATGTTGATTTTAAACCTGAACTTTTTTTAAGTTAGGTATAATGCCAGACAAGACTAGCAAACAAAGCTTATACTTGACTTTGCATGTCACAACAGCGGCAAGGATTATATTTGCGCGACACTGGAAAAATGAAGGAGTACCATCAGATGAAGAAATAATTAAACAAATACTAGAATGCGCAGAGATGGGATAGATAGACTATGAGACTGAAAAAAGAAGAAACAACGGACTATTATCAAACTTATTTTTACCACTGGCTGGAGGAAAAAAAAAGAAAGGATTAGGAATTAAGTATGTATTAGCATGTAAACTCAGACAGCACGTTGGTTGAAAAATTATTATCGTGTGTATGGAAAAAATGAATAAAAAAACTTGTACACAAAAAAAAAATTAAAGTCCCAAGCATGCCCTACTACACTATATTGTTAGCATATTTTTATTATGCAGACTTACCTTTAAAGAGGGTAATGAGATAATGTATGTTGTACACCGAATTCCAGGAATATCCTAGAAAGGTGGAAATAACAAGCGTTAACCTTTCAGACAAAATACATCAATGGAAGACAATTATTTAATTAAGCTGAAGAACATGTGGCCTTCAAAGAACGACCACACCTTCTAAACATCCAGGGAAGCGTGTTTTGTAAAAATCCATCAAAATATTTGAATTACTTTTTTTTTTTTACAAATACCAGGATATCATACCATGAAGATTCATTATGGGCAAGGAGAACGTCGTGTGGGGTCCTTCTTAAAAAAGCATCTGAATCATAGAATTGTAGAGTTAGAAGGGACCTTAGAGGTCTTCTAGTCCAACCTGCAGGAGACCTTAATTCCATCCTGGACAAATGGCTGTCCAGTCTCTTCTTAAAATCCTCCAATGATGGAGCACCCACAACTTCTGGAGGGAACTTGTTCCATGGATTAATTGTTCTGTCAGGAAGTTTCTCCTTAATTATCAGATTTGTCTCTGAATTTAATGATAGAAAGATGTCCCTCAGTTCACGCTGGAATACATTTTGGGGATGTATATTTTTGTGCAACAACTATAGTTGTTTTTGTGCAAACAACTATAGTAGTATTCTGCCAGTAGAGGGCAGTGTTTACAGATTTGGATCTATGTTGTTGGTTTTTTTGTCCTAAGTAGAGTTCCCTGTTTCCTGTTATCAGTAAAACAGTTAAGCAGTAAAGCACATGGTGACTGTGCCCTGTTTGATCTGTGATGCTATATATAAACAGAATTTCTAACAGTTCATAACATCGCTTACCTTCTTCCAGTTCAGCAGTGATGTGTACGGTAAAAGCTTATCCAGGCTGCTGGATTCCAAGCACATTTTCCAGTGTAAGGAAGCTAAGATCATCGAGAGAAAGATAGCCTCTTGACTGCATCAAGTAAAATACTGCACGCCTCTGTGAAAATTAGCAATACTGTTCGACATAGCTCTATTTGCAAGGGAGTTCCACTATCACTAAGTGGGATTCAAGATTTCAGAGTTAACCTAAGTGTAGTCCTCAACTTACGACCACAACTGAGCCCAAAATTTGTTGTTAAGTGAGACATTTGTTCAGTGGGTTTTGCCCTATTTTACGACCTTTCTTGCCACAGTTGTTAAGTGAATCACTGTAGTTACTAAATCAGTAACACGGTTGTTAGGTGAATCTGGCTTCCCCCTTTGTCTTTGCTTGTCAGAAGGTCGCAAAAGGGGATCACATGACCCCGGGACACACTGCCACCATCATAAATATGAGCTGGTTGACAAGCATCTGAATTTGGGGGGATGCCGCAAAAGTTGTAAGTGTGAAAAATGGTCACGTAGATTTTAAGGGTGAAATATAATTTTATCATATTTTATTTACCTACATCTTAAATTGCTGTATTTGATTCTAATTTCATTTTAAAAATGTATTTTATCTCAATTTCATTTTAAATTGTATTTTATTTCTATTTTATCCTAAATTCTATTTTAACTAATTCCATTCTAAATTGTTTTTACTGCATTTTAGTATAATTTAATTTAATTTAATTTATTGAGATTTCTATACCGCCCTTCTCCCTAGGGGACTCAGGGCGGTTCACAGGGCATATATAAATAACAATACAAAAATTAAAAAACAATTAAATCAATGCCCAAGTTAAAACAAGAATGATAAAACAAGCCTATAAAAATCCATATACCCCCATCAGGCCAGACCCGCTAGTTCAAATAAATGGGTCTTCAACCCGCGACGGAAGGATCGGAGGTCTGATGCCGTCCGGAGCTCAACCGGCAGTTGGTTCCATAATGCCGGGGCACCCACAGAGAAGGCCCTCCCCCTGGGGGCCACCAGTCGACATTCCTTGACCGGAGGCACCCTGAGGAGGCCCTCTCTGTGGGCACGCACAGGGCAGAGGGGAGTCGACGCCGGCAGCAGGTGGTCCTCGAGGTATCGCGGACCCATGCCATGTAGGGACTTAAAGATCATAACCAAAACCTTGAACCTTACCCGGAAGACAACTGGTAACCAATGCAGCTCACGGAGCAAAGGTGTAACATGGGAGTACCGGGAAACTCCCAAGACAACTCTCGCGGCCGCATTCTGTACCAGTTGGAGCCTCCGAGTAGTCTTCAAGGGAAGCCCCATGTAGAGAGCATTACAGTAGTCTAGGCGAGAGGTCACGAGCGCATGAGTGACCGTACATAAGGCCTCCCGGTCCAGATAGGGCCGCAACTGGCGCACCAGGCGAACCTGGGCAAAAGCCCCCCTAGTCACGGCCACTATATGATCCTCCAAAGTGAGTCGTGAATCTAGGAGGACTCCCAAGTTGCGAGCCCTATCCACAGGGGGTAAAAGCTCACCCCCCATAGAAAGAGATGGAACATCCCAGGTGTCCCGGGAAGCCGGAATGTACAGCCACTCAGTCTTGTCAGGGTTGAGTTGAAGTCTGTTCCTCCCCATCCAGACCCGAACCGCCTCCAGGCAACGGGACATCACAGCGAGGGCATCACTGGGGTGGTTTGGGGTCGAAATAAAAAGTTGGGCATCATCAGCATATTGATGATACCCAACTCCAAAACCACGAATGATCTCACCCAGCGGTTTCATATAGATGTTGAACAGGAGAGGCGAGAGGACCGACCCCTGAGGAACTCCACAAGCGAGAGTCCTAGGGGTCGACCTCTGCCCCCCTGCCAACACCGACTGCGAGCGTCCCAGGAGATAGGAGGAGAACCACTGAAAAACCGTGCCTCCCACTCCCAATCCCCTGAGACGCCGCAGCAGGATACCATGGTCGATGGTATCGAAAGCCGCCGAGAGGTCTAATAGGACTAGGACAGAGGAATATCCCCTATCCCGAGCCCTCCAGAGATCATTCACCAGAGCGACCAAATGCCGTCTCCGTGCTGTGCCCGGGCCTGAAACCCGATTGGTAAGGGTCCAGATAATCCGCTTCATCCAGGACCAGAGGGAGCTGATGCGCCACCACACTCTCAACAACCTTCGCAAGAAAGCGAAGGTTGGAGACTGGACGAAAGTTGTTCAATACAGCTGGGTCCAAGGCAGGCTTCTTGAGGAGAGGTCTCACCACCGCCTCCTTCAAGACGGTGGGGAAATAACCCTCGCTCAAAGAAGCAGATATAACCGCCTGGAGCCAGCCTCGTGTCCTCTCCCTAGCTGCATAAACCAGCCAAGAAGGGCACGGATCCAATAAACATGTGGTGGAACTCAGCTTTCCCATAATCCTGTCCACTTCATCAGGGGTCACAGAATCAAACTCCTCCCAGATAACATTGACAGGACCGCCCGTGTCCTGATCGCCAGACTCTGCCCAGCTGGAGTCCAAACCGGTCCGAATCTGAGCGATTTTATCCGACAGATGTTGACTAAACTCCTCGGCACGACCCTGCAAGGGATCCTCCCTCACCTCCTGAGTAAGAAGGGAGCGAGTCACCCTAAACAAGGCGGCCGGGCGATTATCTGCGGACGCGATGAGGGTGGAGAAGTAATTACACCTCGCCTCCCTCATCGCAGCGAGATAAGACCTAATGTAGGTTCTTAACCGCAATCGGTCGGGTTCAGATCGGCTGGACCTCCAGCAGCTCTCTAGGCCCCGTTTCCGACGCTTCATCTCCCGGAGCTCCGCGGAGAACCATGGAGCTCGCTGGGATCTGCACCGGGTCAGGGGCCGCAAGGGTACAACCCGGTCAAGTGCCTCAGTGGCTGCCCTTTCCCAGGCTTCCACTAAGGCATCCGCCGAGTTGTGAGCAATGGAGGCAGGTGGGGACCCCAGCGCCGCTTGGAATATATCAGGATCCATTAGGCGTCTGGGGCGGTACCATCTAATTGGCTCCGTACCCCCACGGCGGGGGGTGGCAAAATGGAAGACCAGCCGCAGGAGGTGATGATCGGTCCATGACAGGGGCATAATAAATGGAAAGCCCCCACCAAGATCATCCAACCACCGTCCAGATAAGAAAATCAGGTCAAGGGTGTGGCCTCCCTCATGAGTTGGTTCAGAAATTACCTGCGTCAGGTCCATGGCCGTCATGGAAGCCATGAACTCCTGAGCGAGCTCAGATGAGCCTCCCAGGGATGGTAGATTGAAGTCTCCCAAAACTATAAGTTTGGGGAACTCAACCACCAACCCCGAGAGGATATCGAGCAGCTCGGGCAGGGCTGCCGCTGCGCGACTAGGCGAAATGTACACGAGCAGCAAGCCCAACTGCGCCCCAGAACC
The DNA here is from genome assembly GCF_964194415.1 of Vipera berus. Classification (NCBI taxonomy): domain Eukaryota; kingdom Metazoa; phylum Chordata; class Lepidosauria; order Squamata; family Viperidae; genus Vipera; species Vipera berus. The sequence continues at coordinate 3,072,097 of NC_138208.1, read as the reverse complement.
AAATCTCACAAAGAGAGACTCACACCCGACTATCTGAGGAACGGTGGTCTCCCGCGGACATAAGGTCTCCCTAATGATCACCGCCACACCCCCACCCCTACCTTGAGCTCGAAGCTGGTGTAGCACCCGGAAGCCTGGTGGGCAGAGGTCAACCAAAGGGACCCCACCCTCTGGGCCCAACCAAGTCTCCGTGATGCAAGCCAGGTCCGCATGCTCACCCTCAACTAAATCCCTAACGAGGGGAGCTTTGTTAACCACGGACCTGGCATTCAGGTACACCAGCCGGAGCTCAGGAGGCTGCACATCCTCGCTCCCGGAACCTCGGGAAAGAAGCAGAGGGTCGGAGCGCCTCACCGCTTGCAGATAGTGGAGACGGCCCTCCCGGTAACGATATGGCCCCCTGTCTATCCGCCTGCTGCCATTCCCCGTCGTGGGAATTGGTAATCCCACGACCCGCTCATGAGCCCCGGAGACAACGACCCCCCGTTCTCCCCCCGCGCGGTCAGACCCAAGTCTGGCCTGAACTATGGTTGATTGGCCGCCCCCCATAGCCAGACAACCCCCATCTCCCACCCCTCTCCCCAATCCCGTAAAAAAATTTGATAAAAACATAATCAGGGGCCTCTTATTAAATTTATGTTGACGGCCCCTGCCCCTGCCCAGCCATCTCTCAGAGACCCAAAACTCGGGCCCTTCATCGAGGTTAGGATTTAAAGAGGCGGGTCGCACCCAGGCGAGGGGGGCACCCCTGAGGGCGAGCAAGTCCGTGCTAGTATATTTTCGCATGTTAGTCCAGCAAGTCCAGAATAGGCAGTCCCGGAGGTGATCATGTCCATAGGAGGGTCGAAGGCCGGAAAAGAAAATATCTGGATCCACACCCAACTGCACTGCCACTCAGTTGGGTGCCCCGGTAAACAGGCCACCCCCGCCCTCTCACGGCAGGTTGCAACTCTGTACCTGGGGGTGGTCAAAGATATACTCTGGGTAGGCATGCCCCATAGAGCTCCCACCTCTATGGGGCTGCAGATGTAAAAGTCAGCCACTCTCCCACCGTGGCTGGTACCCAGGACCGACCGAATCCAAAGGGGAGAGGGGGAGGTAGGCAAAGTTAATAGATGTATATATTCAGGCAGAAGGGTAGACGGGCCAAGATAGAAGAATGGTCTGAAAGAGTCATCACCGCCGCTAAAACGGTCCAAAAGCGGTATAAGGACCACCTGTCGTCGTTGCTCCATTGAAGCGGTCCGAAGACGCCGTTGCCAACACAAGCGGTCCGAGGCAGCACAGAAAACATCATCGCCGCTGGGATAACTCTCAGTCGCCCTCTCCGCCGCCAAAACGGCCCGAGGACGACAGCGCCACCAAAAGCAGCCTGATGCGGTCTGGGGTAAGATGGAAACACCACCGCCAGCGAGAGGGGCCAAAAGCCCGAGAAACGCCACAGCCAATCACCGGCCTCCACAAACGGCCCGAATAGGCCAGAAAACGCTGATGCCGCCGAAGTGGCCCGAAAACAGGTCAAATGTTGCCACTCGGGCCAGAAGGCCCCAGGAATGCCACCGCTTAGTGCTGGTCGCTGAGAACGGCCAAAGCCCACTGCTGCCGTCGTCGTCGTCGCCGGATGCAGGCCATCTCCGCCGTTGAATGCGGCCCAAAGGGCCGCCGCCACCAGCACCGACGCCCACGCCGTCGCCGCCATCGCCGCCGCCATCGCTGCCGCCAAGCCGGACCCACAGGCATCTCTCTCGGCGACCAAAGGCAGCCCAAGGGTGTCAAAGGCGGCCCGAAACAGCCCGGGGAAGCAGGAAACGCCGCCACCGAGCGCGGCCCGAGAAACTGCCGCCGCCAGCGCCGAGGCCGCCGCCCACGCCGCCGCCGCCATCACCGCCGCCCAAACGAACCCGCAAGCGTCCTCCTCGCCGACCGGGAACAGCCTGAGAACACCGAGCAGCCCAAACCGGTCCGGAACAGCAGGGAACAATAGGGAACGCCGGAGGCGGCCACGAACAGCTGAAGGCGGTCCGGAGAAGGCGGCCACGAACAGCTGAGGGCGGTCCGGAGAAGGCAAGCGGCAAGCGGCAAGCGGCAGAAGGCAAACAAAAGGCAAGCGGCAAGCGGCAGAAGGCAAACAAAAGGCAAACAGCTGCCCCTGTGCCTGTAACTATAACCCCCCCGTCCCCCAATCCACATCCCAGACAGCCCGAAGGCTCCTGAGGGGCTCCAAAGGGACGCCTAGTAACTGGAGCTCACGGAGCTCAATCAAGCACGTCCGCCATCTTGGGCATGCGTTGTGGTTGTGTGTTTGGTCCATGGGCTAATCAATAAATATTATTCAAGGATTTTTTTTACAGTGCTGTTGTACCTTTGAATGGTCACAAAACAACTGTCATAAATAGACGACTAGCTGTATATTTTTTTTCTTCTCTTGCGGCTCCATTTTAATTTATTACCTCTCCATCCACTTTTTGCGAAACTATGGCATACTCTGAAAATACATTCTGAAGGATGCCTGCTACTAACAGTTGCACCCTAGTAGGAAGACCCCAGACATAAAAACACTTACCAATGATTAGTTCCTGAATGGGATCAAATGCAAAACAAGCCGACACATTGTCGGAAATCCAGTGGATGATCTGTTAAAAACGGAAAACAAAATCTGATACCGCCTGGTAACAAGCCCTCACACCGAGTTGAATTCCCTGTGATCTGCGGTCTCAGTTTAATGAAGGCTACCTCACCTACTACTAATCGAGTGAAAAATAAAACACTTTTCATTTCATAACTACCAGGTGCAGATTGTCCTCGACTTAGGGCTAACACTGTGCCTGGAATTACAATCATTAAGTGGTGTCGGTTGTTAAACAAATCACCATATGACAGTGCCCGATTTTGTGAGTTTCTTTGCAGCAGTTGTTAAGAGATCCAGCATGGAATTTATTGTCTGCCAGCAGTTCGATCCCGATCGGCTCAAGGTTCACTCAGCCATCCATCCATCTGAGGTTGGTAAAAGGAGGACCCAGATTGTTGGAATGCAATACACTGACTCTGTAAACTGCTTAGAGAGGGCTGTAAAGCACTATGAAGCACTATATAAGTACTATTGCTATGTAAACTGCAGTGGCGCAGTGAATGCAGAATTACAAGGTTAACTCTGCCTACTGTCAGGAGTTCAATCCTGACCAGCTCAAGGTTGACTCAGCCTTCCACCCTTCCAATGTCGGTAAAAGGGGGACCCAGATCATTGGGGGACAAGATGCTGACTTTGTAAACCACTGAGGGAGGGCTGTAAAGTGTGAAGCGGTATATAAGTCTAAGGGCTGTTGCTATTCAGCTTAAGAGTCGAGCTCACTTTCTGAGGTACCAAATTAATTGAGATATATTGCACCATGTGATAACTGGCAACTGACTTGATTCAAAAAAAAAACCCAAAGGATTCAAACTGTTTGTTATTTTATACAAAGATAAGCGGACACCGATTTTCGTCATACTACTATAGAGACACCCTCAATCACCTGGTTTTCTAACTCCGTTGTGCTTCCAACATGTAGAAGGAGACAGTGTAAGGCTGCTAATCTGTCATTATCCGACTTGCTCTTCCACAGAAATTGCAGCAAGGCCTTCGAGCTCATTTCCACGGCAAATATTTTTCCCGTGCTGCGATCCCAGATGCTCGATTTGGCAGGGGAAAAGATGGCGTCGGCGTTCAGTTGATCAATTTCTGCATCTTCACCTGAAGAAAAAGAAAAATGAGCCGAAGGACTTTAGAGTTTGCTAGAAATGAACTTTTTAAAAATAATAATAATAATAATAATAAATGTACCTGTTAGAAAGAAACTGTGGCACATGAGGTCAGGATGCTGGGTGTTCAGAAGGTGTAAAAATTGTCCAGGTAAATACACAGCCACATAAGAGCCTATTTTGGAATGAATGTTGTTATTTTTTTTAACATAATAAATCAAAATGAAACAACACAGCTTTGAGCTGTATGCACTGGATCCATTATTTATTCTGCCATTGCAATGTTGACTGTGCAATCTCATTAAATAATCCTGAAGGCAGGACAAGGAGCAACGGATGGAAATTAATCAACCTGGAACTAAGGAGAAACTTCCTGACAGTGAGGACAATTAACCAGTGGAACCACCTGCCTCCAGAGGTGGTGAATGCTCCAACACTGGAAGTTTTTAAGAAGAGACTGGCCAGCCGTTTGTCTGAAATGGTATAGGGTTTCCTGCCTGAGCAGGGGGTTGGACTAGATGACCTCCAAGGTCCCTTCCAACTTTATTATTATTATTGTTATTATTATTGTTAATAATAATAATAATAATAATAATAATAATAATAATAATAATAATAACAACAACAACAACAACAATAACAATAATAATAATAATAGAGTTGGAAGGGACTGTGGCGGTCATCTCTAGTCCACCCTGTTGTTGTTAATCGTCATCATTATCATCATCATCATCATCTAGACTACACGTAGTCCCTGACTTGTAACAGTTCATTTAGGGATCGTTCGAAGTTACAACAGCACTGAAAAAAGGGACTTACGACCGTTTTTCATACTTATGACTGTTGCAGCATCCTGATCAAAATTCAGATGCTTGGCAACTGGCTCACATTTACGACCGTCGCAGTGTCCGTGTGTGTGTGTGTGTGTGTGTGTGTGTGTGTGTGTGATCTGATCCCCTTTTATGACCTTCTGACAAGCAAAGTCAATGGAGGAAGCCAGGTTCACTTTACAACCGGGTTACTAACTGAACAACTGCAGCGATTTCACTTAACACCTGTAGCAAGCAAGGTCGTAAAATGGGGGGGCAAGCTCCCCTAACCGGTGTCTCACTTAGCGACAGACGTTTGGGACTCAGCTGCAGTCGTACGCCGAGGACTACGCCTCTATTCCTATTTCATATTCAGGCTATACAGTTTGGCTCCCTAAACGATTCTGACGTTGTGGGATGTTTCCACAGGAAATAAAGCAGCTGAGGAATTCAAATGCTTCCCTTCAAGAAAAATGCCAAGCCTTATGACTACAGGCAATTAAAACTCTCTGTTCTGCCAAGCCAATTTTGAAATAGTTTGTTATTTGGCAAACCAAGATTCACGGGGGTCAGGAAGAGATCACGGCAGAGCCCAGAGACAAAGGCAAAATAAAATACATAGGTTCCAGCTTTGCGGTAGAAATAGCTCCCGGCTGCCTTCGATCAGAGGTGTCTTTCGTTTAGAGAAGCAGTAGAGGGGGTTAAATGATCAATTTACCAAGATTCAAAAAAATCAGCTCCTTCTTCATTTGTAGAGAATCCATTGCTTCCAAAGTGCTCGTATATGTTTTACTATAGCCTGTAAAGAGGAAAACATAAAGATGCAGTAATATAACTTCTTCCAATAATAGATGGTAGATAGATAGATAGATAGATAGATGATAGATAGATAGTGTTGTGATTCAGGGTCAGCCTGTGGGTTCGGCAGTTGGGTCGGACGACTCAGAGGAGGAGGAGGGGGCTGTTGAAGAGCTTGCTGATGATGGCCTTGAGGCTCCGCAGAGGCTCCCCTCCCACTTGGTCACCACGGAGACCCAGCTGTGTGAGCCTGACAGTGTGGATGAAGATGACCCACAGCTGGCCCTGTTCAAGGACGCCCTACGCAGGAGGCAGTCAATTAGGAGTAAACAGAGGAAGGCAATGGGGCTTCTCGGAAGGAGGCAGAGAGAAGCCACGCCCTGAACTCTATATAAGGGGAATGTGTGGGGAGGGCTGGTTTGCTGAAGGCAACCGCTCGGATAGTTCCTGTTTCTTAAAGCTCCTGTTTCTTGGTTCGTGTCTTGTTTGTTTTTGTAGCTATAAATTTGGCAGGCGTATTCCAGCCTCTTGCCGGTTGTAAAGGGGTTGTCCCTGCCTTTTCTGCAGGGCCGGTAGCAGGCTGATACAGAACAGATAGATAGATAGAGATAGATCTACTGTGAAGCAGTAGATAAGTCTAAGTTCTATTGTTATTGCTATCTAAGCCATGGTGGCGCAGTGGTTAGAATGCAGTATTGCAGGCAAACTCTGCCCACTGCCAGGAGTTCGATCCTGACCAACTCAAGTTTGACTCAGCCTTACATCCTTCTGAGGTCAATAAAATGAGGACCCAGATTGTTGGGGGCAACATGCTGACTCTGTAAACCACTTAGAGAGGGCTGCAAAGCACTGTGAAGCGGTATATAAGTCTAAGTGGTATTCCCATTGCTATATAAAACAAAGGTTTTCCATTTAAGGCAGGCTTATAACTTCTGAAAATGACATGAATTAAAGCTGGAATGTAAACAAGCGCTTTAGGGCAAGTTTCCATCTCAATTTTACAAACCACGGAACGGACTTAATATTAACCATTAGTTGTTCTATTACACAGAAAGATCTAGAGCAGCGTTTCCCAACCTTAGGAACTTGAAGATGCGTGGACTTCAACTCCCAGAATTCTGGGAGTTGAAGTCCACGCATCTTCAAGTTCCTAAGGTTGGGAAACGCTGATCTAGAGGGAGTACACTACTACAAAGGAAGGACAGAGAAAACATTTCATGCATGGTCTGTTGTTCTGATAGTGAATTTTTACATAGAGAGCGTGATAGAATTTAAAACAGGAGATAGAGTTCAAATAAAAGAAAGTAGCTTTAGGGAACAGTGAAAGTTTTCCAATGGACCTGTTTCTTTAAAGACATCTTGAAATGTGTGTGTGTGTGTGTGTGTGTGTGTGTGTGTGTGTACACACACACACACACAAACACACACACACAACTTTGAAATGTATCCTTAAAAGTTTGGGCCAAACGTCTTAGGGCTGCAAAGTCATGCAAATTTATCGGGAAATAACTTCCCTTGAACATTTAAGTATTTGTGTCCTGCGTTTATGATCTTTACAAATAAATCATGGTGGCGAACAGATCCAAGGCACCTTTCTCCTCCTGTTTTCCCTGCAACGACCACCCTGTGAGGTAGGCCAGGCTGAGAAGTGAGTGACTAGCCCAAAGTAACTCAGCTGGCTTTCCTGGCTAAGGTGGGACTTGAACTCACCGCCTCCTGCTTTCTAGGCTGGTGCCTTAACCGTTAGATCAAACTGCCTCTCCGTTCATCATTAATCGACATAACGTTCTGGCTAATTTTGTAAGGGAGAATATAAACTTACCTTTGTGTAGAAAAGCCACAGAATATGTCACTTCTTTGGCATTCGGAGTGGCCAAGCTATAACACAAACAGAAGCTTCCTAAGGAAGGAAAGATATTATTAAGAAACTAAAAATATGGAGTTTCCATATTTTTTTTTAAGATCTTGAGTTGTGATTTATTGGATCCTCCTTCAAAATTATCTCGTTAACAATCCTGCTCATTACAGTTAGAACGTATTGATAAACCACGTTTGGACAGATCTTCCCAGACTATTTTACATTCGTCATTATTACAGGAAAAATGTACAGGGAGACCTCAATTTATAACCATTTATTTAGTGCAGGGGACTTCAAACTTGGCCCTTTTATGACTTGTGGACTTCAACTCCCAGAATTCCTCAGCCAGGCACGCTTCAACTCCCAGGAATTCTGGGAGTTGAAGTCCACAAGTCATAAAAGGGCCAAGTTTGAAGACCCCTGATTTAGTGACTGATGGAAGTTACAGCAGCACCGGGGAAAAAAAAAGTAAATTATGACCCTTTTCCACACTTAGGACCATGGCAGCATCCCCCCCCCCGTGGTCGCGTGATCAGAATTCAGCAACTGACTCGTATTTATGACGGTTGCGATTTCCCGGGGTCATGTGACTCCCCTTTTGTGACCTTCTGAGAAGCAAAGTGGGGCGGGGGGGGGGGGCGGGGAAGCTAGACTCACTTAAGAAGAGTGTTGCTAATTTAACAACTGCTAAGTGAATCACTTAACAACTGGGTCAGGAGGGGCCGCAAAAGAGGACAAAAGCCACTTAATTGCTGTCTGCCTCAGCAATGGAAATTTGTTAGCTCCGCTGTGGTCGTAAATCAAGGACTACCTACATGCTTCCTGTGAGATCTGGGGGAATTGTTAGCTGCCTGTCCTTGGATATACAATTAAGGATAGGCAATCGCTCTGGAAGATAAGGTCGTTCTGCATTACGGCAAGAAACCAAAGGAGAAAAATCTGCAAATTATATAACTCAAAAGATTCCCAGTTGCTTGTTTTTCAAAAGCAAGCCTCCTTCTCTTGTACGCAAACCTGTGTCGCTGGTAAAAATATGCACATCCAAAGGTTTTGGTGTAACTTCCTGGTCTTGATAACAGCTATAATTCAGGTTCACAAATCTGGGAAGAGAAAACAGGGGTTACCACTGCGTCTTTATCCCAAAGAGCTACTTTACTGGAATACATAAGGTAAAGGTAAAGGTTCCCCCGCACATGCGTGCTAGTCCTTTCCGACTCTAGGGGCCGGTGCTCATCTCCGTTTCAAAGCCGAAGAGCCGGCGCTTGTCCGAGGACGTCTCCGTGGTCATGTGGCCGGCATGACTAGACGCCAAAGGCGCACGGAACGCTGTTACCTTCCCACCGGAGTGGTCCCTAGTTTTCTACTTGCATTTTTCCGTGCTTTCGAACTGCTAGGTTGGCAGAAGCTGGGACGAGTAACAGGCGCTCACTCTGCTACGCGGTACTCGGGATTCAACCCGCCAAACTGCCGACCTTCTGATCGACAAGCTCAGCGCCCTAACCCACTGAGCCACCATGTCCCTTTCTGGAATACATGCCATAAATCAATAAGCTGAAATTCATAATCCTTGCGAAAGGAATCAGCAGGGATGTCTGCAACTCAAGTACACTGTTTCATTGTAAAGATGATGATGATGATGATGATGATGATAATCTGGCAGCAACCCATGTCAACCATTAGCGCCAGTCAATTTGAATGTTCAGCTGACTGAGGTTCGTGTTTAATGACTAAAAGATAATAATAATAGTTGAAAGGGACCTTGGAGGTCATCTAGTCCGACTCCCTGCTCAGGCAGAAGACCCTACCATTTCAGACAGTCCAGTCTCTTCTTAAAGGCTTCCAGTGTTGGAGCATTCACCGCTTCTGGAGGCAGGTTGTTCCACTGATTAATTGTTCTAACTGTGAGGAAATTCCTTCTTCATTCTAGGTTGCTTCTCTCCTTGGTGAGTTTCCATCCATTGCTTCTTGTCCTGCCTTCAGGCTCTTTGGAGAATAGCTTGACTCCCTCTTCTTTGGGGCAGCCCCTGAGAGATTGGAAGACCGCTATCATGTGCCCCCTGGTCCTTCTCTTCATTAAACTAGATGATTGATTTTTTTAACTCAGTTTAACTATTTTGGAAGGATAAGCATACGGTCCCAACAACTCAAATGATTTGCAGAGGTGAGGTCCATTAGCAACATGCAAACTACTCAGCAATGTAGATTAGCTACCTACGATTACAATGATACAGCTATTAAGGGGTGGAAACGCTGACGCAGAATTCTCATTACACCTACGTGTGAATATGTACCATCTAGGTTTATTTATTTTTTCTTTCTAGGTCCTTTTAGAGCAGGGGTCTTCAAACCTAGCCCTTTTATGACTTGTGGACTTCAACTCCCAGAATTCCTCAGCCAGGCACGCTTCAACTCCCAGGAATTCTGGAAGTCCACAAGTCATAAAAGGGCCAAGTTTGAAGACCCCTGTTTTAGAGGGTTGTGGGGTGTTATTATTATTTTTTCCATTTTTATATGCTTTTTCAATTTTTTAAAAATTGTATTTCCTGTATTACATTCACAGAAGCAAAGAGAAGTTTTTTTTGCCCCCGTAAACTCACCTTAATCTTATGTCAGCCACAGAAATCTCTAAAGGTGTTTCGAGCTGTTTAAAAAACAAAGAGGTTTGAGGATTTTGAGAGGAACACTATTTTTGCTGAACACAGAACATCAACCCTGAAGAGTCCCAGTAAGAATAAAACCAGTCGCATAGTGCCTCCTACTGGTCAATACATAATATAACGTATCTAGGCTCTATTATGCTCTGCTTGCTCCTGGTTTGAGATAGCCTGTTTTTGGAACTGTTGATTCGTTAAAGGAGGCAGGTCACGTGTTTAATAACCAGCGTGCATTGCAATACACAAGGAGTAGATGTTACGTTCACATATACTGCACTAAGGTAAGGTAAAGGTAAAGGTTCCCCTGCACATGCGTGCTAGTCGTTTCCAACTCTAGGGGCTGGTGCTCATCTCCATTTCAAAGCCGAAGAGCCGGCGCTTGTCCGAGGACGTCTCCGTGGTCATGTGGCCAGCATGACTAGATGCCAAAGGCGCACGGAACGCTGTTACCTTCCCACCGGAGTGGTCCCTATTTTTCTACTTGCATTTTGACGTGCTTTCGAACTGCTAGGTTGGCGGAAGCTGGGACGAGTAACAGGCGCTCACTCTGCTACGCGGCACTCAGGATCCGACCTGCCAAACTGCCAACCTTCTGATCGACAAGCTCAGCGTCCTAACCCACTGAGCCACCGCGTCCCTTATATATACTGCACTAAACCATAATGTAAATTCGCTTGCTTCCAAATAATGTCTGAATGCAATCAAATGTGGCTTATTTAAATTTTGTTTAACCCTGTATATATGCTATTTCTGTTTACGATTTAAAAATGGATATTATCCTTTAACATTACTTTCAATATATAAAACCTCCAGGGGAACTTACTATTAGTTTAAAGTCTTTATTGGGATAAAATTGGATGCAATTTAATGTGTCCCGTTCTTCCTACAATAAAAAAAATATATATATTAACACAGACTGAAGTTTGATCTGGGGAGGTAAACATTAACCTGGCTCCAGAAAAAATCTAAATTATTATTATTTTTAATTACAAATGAAAGTTTCTCAACAGATTCTTAACTGTGGAGCCAAAAAAGGGAAGAGTAATTGATTTGCATGTTTTCTTTTGCAACTTACTTTGAACTCTCCCTGATCAGACAATGCAAAAATTAAGATTTTCATTAAGAGGAGACTGTAGCTGCAAATTATTATTATGGCATATCAAATTGAATAAGATAGTCCTTGACTTACAAGAGTTTTTTTTAGCGACCATTCAAAATTACAAAACTACAGTACACCTTTGGTATTACGAATTAACCAGCCACATATTTCATTCGCGAGAAAATCCCTTGGTTCTCAATTACAACAGCTTTAATTACTAACTTCAATGGTATTTGGAAAAATGAATCCTATTATTTTAGTTCATGAACCCCTTTTCTATCAAGACATCAGATTCTGACACCAAACAGCATAATTTTCATTAAGAGGAAAACCAAAATCAAAGATAAGTAAGTCAAGATGAAAGAAACAATGTCATTTACAAAATCACTTTGCAATCAATTCTACGTGGGACAAACCTCACGTCAATTAAAAAACAGGATCCATGAACACCGGCTAGCAGTCAAATGCCACAATCACAAACCCTTAATCTCTACCCACACCGACACCAATCAGCACCAGTTCGATTGGAGCAACACAGAAATCATTGGCCACGCAACCCCCCCCGCCACGCTCGTGGGTTCACCGAAGTCTTGGCACTCCACAAGCAATTCCATCCACAGACACATCGACCCACAACCAGGTGATGAATCCATCAGGATCCAAATCAACCACACAGTCAACCAGCAATGGCACCAACCCCCAACCAACCCAGGCAAGCCCCACTCCCACTAGCAGTTCACCTTCCCATAATGACCCTGAGCTGACCTTACGTCCCCATCACAAGACCTTCACTTGACACACCCACACTTGACCTATCACAAGACTCTTCCCTGGTCTGACATGACTTCCCCATCACAAGACCCATCACAAAACTCTAACTCAGAGGTCTTCAAACTCGGCCCTTTTATGACTCATGGACTTCAACTCCCAGAATTTCTCAGCCAGGTATGCTGGCTGAGGAATTCTGGGAGTTGAAGTCCATGAGTCATAAAAGGGCCGAGTTTGAAGACCCCTGCTCTAACTGGTGACTCACAACTGACCCATCACAAGACTCTCACTGGTGACTCACAACTGACCCATCACGAGACCCACCACAAGACCTTTACTGGACACACCCACACCTGACCCATCAAAAGACTCTTCCCTGTTGAGACTCTGATCTGACCTAAGCTCCCCATTACAAGACCCATCACAAAACTCTAACTAGTGACTCACACCTGATCTATCACAAGATTGTCACTGGTGAATCACACCTGACCCATCACAAGACTCACTGGTGAATCACACCTGACCCATCATGAGACCCACCACAAGACCTTCACTTGACACACCCACACCTGACCCATCACAGGTCCCTGTCCTGGTGGGACCCTCACCTCACCTGACCTAACCTATCACAGGACCTGTCACAAGTCTCTCACTTGACACACCCACACCTGACCCATCACAAGATCTATTGACCCCATGAAGCCCTTATAAACAGAAGAACACCGACATGGATATCCCCCTTAAACGCCACTGAATTCTGGGAGTTGAAGTCCACAAGTCATAAAAGGACCAGGTTTGAAGACCTCTGCTCTACACCATCATATACCAGATTTTTTTTTAATCCCACCTTTATTACTGTTATAAATAACTCATGGTGAGAAACGTACCTAATATTTCTTCCTGCTATTTTCCCCACAACAACAATCCTGTGAGGTGGGTTGGTCTGAGAGGGAGGGACCAAGTCCTTGCCTGTTGCATCCACCACCTGACCAAACTGGTTAACAATTTTATGTTATAGTTCTGGAACCAATTTTGTAATTGGCCCCAGAATTCCAGTACGTTGTTGTTTTTTTAAAAAAATTTCCACGTAAAAAGGGAGAAAAGACAGAGCAAGATTATTATTTTTTTCTCCTGAAAAGTCTTCCAGGTGTGACCTCAATCTCCTCTAGGTCAATGGCTCCACGTCATTTTAAGATGGGGGCCAAACTGCTATTATCAAATAACCCACCACGTAAAGAATAAGCGAACTGTGTGATCAAGAAAAGACAAACATTTCTCGTTTTTCACCTTTGTGACAATGTAGAAAAGTCTTTGTTCTAGCATGTCCCACTGGGACCAAACCAGATCCTCGGCAATTCTCTCCTTCGAAAGCCGGCTCGGATTTTCAATCGTCTAAAAGGGAAGGAAATAAGCACTCTTACAGGAGAGAAATAGTACAATGTCATGTCAAACCCAAAAGACGGAATTAATAGAGTTGGAAGGGACTTTGGAGGTCATCTAGCCCAACCCACCTTGCTCAGGCAAGAAACCCTATACCATTTCAGACAAAATGGCTGTCCAGTCTCTTCTTAAAATCCTCCAGTTTTGGAGCGCACAAAACCTCTGGAGGCAAGTGGTTCCGCTGCTTAACTTCTCTCATTATCAGGAAATTTCTCCTTAGTTCTAGGTTAGATCTCTCTTTAATAAGATTCCACCCATTATTTCTTGCCCAGCTCTCAGTTGCTTTAGATAATAGGTTAGAATAGAGCTGGAAGGGACATTGGAGGTCTTCTAGTCCAGCCCACTGCTCAAGCAGAAGACCCTCTACCATCTCAGACAAGTGACTTTCCAATCTCTTCTTAAAAGCAATGGAGCGCCTACGATTTCGAGAGGCAGGTTGTTCCACTGGTTAACTGTCCTCACTTTTTAGGAAGTTTCTCCTTAATTCCAGGTGGCTTCTCTCTTTGATCAGTTTCCAACCATTGTTTCTTGTCCTGCCTTCAGACAAATGGAGGCCCAATGTCTTCTTAAAAAACAACAGTGATGGAGCACCCACAACTTCTGAAGGTAAAGCTGTTCCACTGGGTAATTGTCCTCACTGTTAGGAAGTCTCTCCTTAATTCCAGGTTGCTTCTCTGTTCGATCAGCTTCCAACCACTGTTTCTTGTCCTGCCTTCAGATGCTTTGGAGAATAATTTGACCCCCTCTTCTTTGTGGGAGCCCCTCAAATATTGGAAGACTGTTATCACGCACCCTAGTCCTTCTCTTGGATAGACTAGACATATCTAGTTCCCTCAATCGTTCATCGTATGGTTTAGCCTGCAGATCTTTCTTGCTCTTCTCTGCACTTTTTCTAAGATCTCAACATCTTTTTTTTTTAAATCGGGGTAACCAGAATTGGATGAAGTATTCCAAGCGTCCCAAAGATGCTTTTTCAGGAGGCAACTGGACTTTCTTGTTTTTCTTTGAAGTTATTTTGTTTCTCACCCAAGAAGCTTCTTCAGGTTCTGACTGGATAGTAGGGAACAGAAGGATTTATACTCCAGGTGTGGCTTTGCCAGTGCAATATAAAGGGGTACTATCACTTCACATATTAAAACTATCCCTCTGTTGATGCATCTAGGACTTCGTTAGTCTATTTTTTGGCAGCTGAAGCACATAGCTGGCTCATACTTAAAAACTTAAGTATGCATCCCGTCCAAACCGTTCTCCATTTTTGGCACTTCTCTAAGTAGAGAATGCCTCAGATATATTTATTCTGAGAAGTTAACTCTTTCTTAGAACTTCTATGCACATAAGATATAGCCTCAGAGGTGTCTTCTCTGTTGCTTCTAGTCATCATCATCATAAATAAATTAAATAAAAACAACAATAACAATAACAATAGAGTTGGGAGGGACCTTAAAGGTCATCTAGTCCAACCCCCTGCTCAGGCAGGAAACCCTATACCATTTCAGACAAATGGTTGTTCAATCTCTTCTTTAAAATTCCCAGTGTTGGAGCATCCACAGCTTCTGGAGGCAGGTTGTTCCACTGGTTAATTGTTCCTAACTGTCAGGAAGTTTCTCCTTAGTTCTAGGTTGCTTCTCTCCTTGACTAGTTTCCATCCATTGCTTCTTGTCCTGCCTTCAGGCGCTTTGGAGAATAGCTTGACTCCCTCTTCTTTGGGGCCGCCCCTGAGATACTGGAAGGCTGCTATCATGTCCCCTCTCGTCCTTCTCTTCATTAAACTGGACATACCCAATTCCTGCAACTGTTCCTTGTATTTTTTAGCCTCCGGTCCCCTAATCCTCTTTGTTGCTCTACTCTGCCCTCTTTCAAGAGTCTCAACATCTGTTTTACATCGTGGTGACCAAAACTGGATGCCGTATTCCAAGTGTGGCCTTACCAAGGCCTTGTAAAGCGGTATTAACACTTCACCTGATCTTGATTCTGTCCCTCTGTTCATGCAGCCTAGCACTGTGTTGGCTTTTTTTGGCAGCTGCAGCACAGCTTGGAAGACATTCAAGGACTGTGGTTCTCCTGAAGTTACTGAATTACTATCGGTTTCAGTAACAAGAGGACGGTAGTCCAGCAACATTTAAAGGGCCGAATCTCCCCAATCCGTAGAAAAAACAAACAACTGAGCGGATAGTCCTTTAACTAGATTAGCTGGAGAAGCGAGACTCTTTCCTCTACCACGAGAGGGATTACAGTGGATCTCTAACGATTTGTGGTGATTCCCCCAATTGGCAACTTGCATTCCGATGCCAACGAGTCTCATCCTACCTTGTAATAATTCATCAAAAACCACACCAGATCTCTGCCCAAGTAATTATTCTTTACATCTTGAAATGCTACATTTAGAACAAAACCTGGGTGTTCTTCACTCTGCCCGATCTCATTTCAGTCACACAAAAAAGCGTAAAGGGCAGAAAATTAAAACATACCACCCGGTCTCCTTCTTTGACAGTTCTGACGTCCAATTTTTCAGCATCTTAAGAAAAACATAAATACAATTTTAGGCGACAGGTATCCAGGTACAGAGTATCAGGTATAATAATAATAATAATAATAATAATA
This sequence comes from Vipera berus, assembly GCF_964194415.1. Taxonomy (NCBI): domain Eukaryota; kingdom Metazoa; phylum Chordata; class Lepidosauria; order Squamata; family Viperidae; genus Vipera; species Vipera berus. The sequence goes on along the minus strand of NC_138208.1, from coordinate 3,056,332 downwards.
ATAATAATAATAATAATAATAACAACAACAACAACAACAACAAACAACAAAACAACAACAACAATAATAATAATAATAATAATAATAATAATAATAATAATAATAATAATAATGATGATGATGATGATGTTGGAAGGGACCTTGGAGGTCATCTAGTCCAACCCCCTGCTCAGGCAGGAAACCTTATACCATTTCAGACAAATGGCTGTCCAGTCTCTTCTTAAAAACTTCCAGTGTTGGAGCATTCACCACCTCTGGAGGCAGGTTGTTCCACTGGTTAATTGTTCTCACTGTCAGGAAGTTTCTCCTGAGTTCCAGGTTGCTTCTCTCCTTGACTAGTTTCCATCCGTTGCTTCTTGTCCTGCCTTCGGGCGCTTTGGAGAATAGCTTGACTCCCTCTTCTTTGGGGCAGCCCCTGAGATATTGGAACACTGCTATCCTGTCACCCCCTCACCCTTCTCTTCATTAAACTACACATACCCAATTCCAGCAACCGTTCCCTATATGTTTTAGCCTCCAGGTATATCGAACATGATTTAGCAAAATCTGTACGTTGGGTGTATACATTTGTTCGTTTCTGTTATCGGGGTTCAAAGGGGAGGCTGAAAGGGCAAATGACATGTAGCGACAAGATAATAATAATAATAATAATAATAATAATAATAATAATAATAATAATAATAATAATAATAATAATAATAGAATAGAATAGAGCTGGAAGGGACCTTGGAGGTCTTCTAGTCCAACCCCCTGCTCAAGCAGGAGAACCTATACCATTTCAGACAAGTGACTATCTAGTCTCTTCTTAAAAACCTGCAGTGATGAAGCACCCACGATTTCTGGTGGCAAGCTGTTCCACTGGTTAATTGTCCTAACTGTTAGGAAGTTTCTCCTTAATTCCAGGTTGCTTCTCTCTTTGGTCAGTTTCCAGCCGTTGTTTCTTGTCCTGCCTTTGGGTGCTTTGGAGAATAGCTTGACTCCCTCTTCTTTGGGGCAGCCCCTCAAATACTGAATTGCTCCTATCAAGTCACCCCTATTTTCTTTGGGTTAATTCAGCAGAATGCAATTATTTGAAGAAGTCACCCCATTTACTCCTGTCCATAAACTCTGTCATTTTGAATAAACGTGGAGAAAATAAGGGGAACAACATACAGGCAGCATTTCCTATACGCAATTCTGATATGTATGTGTGTTGGTTTTCCTACTGCCTTTTAACACACTAAACCTAGGACCTGCCAAGGATCTTGCCATCAAAATGCAGAAAAGCACTTACATTTATCTTCTGAAATGAGTAGGAGGCAATTATTGGAAAACGACGTTTTATCTGTAACGGGATATAGGAACTGAAAAAGAGAATTGTTCAGAGATTTTTTTTAAAAAATATATTACGGTTTGCCACCGGCATCACATATTTGTCTAATGGAGACTCATAATTGGATCTAATTAACGTAACTTGTTATTTGAGGGACTGCCTTCACCCAGCTCTAGCTGCCTGTCCCACCAGATCCAGAAGTGATAGTATCTTGTGGGTCCCATCTGCCAAAAGGTTTCATCAATCAATAAAAGAGAATATTTGTTGCTCGAGGTCCAGCTGTGGGGTTTTCTTAACGCTCTCTGTGTGCGGCTATTTTCTTGCAGACGTTTCATTACCAGGCTAGGTCAGAGCATCAATGCCGATGATGTAACTTGGTTTGGTAATGAAACGTCTACAAGAAAACAGCCAAGCTCAGAGAGCACCAAGGACCCCACATTCCTCCTCCTCCTCCTCCTCCATCATTCCACAAACACTTCTCCCTTCTAGCACTGAGGAAGTTGCCTAGTTGGGTCATGAAACGTCTGCAAGAAAACAGCCAAGCTCAGAGAGCACCAAGGATCCCTCAGTCCTCCTTCCCCCTCCCTCCCCTCCCCTCCTCCGCTTCTCCTCCTTCTCCATCATTCCACAAACCCTACTCTCTTCTAGCATTGATGATGTTACCTAGTTGGGTCATGAAATGTCTGGAAGAAAACAACCCAACTCAGAGAGCACCAAGGACCCCACCGTCCTCCTCCTCTCTCCCTCTCCTCTCCTCTCCTCCCCTCCCCCTCTTCCTCTTTCTCCACTTCCTCCTCCTCCTCCTCCTCCTCTTCTCCTCCTCCACTCTGCAAACCCCCCTCCCTTCTAGCATAGATGATGTTACCTAGTTGGGTCATGAAACGTCTGGAAGAAAACAACCCAACTCAGAGAGCACCAAGGACCCCACCGTCCTCCTCCATCTCCCTCTTTCTCCTCCTCCTCCTCCACTCCTCCTCCTCCTCCACTCTGCAAAACCCCCTCCCTTCCAGCACTGATGATGTTACCTAGTTGGGTCATGAAACGTCTGCAAGAAAACAGCCAGGCTCAGAGACCCCCAGCTTCATTTGAGAGAACCTAAGAGATGGGCCTTTTATGCTCTGGCCCCAGCCCTGTGGAACACTGTCCCTCCCAGGGTGAGGCTGGCCGCATCCTTGACCCCCTTCCCGAAGTCCCTTAAAACACGACTGGGTCGGAAGATTCAAGGAAACGCCTGCATTATTTTTGACATCACGTCTCTCCGCTGTCTTGCTATTGATGACGCTGCTGATGCCTTTTAATTGTAGATTTTAACATTCTGATTTTATGGCCGTTTTCACGGCAAGCTGCCAAGCGTTGCTTTATCGTGAAGACGGGGCAACTCTGTGTAACTCTTGATAATATTTTAAGTTTGACCTGAGTTTATTGCTAAAAGATAAGTCCCATTTGGGAGGCATATGTAGGCACAGGTCATCCTCGACTTACAACCACAATTTGGAGCCCAAAATGGATGTTGCCAAGCGAGACACTTGCTAAGTGAATTTTACCCCATGTTACGAGCTTCCTCGTCACCGCTCTTAAGTGAATCATTGCAGTTGTTCACTTAGTAACCCGGTTGTTAAGTGAAAGTCGCTTGCCCGTTGATTTTGCTTGCCACAAGGTCCCAAAGGGAGATCAGATGACCCCCCCCCTGCCCCCGCCCCCGCAGGGACACGACAACCGTCTTAAATTTGAGTCAGTTGCCAAGCATCTGAATTTTGATCGTGTGATCCTCGGGGAATGCCGCAACGGTCGTTAAGTGTGAAAAACGGTGGTAAGTCACTTTTTTCAGTGCAATTGTCGGCCAGTAAACAAACTGTTTGTAAGCCGAGGACCAGTTGTACGAAGCTGCTTACTAGGCTTAGCAATAAAAGAATTACAAAGGTGCTTTCCAGCATTCTACTAGCATCCAAATCATTTTGGAATCTGGAGGGGAAAAAAAAATATGAATAAAACTCACTTACTTGTACGCTGACCCAGCTATCCACAGCCTTCAAAACTTTCACATTATTAAGCGGGTGAATTTCAACGAGCAAGGTCAGACATTTAGGAACTGGAATAATAAAGAGAGAGAAAAACAAAAAACGACGAAGAGAATATTAATCCGTAATTCAGTGGTTTGCCAAGTCCATTTAAGGGCGCTGAGGTCATTTGAGTACCTGTTTGAAATAGGAGCGTTTTCTGTTCCTGGATGGTCCGAAGAAAACTGATGGCTGATTTAAAAAAAAACAACAACAAAAAACAAGATATTGAAAATATAAGCAAATATAATCGCCATCAAAGCCGACACCAGCCAGAGCACAGAACAACTCAAAAGAAGCAGAACAAAGTAGTGGAGGAGATGAGGAGATAACTGATCCACAGAATCACCAAGCACTGAACATTTGACTAGACCAGGGGTAGGCAACCTCGGCTCTTTTATGACTCGTGGACTTCAACTCCCAGAATTCCTGAGCCAGCCACGCTGAGGGGAAAGGGAGAGGTTTCCATTCTGGCTCAGGAATTCTGGGAGTTGAAGTCCACAAGTCATCAAAGAGCCAAGGTTGCCTACCCCTGGCCTAGGCCACTCTATGACTCGTGGACTTCAACTCCCAGAATTCCTGAGCCAGCATGGCTCAGCTTGGAAACCTCTCCCTTTCCCCTCAGCGTGGTTGGCTCAGGAATGCTGGGAGTTGAAGTCCACAAGTCATAAAGCGGCCTAGGCCTAGGCCATGGGTAGGCAACCTCGGCTCTTTTATGACTCGTAGACTTCAACTCCCAGAATTCCTGAGCCAGCATGGCTCAGCTTGGAAACCTCTCCCTTTCTCCTCAGCATGGCTGGCTCAGGAATTCTGGGAGTTGAAGTCCACGAGTCATAAAAGAGCCAAGGTGGCCTACCCCTGGCCTAGGCCTAAGCCGCTTTATGACTCGTGGACTTCAACTCCCAGAATTCCTGAGCCAGCATGGCTCAGCTTGGAAACCCCTCCTTTTCCCCTCAGCGTGGCTGACTCAGGAATTCTGGGAGTTGAAGTCCATGAGTCATAAAAGAGCCGAGGTTGCCTACCCCCGGACTAGACGCTTTATGGAAGGAAAGTTCGACAAAAGGAACGGTTCTGCAGAAAGTGGAAGCATAGAGGTCATCTAGTCTGACTCGGCTAAGGGCCAGGATCCAAAAGAGCATCCCTGAGAGATGGCCATCCAGCCTCTTCCCGAAGGCCTCTAGTTAAGGAGAACTCATCGCTACATGAGGAAGCCTGTCCCGTAGGCTGACAGTTTGCGCAGTTGAAAAGTTCTTCCTGAAGTTCAACCGGGATGAACGGTTAAGGAAACTGAGTACGTGTCACCTAGCAAAGAGAAGGGCTGACATGTTAGCTGTCTTCCAGAATCCCAGGGGCTGTCCGCAGAGAAGAAGCAGCCAGCCGTGTGCAGCAGCAGCAGCAGCCAAAAAGGCTAATACAATCCTGGGTTGCATAAGCAGAGGCACAGAATCAAGATCATGCAATGTGTTAGTACCGCTTTATAGAACCCTAGTGAGGCCACACCTGGAATACTGCAGCCAGTTTTGGTCTCCATGTTACAAAAAAAGATGTTGAGACCTTGGAAAAAGTTCAGAGAAGAGCAACTAAGATGATCCAAGGCCTGGAGACTAAAACATACGGAGAACGGCTGTGGGACTTGGGCTTGGCTAGTCTAAAGAAAAGAAGAAATAGGGGAGACATGATAGCAGAATTCCAGTATCTGGGGGGCTGCCACAAAGAAGAAGGGATCAAATTATTCTCCAAAGCATCACAGAATAGAAACAATGGTTGGAAACTGACCAAAGAGAGAAGCAACCTGGAATTTAAGGAGAAACTTCCTGACAGTGAGGACAATCAACCAGTGGAACAGCTTGCCACCAGAAGTTGTGGGTGCTTCATCACTGGAGGTTTTTAAGAAGGGGCTAGACAGTCAAGTGTTTGAGATGGTTCTCCTGCTTGAGTAGGGGGCTGGACTAGAAGACCTCCAAGGTCCCTTTCAGCTCTAATTCTGATTCTGACCTGTCAGGTCCTTTCCAGCCCTATAATTCTATGTTCTATATGTGAAAGAAAGCATCTTCTCCTTTTCATGTATACTCCTACAACTGTGTGATTCCTGCCTAGGTACAATTTGAGCAAACTTGGCCCTTTGATGACTTGTGGACTTCAACTCCCAGAATTCCTCAGCCAGCATGCCTGGCTGAGGAATTCTGGGAGGGGTCTTCAAACTTGGCCCTTTGATGACTTGTGGATTTCAACTCCCAGAATTCCTCAGCCAGTGTGCCTGGCTAAGGAATTCTGGGAGGAGTCTTCAAACTTGTCCCTTTTATGACTTGTGGACTTCAACTCCCAGAATTCTGGGAGTTGAAGTCCACAAGTCATAAAAGGGACAAGTTTGAAGGTGCCTGGTTTAGCGGTTTTCCATTCAACCAGTGAATCAAAGTCAGGCTGTAGCTTAGACGCTTCAACTCAGTTTGAAACCCACCCCGAGCCACGAAAACTTACTGGATAAATGCTCCTGAAACATCTTTAGACCAAATATCCCACAGCATAGATAAAAATTGGAAGTAGGATTTTTATGAGATCTGGAAGGATAGAATACAAATCGAACTAACAAAAACCCAGATAAGGAGAAGCATGATACCGGAGAAGCGTGATACCGTTCCATGGCAATTTCCAAATTCTTGAAAAACTTAGTATCTGAATTTTTTAAAAAAGAGTGTGAAGGGGATATAATCATAAAACTGGTCAAAACCAAAGGGGTCTATATCGACATACAACATCACTCAACCAGAGGGCTTACCTAACAAAGTCTTTTCATGATTGACTGAGCAGCTGATCACACGCAGGCCTTTTTCAAAAGTATACAGGTGCTGTTGAAAAAGAAATGGTTGTAACCTGGGTTACAAACAGGGGTTTCCAAATCAAGCTAAGCCACATAGGCATCAGACTTGGCTTTAGTTTAGGGTCATGCACACTTCAGGCACCGAGTTTTATAAACCATAATCTACAGCTTCGCATTTTAGGTGAACCAACCAAGAGGTGATGTTCAGTAAATCTCCAGAAAGGAAAGCATGGCGTAGAAAGGTTTATTTACAAGTTGTGAATGAAGTCACTGACTCACACTGGCATGATGACGATGATGATGATAATAAGGAGGAGGAGGAGGAGGAGGAGGAGGAGGAGGAGGAGGAGGAGGAAGAGGAGGAGGAGGAGGAGGAGGAGGAGGAGGAGGAGAAGAAGAAGAAGAAGAAGAAGAAGAAGAAGAAGAAGAAGAAGAAGAAGAACAACAACAACAACAACAACAACAACAACAACAAAAAAAAACATCAACAACCACAACAACAACAAGAACAAGAACAAGAAGAACAAGAACAAGAAGAAAAGTTGGAAGGGACCTTGGAGGTCTTCTAGTCCAACCCCCCTGCCCAGGCAGGAAACCCTATACCATTTTAGGCAAATGGTTGTCCAGCCTCTTCTTAAAAACTTCCAGTGTTGGAGCATTCACCATTTCTGGAGGCAAGTAGTCCCACTGGTTAATTGTTCTTGCTGTAAGGAAATGTCTCCTTAGTTCTAAGCTTTGTTACTTGGTGATTCTTCTGGACACAGCTTTACGCACCAAAGCCCAACCAACCGAAGTCCATGGAAAGCTTTCGGCCCCAACGCCTGAATTATCAACCATCTTCCTAGCCTTTCTCTCACTTGGTTGTAGGCCCTGTTCGTTTTGCACGGAGCTTAACCTGGCAAAGTTCAGGGCTGAGAGAGAGAGGACAGGCCCAAGGGCACCCAGTTAGCTCCCATGCCCAAAGCAGGATTAAAACCCGGGTCCCCCACTCCCCTCTCCTAACCCAGCCCTCTAAACCACCATTATACAGGTAGTCCTCGACTTCCAACGGTTCATTTCATGACCGTTCAAAGTTACAACAGCGCTCAAAACCCCCCCACAAATGACTTATGCCCATTTGTCACCCTTACGAACGTTGCACCATCCCCAGGGTCACATGATCAAAATTCTGACACTTGGCAACTGACTCATATTTACAACGGTCACGGTGTCTCGAGGTCACGTGATCCCCTTTGGCGACCTTCGGACCAGCAAAGTCAACGGGGCAAGCCGGATTCACTTAACAACCAGGTGACTAACTGAACAAGTGGAGGGGTTCACTTAACGGCCAGGGGCAAGAAAAGTCATAAAATGGGGCAAAACTCACTGAAGAATTGTCTCGCTTAGCAACAACAATTTTGGGGTTAACTGCGGTCGTCAGTCATCCCCCTACCTGTCACAGGGTCCTCTCCTAAATATTATACTATTATTATACTGTTATTACATGGGACGTGGTGGCTCAGTGGGTTAGGATGCTGAGCTTGTCGATCAGAAGGTCGGCAGTTTGGGGGGTCGAATCTCGAGTGCCGCGTAGCAGAGTGAGCGCCTGTTACTCGTCCCAGCTTCTGCCAACCTAGCAGTTCGAAAGCACGTAAAAATGCAAGGAGAAAAATAGGGACCACTACGGTGGGAAGGTAACAGTGTTCCGTGTGCCTTGGGCGTCTAGTCATGCCGGCCACATGACCACGGAGAGGTCCTCGGACAAGCGCTGGCTCTTCGGCTTTGAAACGGAGATGAGCACCGGCCCCTAGAGTCGGAAACGACTAGCACGCATGTGCGGGGGAACCTTTACCTTTACCTATACTGTTATTATAATATATAATATTATATTGTTATACTGTGATTATATTGAACTTTTGCTTTTAAGAGGAGAAGTTGTAACATTAAAGACAACATTCGACTATCATTCAATCCTTACAGATGGCAAATTCAGCAAATAAGGCCTACCTGGTTTTTTTTATCATGATCATCATACAAGCCAACATGCGTGCATTCCTGAGGTCCCTGCAAAGAAAGGGGTTGAGTTTTAAATATTCACATTTTTATCCCATTTTAAATATTTACTCTCCATTACGAAAATGCTTTCTCCGTCAAAACTTTGCCAGTTTTATTTTGGCGATATCTGCAGTCTGGGATATGCCTAAATTTAAAAGGTGGCATCCATCCTTCCATAGTCAGAAAGTGGTAGGAAACTTGAAACTACTTTATTCCTATATGTCAAGCTGCTCTTAGTATGTAAAAAAAAAAAAGACAAGAAGAAAAATAATGAAGATTTTTTTTATTCATTAAAAAAAATAGAAAGCTTAGGATCCTATTTATGCCATGGCATCTTTCAATCGTTAATCCTATGTTAAGAAAACCTAACTTGATTTTAATGCAATCCCTTGTTTTTATTTTGTTCGTTGCTTGGCATTATTTGGATAGAGAGGGATGGTCAGGTATTGGATAAAATAAAATAAAAAATATAAAAAAGTAGTGTAAACGTATGGAGATCCTTTCCTGATACTCTTTTTATTTTGGTATCATTTACTTCATCCTTCGTCCATGTCTCTTTTTCACCTAGCAAAAACTACGTTGGGAAATTGAAAACTCACTAAGGTTGATCTTAGAGCAGAGCGCAGAGAAGAGCAACAAAGATGATCAGGGGACTGGAGGCTAAAACATGCAGTGAACAGTTGGGGGACCTAGGTATATCTTGTATAATAATAATAATAATAATAATAATAATAATAATAATAATAATAATAATAATAATAATAATAATAATAATAATAATAAGAAGAAGAAGAAGAAGAAGAAGAAGAAGAAGAAGAAGAAGAAGAAGAAGAAGAAGAAGAAGAAGAAGAAGAAGAAGAAGAAGAAGAAGAAGAAGAAGAAGAAGAAGAAGAAGAAGAAGAAGAAGAAGAAGAAGAAGAAGAAGAAGAAGTTGGAAGGGATCTTGGAGGTCATCTAGTTCAACCCCCTGCTCAGGCAGGAAACCCTATACCATTTCAGGCAAATGGCTGTCCAGTCTCTTCTTAAAAACTTCCAGTGTTGGAGCATTCACCACTTCTGGAGGCAGGTTGTTCCACTGGTTAGTTGTTCTAACTGTCAGGAAGTTTCTCCTTAGTTCCAGGTTGCTTCTCTCCTTGACTAGTTTCCATCCGTTCCTTCTTCTCCTGCCTTCAGGCGCTTCGGAGAATAGCTTGATTCCCTCTTCTTTGGGGCAGCCCCTGAGATACTGGAACGCTGCTATCATGTCACCCCTCGTCCTTCTCTTCGTTAAACTACACATACCCAATTCCAGCAACCTTTCCTTATATGTCTAATGAAGAAAAGGTTTAGGGGTGACATGATAGCAGTCTTCCAGTACTTGAGTTGACACAGAGAAGAGGGGGGTCAACCTATTCTCCAAGCTACCTGAGAATAGGACAAGAAGTAACGGGTGGAAGATTGTTAAAGAGAGAAGCAAGCTAGAACTAAAGAGGAATTTCCTAACAGTCTGAACAATTAACCAGTGGAAGCTTCCAGAAGTTGAAGGTGCTCCATCACTGGAGGTTTTGAAGAAGAGATTGGACAGCCATTTGTCTGAAATGGTATATAGGGCAGGGGTAGGCAACCTTGGCTCTTTTATGACTCGTGGACTTCAAGTCCCAGAATTCCTGAGCCAGCCTGGCTCAGCTTGGAAACCTCGCCCTTTCCCCTCAGCGTGGCTGGCTTGGGAATTCTGGGAGTTGAAGTTCACGAGTCATAAAGTGGTCTAGTCCTAGGCCAGGGGTAGGCAACCTTGGCTCTTTTAGGACTCGTGAACTTCAACTCCCAGAATTCCTGAGCCAGCATGGCTCAGCTTGGAAACCTCTCCCTTTCCCCTCAGCGTGGCTGGCTCAGGAATTCTGGGAGTTGAAGTCCACGAGTCATAGAGCGGCCTAGGCCAGGGGTAGGCAACCTTGGCTCTTTTATGACTCGTGGACTTCAACTCCCAGAATTCCTGAGCCAAAATGGCTCAGCTTGGAAACCTCGCCCTTTCCCCTCAGCGTGGCTGGCTCAGGAATTCTGGGAGTTGAAGTCCACCAGTCATAAAAGAGCCAAGGTTCCCCACCCCTGGTATAGGATCTCCTGCTCGAGCAGGGGGTTGGACTAGAAGACCTCCAAAGTCCCCTACAACTCTGTTAATCTGTATTCTGGTGTTGTACTTTCCTTCATTCTGCTGAGCAATGGACCTCATTCTTCAGGCCTAACTCAAGATTCCGTTGATGGTAAAATCTACCTGCCCCAGGGAATTACACATGACCATTTCTCAAGTTAAAAAAACAAAATTGGCCTTACCTTCCAAGTATAAAGAACATTTCCATTTCTTTCCACGTTTATTATATGCGGCGTCTCCAAATGATTTCCCCCAGCATCTAAAAAAGGTAAGCATGAATGTATTATAAGTTGTACATGAAAGTCAATGGCTGAAAAGAATATGCAAACATGATGTAAGACAGGGGTCCCCGACCTGTGGGTCGTGGCCCGGTACCGGTCCGTGGCCTATTGGCCACAGGAATGCACCCTCCCCACTTGTGCTAGTTCCGCCATGCGGGTGCTAGCAGCCCCGTTTGCACATGGCTAGCACCACCGCCAGGATCACGCGGGTACTAGTGCCCTGTTTGCACATGCGTGCATGCGCTAGCAGCCCATTTGCGCATTCGTGCAGGTGCCAGCGCTGCCACCAGCGCCGCTGTGGGTGCATGCGCCCCGCTTGCACATGTGTGCATGCACTAGTACTGCTGCCAGGCATGTGCCTGTTTTGCGCATACATGCGCCTGTACATTTCCCTGCCCCTCCCTTTCTCTCCAGGCCACCAGCTCGGAAAGATTGGGGAGCTCTGATGTAAGAGATGAGCAGGCTGAGCTGGAAGGTGGGGTTAAATGTGTCATCAGTTGAGAATCACTGCATAGTCACAAGAATCCTGTGTTCAGCTCCCCCATGAATTCTGTTGACTCTTATCTAGTGCCAACTTGACCATTAGTTGACCCCCTTCTTCTGTATAGGTAGCAAGCTAGGTAGCCCTTCACTTACGACCACAGTTGAGCCCAAAATTTATGTTGCTAAGCGAGACAATTGTTCAGTGAGTTTTGCCCCATTTTATGACCTTACTTGCCACCGCCGTTAAGAGAATCACTGCAGCTGCTAAGTTGCTAACACTGTAACTTCAGTGCTAGCAAATCTCTCTTCCCCGTTGACTTTGCTGGTCAGAAAGTCACAAGAGGTGACTTTGGGCCACGGCAACCGTCATAAATATGAGTCAGCCGTCAAGCGGTTGAATTTCGATCCCATGACCTAGGGGACTGCTGCAACGTTTATAAGTGTGAAAAACGGTCATCGGTCACTTTTTTCAGCACCGTTGTAACTTTGAATGGTTGTTAAATGAACTGTTTGAAGTTGAGGACTACCTGTAAGAAACTCTGCTATGCTTTGAATGCAACAAAAGCTCCTAGTTCACACATCCATGTTTACAGTCAATTTGAATACGGTAAAAATAACTTTTTCAAGCTTTGTTCAGTGGCGTTAATAGGGAGTGAAGTTCCTACGTCAGGAATCGGATGGCTGTTTACAGGCTGAGTCCCGGAGTAGGCCAAACCTTAGCATCACATGGATAATATTAACTTTTGGAACAGCGAAAGACAAATTGGGCACTTATCCATAGGAAGGAATTGATCCATCACATGAATTTATCTGAAGACTCTTATGCGTCAATAGTTCTAATGTTTTTTTTAAAAAAATCCTTTGAAGAAAGCCACATTGTCTTTTTAATTCTCGCAAATGCTAAAATAAACAAGAAATGGTATTTTGAATTGGTTCGCTATTTACAAAAATACGCTCCATCGTAAATCCAGTGGAATACACAGAATAGTGGGTGCCATCTACTTGGGTCGGTTTTAACTTATTTCACAGCAAACTGGGATGCTTTGCCAAAAAAAAAAAAGTGGAAGGGTCCCAATATTTGGGGGGTACATCTGTGCATCTTTCAACTCCGTTGAACTTCAAAAAGATTAGCACCAATGTTAGTGTGTCGATTAAAGTCCCCAAAGACAGAACAGGAACTGTTTCTCACCTACCCAAACTACATCAAAATATTTCAGATTGCTTCAAGAAATAGAACGTTCCGTCTGCAAAAATCAGTAGGCTGGAAAGAAATGATGAGCTAAAATGGGTGTGAGTGCACTAAAACCAAAGGTCTATAAATATGAGGGTGGAGGTACGTTCCCCGAGCTTATGGGTTGGTTTCTGAATGTTTTGTTACCTTAAACAAGAAGTCCTTGACTTACGACCTCAACTGATGTAGTTCTGTAGTTTACAGTTATAGTAAACTTTGGCAACGGTATTCCTGGAGCCTAGTAATGCAAGCTCCCCCCCCCATCACTTTCCTACGTGGGTCACAACATCACAGGCTCCCAAAAGGAATGGAGGAGTTGAGACTCTAAAGACCCTCCTGCTTACTCGGAGTAAGTTAATTTAGTAGGGCTGAGAAACAAAATTGGATTATGCTATCGGTAATTACAATCAATATGCTTAACACATATACAAGAAGGACGAGGGGGGACATGATAGCAGTGCTCCAGTATCTCAGGGGCTGCCCCAAAGAAGAGGGAGTCAAGCTCTTCTCCAAAGCCCCTGAAGGCAGGACAAGAAGCAACGGGTGGAAACTCACCAAGGAGAGAAGCAACCTGGAACTAAGGAGAAACTTCCTGACAGTTAGAACAACTAACCAGTGGGACTACCTGCCTCCAGAAGCGGTGAATGCTCCAACACTGGAGGTTTTTAAGAAGAGACTGGACAGCCATTTGCCTGAAATGGTATAGGGTTTCCTGCCTGAACAGAGGGTTGGACTAGAAGACCTCCAAGGTCCCTTCCAACTCCTATATTTTCTATTCTATTCTATTCTATTCTATTCTATTCTATTCTATTCTATTCTATTCTATTCTATTCTATTCTATTCTATTCTATTCTATTCTATCCTATCCTATCCTATCCTATCCTATCCTATCCTATCCTATCCTATCCTATCCTATTCTGCAATGTCCTTTGTAGAGAAGCTATCCTAAATAAATGTTGTCTTACCCAAGGCAACGGTTTGCACAATGCCCAAACTTCTAATTTTGATGTTTGCTTTGCAGAAATTTGAAGATCAATAACGAGCCAGTGTCGAGTTATACATAAACGCTCTTTCCCCATCTCTGAGCAGAAAGAAACTGCAAATATATATGTCAAGCTGTGACACAAAGAAGGAAGGCTGGCGTATACGTGATAGATTGTGAGCAGGAAGTTGGAATGAATTATGATTTCCTGCTGTCTCGTGCTTCAGGTCTAGCAGTTTTCAGCTCTCTTTTTCAATTATTATAATACAAGGTGACCTTCTGTCACCTTTTAAGGAAGTTTCAATAAAAATTCAATTGGCACTTGGTTATTTTTTGCCCAGATATGCAAATAGACTCAAAGGTATCCATCATTCTTGGCCCTGATCTTTACTAAGGTTTATTAACCCAGATGAGATCCAGCCAAACTTAACAACTGCAGTGATTAGCTAAATAACTGTGGTCATTAAAATGGGACGTTAAAAGGGGAAAGGTCGTTAAACAGGGCAAAACTCACTTAACAACTGTCCCTCTTAGCAACAGAAATTTTGCACTAAATTGCAGTTGTAAGTTCCGGGCTATCTACAAATACTGTGATACACCTATGATGGAAATATGTCGTCAATTTTATGAGGTATAAGGAATTCAAGAGGTTGCAGGTTAGATTTTGAAATAGGTTGGTTCACAAGAATGGAATTAGTGCTCTATACAGGTAGACCTTAACAACAGTTCACTTACTGACCGCACTGAAAAAATGACGTACGGCCGTTTTTCACACTTAGACCGTTGCAGCATCCCCCTCCCCTGTTACTCCCTTAACAAATGCAACAATTCACTTAAGCCACAGCTGCGAGCAAAGTCGTAAAACGGGACAAACAGACTTACTTAACCCATGTTTTCCCTTAGCCACATATGTCTTGAGCTGAATTTGTGGTGGTAACGGGAGGACTGTATATTAATAGGCCATTTATCCAATTAGTGGGAGGAAAATGTGCTTTTCCCTCCTGTTGCCCGTCAGTCACTGTCGAACAGGGGTCTTCAAATTTGGCCCTTTGATGACTTGTGGACTTCAATTCCCAGAATTCCTCAGCCAGCGTGCCTGGCTGAGGAATTCTGGGAGGGGTCTTCAAATTTGGCCCTTTGATGACTTGTGGACTTCAATTCCCAGAATTCCTCAGCCAGCGTGCCTGGCTGAGGAATTCTGGGAGGGGTCTTCACACCTGGCCCTTTTGTGACTTGTGGACTTCAATTCCCAGAAGTCCTCAGCCAGCGTGCCTGGCTGAGGAATTCTGGGAGTTGAAGTCCACAAGTCATCAAAGGGCCAAGTTGTAGGATCCAGTTTTCCCAACTTTTGCGCTGAAAAACCCCAACAAGGATCCCTCTGGCTCGCTCACCCTGCTCCGGATCGCCTCGATCTCTCGGTTTGAAGCCCGCGGATCCCTCCCCGCCCCATGCAAGCAACTCGGGGGGGGGACTTTTTTGGGGGGGCGGCTCCTGCTGCTTGCTTGCACCCCAGCTGAGCTTTGCCAAGCCCCGCCCGGTCCTCACCTGCGCTCCCCTCTCGGCCCGCCCGCTCCGCGAGCCAAGGCGCCACGTCCCGGGAAGGCTGGAAGCGAGCGCTCAGCTGGCAGAGCATCGCCCGGCAAGCGACGCCCGGCCCGGCGGCTGCAGCGGAGGAAGGCGCCCCGGAGGAAGGCACGGGCGCCGCTGGGCTGGCCTCGCCGAGGACGGACGCCCTTTAGGACCCGGGGGAGCGGCGGCGGCGGCGGCGGCGCTTCCATCCGCTCTGCC
The DNA here is from genome assembly GCF_964194415.1 of Vipera berus. Classification (NCBI taxonomy): domain Eukaryota; kingdom Metazoa; phylum Chordata; class Lepidosauria; order Squamata; family Viperidae; genus Vipera; species Vipera berus. Next base: position 3,041,218 of record NC_138208.1, on the reverse strand, counting down.
TTCCCGGCGCTGCTTTCACTTCTGCAACCGCTGCGGCAGCTGCGCTAATTAGGCGGGGAAGCGCTTTCCTATTGGAGGCGCCGCGCGTCCTTCAAGGGGAGCCTGGAGGGGCGGGAGCGGCTCTTCTGCGCGCCGGGAGGGGGGGGGGAGGGAGGAGAAACAGCTGCGCGCCAGACGGAGCAAATGCCGGAATTGCTGTTATTATTACTACTGTTGTTGTTGTTGTTTGTTGTTATTACTGATCATCGCAGAGTCAGCCTGATGTTCAGACTGGATTTGGCATTTTTGTCATTATTGTTATTGTTATTGATCATCGCAGAGTCAGCCAGATGTTCAGACTGGATTTGGCATTTTTGTCATTATTGTTATTGTTATTGATCATCGCAGAGTCAGCCAGATGTTCAGACTGGATTTGGCATTTTTGTCATTATTGTTATTGTTATTGATCATCGCACAGTCAGCCAGATGTTCAGACTGGATTTGGCATTTTTGTCATTATTGTTATTGTTATTGATCATCGCACAGTCAGCCAGATGTTCAGACTGGATTTGGTATTTTTGTCATTATTATTATTATTGTTATTGATCATCGCAGTCAGCCTGATGTTCAGACTGGATTTGGCATTTTTGTCATTATTATTATTGTTATTGATCATCGCAGAGTCAGCCAGATGTTCAGACTGGATTTGGCATTTTTGTCATTATTGTTATTGTTATTGATCATCGCACAGTCAGCCAGATGTTCAGACTGGATTTGGCATTTTTGTCATTATTGTTATTGTTATTGATCATCGCACAGTCAGCCAGATGTTCAGACTGGATCTGGCATTTTTGTCATTATTATTATTGCTCATCGCACAGTCAGCCAGATGTTCAGACTGGATCTGGCATTTTTGTCATTATTATTATTGCTCATCGCACAGTCAGCCAGATGTTCAGACTGGATTTGGCATTTCTGTCTACCTACGTATCTAGTCCTTGCCAAGGACCTGGGATAGGCAGATGTGGATGTTTGAATTGAAGGTATCACAGATCTCGTGGCAGGATGGAAGCAGTTCCTAGTAAGGCCGCCTTTTGCAATTGACCAATGGCAAATTTGTTGTTGTTGTTGTTATTCGCACAGTCAGCCAGATGTTCGGACTGGATTTGGCATTTTTGTCTATTATTATTGTTATTGTTATTATTATTGATCATCACACAGTCAGCCAGATGTTCAGACTGGATTTGGCATTTTTATCAGTATTAGTATTAATCATTGCACAGTCAGCCAGATGTTCAGACTGGATTTGGCATTTTTATTATTATTGATGTTGTTATTGATCATCGCAGGGGGCAGCCAAATGTTCAGACTGGATTTATCTTTTTTGTTTATTATTATTGTTGTTATTGATCATCGCAGAGGCAGCCAGATGTTCAGACTGGATTTGGCATTTTTGTCATTATTATTATTATTGTTATTGTTATTATTGATCATCGCAGAGGTCTTCTAGTCCAACCCCCTACTCAGGCAGGAGACCCTATACCATTTCGGACAAGTGGCTGTCCAGTCTCTTCTTAAAAACCTCCAGTGTTGGAGCCCCCACAACTTCTGGAGGCAGGGTGTTCCACTGGCTAATTGCTCAGATCTGACTATTGCAGGACTTTGAATTACTCTTCAGCTCTCATTAAATCCCTGTGATTTTATATCTAGATAAACTGTGTCACACACATTAACCGGTGAGATAAAGGACAAGCCTTTGCAGAATGTAGCAAACCTGGTTAGAGCTAACCTTGGTTAGGATTGTTTAGCTTAGTGTGGTGGACAAATGGAACCTATGGATTGTGAAGAAGTAGGATAGGTAGGATGTTGACGCCTTTGTTGTGGGTCCCGAGGCTCAGAAGAGAATTAAGCAAACAGATGGACCATCAGAAAAATCAATCCAGACTTCTTACAGATGAGCAAGCTTAGCTGCCACTTATCTGATTGTGGCCTAGTCTGTGGTCCTTCCTCCTATCCCAAGGTCATTTCCGCATGCCATAAAACGTATACTGTTTGGGGAGAGACTACAGCTTCAGGATACAGATGTAATAATTGCACCCGTTTGTCTGACCCTGATGTCCCCAATAATAACCCCATCAACCAATCAACATGTAACAACACAGCCAACCAACCCGCTTACAGCAACAAAGCCAGCACCCCACACACCCCCACCAATATTTATAGAGAGACGGCAGCTCCGATCATGCTTTGCTCGCACAAGCATGAAGCCGAAGACACCAGCCTGAGGATGACAAGTGGGACCTCGTCGAAACGTCGCCAAGACACCCTCAATCTTACACGAGAAAAGACCCAAATACGCCAAGACCTACATATATATATATATTATATATATACCGACACAATTTCACAAAACACAAACCATCTTTATTATTTGTTAACAATGAGAACGTGAAGCACAGTTTCACATTAAAGACAACAACGAAATAGAAGGAAGGTTAAAAACTCAGGCTTTGTCTTCCAAAGGCCTGGGACTTTTCCTAAATTATGAGGACTGGACCGACTAACTGTGATAAATTTATTCACATGTATAACCCTGGTTTGGATACCGCCTCGTGGGAACCGAAGTCAATGCAAGGCTGCTGTAGGAGATGACGAGGCTGAGCCCGAGGGAGGGAGGAGTCAAACGTGTCATCGGTCTTGAGTCCCTTCGCGCCCAGAAGGGATCTCAGTCTAGACCAGCGTGAATTCCGTTGCTTCTTATCTACCGCTATTTTCCCTTTGGCTGTTAGTAGTTCAGATCCTCATAGGGAGAGCTTCAATAAATCCTTATGTGCCTTTGAACTGCCTCGGTTTCCTGATTTCCATGGCCCCTTGACAGCTTCCTGACCTAAGCAACGGATGGTCAGAGAAGGATTTGAACTGAGCCCGTCCAACCTGTCCACCCCAACTCAAGTAAAAGGGGAAAAAAAAAACCAAACCCAACCCCAAATTACCCCTTAGCTTATGTTCTGTACCAGCCTGCTACCGGCCCTGCAGAAAAGGCAGGGACAACCCCTTTAGAAACGGCAAGAGGCTGGAATTACGCCTGCCAAATTTATTCACATAAAACAGAGTAAGACAAGACACCAACCATAAAACACGAGCTAAGAAGCAGGAACAATCCAAGCGGTTGCCTTCAGCAAACCAGCCCTCCCACACATTCCCCTTAAATACAGTTCAGGGCGTGGCCTCTCTGTGCCTCCTTCCGAGGTGCCCCATTGCCTTCCTCTGTTTACTCCTGACTGACTGCCTCCTGCGTCGGGCGTCCTTGAACAGGGCCAGCTGTGGGTCATCTTCATCCACGCTGTCAGGCTCACACAGCTGGGTCTGCGTCGTGACCAGGTGAGAGGGGCCTGGCTGGGGGCTCTCATCAAGCTGTCCAACCCCCTCAGCAAGCTCTTCAACACCCCCCTCCTCCTCCTCTGAGTCGTCCGACCCAACTGCCGAACCCACAGGCTGACCCTGAATCACAACAGCTTACATCTGATGCGTAACCTTAATGTTAGGACCAAAAAAATCCAACTCGCTACAAGGGAGGCAGTGAAATCCTTAGCGTTATATCCAGTGCTTTTTTTGTAAAAGAAAAAGGTGCCGGAACTCACACATGTCATACAACCTGCCTTGCTTAGCCTACAAGGTTCCATCCAAAAAAGGGTGCCGGAACTCCGTTCTGAGCGTTCTATGACAAAAAAAGCCCTGGTTATATCTTTCGAGAGCATTTGAGAAGCATCCTGGCTGGTATTCCGAAAGGAAACAATAAATGTTTGTAGAGATAGAGGTCATATAAAAGTTACGAAGGGGCCGTGTGCAGCAAACTGCCATGCCTCAGTATCTTGTTTACCGCATATCTATGAGCTCACCCCAGTTAGCACCACCAAGGACCGCCAGGAACCATCAAGATACGTGAGACTCTACCCTGGCTGGGACGTTCTTAAAGATTGACAAGGGAATACACCAATAGCAATGCTTTTGCTGTGCGCTCTTTCCTGCTGGTTAAAACTGTATAAAAGTAATAAACTCTGCGTAAGCAGACAGACATTTTGGGACACCCTGCTATGACTGGTTTCTGAATCCGACAAACTTCGGTCAACGTAATCCAGCGGGAAGTTTAACTGTTATATTAATGGGATGGTGCATTCGTCAAAATGGTCCGAAAGAGTCTTTAGTTCATGGAAGAGAAAGTTAAGATAATAACTTTGGGACGTGGTGCGTTTTGGTGGGTTTGAAGTCTCTTTCCTCTTCCGAAGGAACAGGTGTGCCGAGGAAGGTCATAAAAATGGGGCACAACTCGCCTAACGACTGTCTTGCTCAGCGGCAGAAATTGTATGGCCCCATTGGGGTCGTAAGTCGGGGACGCACACCAGAATCAAAAGTATTCCCCGTTGAAACAGGTCAAACTATTCCCGTTAGTCTCTCCTACTCCGTTGCTCCTTTTTTTTTTAAAATTGAAGCACGATTTAGCCGCCGCCCTACGGCTGCTTCCCCCATTGCTTGACAGTATTTTGAATAAACCACTTTTGACCTGTGCAATTTTGCATAACTAGAGTATAATAGGAAGATCCGGGATCCTTTGCAATTTCAAGACACCTTTTTGTTTTCTTGTTGGTTACAGATGATCCCTGGAATAATAATAAAAAAATAGTATTAATTTTTTTTTTAAAAAAAAAGGCACGTAATTGAATTCAGGGCCCGATGGCGCCCGATCTTCGCTCCTTACGTCGCGAGCTGAAGACACATTTATTTGAACAAGCCGGCTTGGCCTGATGGGGGATGGGTTGGGTTTTTTATTGTCATTTTTAATATATGTATTTACTGTTTTTAGCTTGGGCATATGTTTAATTTTTTTTAACTTTTGTATTTTTGTATTTTTTATATGTCTGCCCTGTTCACCGCCCTGAGTCCTTCGGGAGAAGGGCGGTATATAAATAAAATTATTATTATTATTATTATTATTATTATTATTATTATTATTATTATTATTATTATTATTGTTGTTGTTGTTGTTGTTGTTGTTGTTATTATTATTATTATTATTATTATTATTATTATTATTATTATTATTATTATTCAATGTATCCCTTGTCTTGACTTTGCGTCAACACTTCAGAAAGCTTGTAATTGTGTAAAGCTGTGTAAAGCTACAAAGTAGAACACAAACGCAATTCCGGGTGTCAGTGGAATACAGTGAATGCAGCTAATAATCAAAAGCTGTGTTGCCTCCAGAATTTGTGAGTGCTCCATCACTGGAGGCTTCCAAAAAGAGATGGGGCAGCCATTTGTCTGGAATGGTAGTGTATCCTGTTCGAGCTGGGGGCTGGACTAGAAGACCTTCAAGGTCCCTTCGAACTCTGTTATTCGGTTATTCTGATAACGATCGTCCAATATTTGAGGAGATGCCACAAAGAAGGTGGTGGTAGTGGGGAAAATCAACCAATTTTCCAAAGCACCAAAAGTCAAGACAAGAAACAACGGATGGAAACTAACCAAAGAGAGAAGCAACCTGGAATTAAAAAAAAATCCTAAAGATGAGAGGAACCGGTGGAATGGCTTGCCTCCAGAAGCTGTGGCTTCCCATCAACTGGAGGCTTTCAAAAAAAGATTGGAGATTGGGTATCCTGCTTGAGCAGGGGGCTGGACTGGATGATCTCTGAGGTCCCTTCCAACTCAGCTATTCTATGGTCTATCTCTGATCCAGTCACTCCTAGATATTTCTATGGGAACAGATCTGAGGTTCTGTTGAAATTGAACACAGCAACGGTGTTAAGCAAAACATGCTAGCTTTCTAAACTCTCTCTGGTAGCGAATAGCTTATGCAGTGCTCCATAGCACTTTTCAGCCCTCTCTAAGCGGTTTACAGAGTCAGCGTGTTGCCCCCAACAACCTGGGTCCTCCTTTGACCGACTTCAGAAAGATGGAAGGCTGAGTCAACCTTGAGCCGGTCAGGATCGAACTGCTGGCGGTGAGCAGTGAGTTAGCCAGCAATGGCTGCATTCTCACCACTTTGCTTAAATAACAATAGCAATAGCAATAGCACTTAGACTTATGTGCCGCTTCACAGTGCTTTACAGCCCTCTCTAAGCGGTTTACAGACTCAGAATATTGTCCATAACAATCTGGGTCCTCATTTTACCGACATCAGAAGGACAGGAAGGCTGAGTCAACCTGGAGCCAGTGAGAATCGAACTCCTGGCAGTGGGCAGAGTTAGCCTGCAAACAGCATTCTAACCACTGAGCCCCTAAGGCTTACATAGCAATAGTAATTTCACTTAGACTTATATACCGCTTCACAGTGCTTTACAGCCCTCTCTAAGTGGTTTACAGAGTCAGCCTCTTTGCCCCCAACAATCTGGGTCCTCCTTTGACCGACCTCGCAAAGATAGGAAGCTGAGTCAACCTTGAGCCGGTCAGGAATGAACTGCTGGCAGTGGGCAGAGTTAGCCTGCAATGCCACATTCTAACCACTGTGCCACCACAGCTCTCCCTTCCTTCCTTCCTTCCTTCCTTCCTTCCTTCCTTCCTTCCTTCCTTCCTTCCTTCCTTCCTTCCTTCCTTCCTTCCTTAAGACTTAGCAATAGCACTTAAACTTATATACCACTTCACACTTCTTTACAGCCCTCTCTAAGTGGTTTACAGACTCAGAATATTGTCCATAACAATCTGGGTCCTCATTTTACCGACCTTGGAAGGACAGGAAGGCTGAGTCAACCTGGAGCCAGTGAGAATCGAACTCCTGGCAGTGGGCAGAGTTAGCCTGCAATCCAGCATTCTAACCACTGAGCCCCTAAGGCTTACATAGCAATAGCAATTTCACTTAGACTTATATACCGCTTCACAGTCCTTTACAGCCCTCTCTAAGCGGTTTACAGAGCCAGCCTGTTGCCCCCAACAATCCGGGTCCTCATTTTTACCGACCTAGCAAGGACAGGAAGGCTGAGTCAACCTTGAGCCGGTCAGGATCGAACTGCTGGCAGTGGGCAGAACCTGCAATGCCACATTCTCACCACTGCGCCACCAGGGCTCCATCAATTAAAACGCTTACTTGTGTGAAATCCCAGAGCATGTTCAGGCCTCTTCTCTTCGCTTCATCACACTGCTCAATGACCGGCAGCTTTCCTTCTCCAGGATCCGTCAAGCATCTGTCAACTGCGTTGCGCCGGGATTGTAAACCTCCCACAAAGAATTCTCCGGTGCTGTGATAGAACATGTGCTAGAAACACAGGTAGCCCACAGTTTTTACAACCGTTTGTTTCGTGACCATTCAAAGTCTGCTGCTTTGAGCAGGTGGGGTTGGACTAGAACAGACTTCTCCAGCCTTCTGGGTTCACAGCCCGGAGGGAAGGACAGCAGCTTCGAAATTGGTGCACGTGTGTACGCAAATGGGACTGTGCACACTGGCGCGGCACTAGCAGCCCTGTTTGTGCATGCGCAAACAGGCCGCTCACACCCGCCCCCACACTAGCGGTCCCGTTTGCCCATCCACACACCTGCCCTGCGCTAGCAGTCCCATTCGCGCATGCATTAGTGGCCCCATTCCTGCATGTGCAAATGGGCCATACATACCCGCACTGCCCTAGTGTCCCCATTTGTGCATGCGCAAACAGGCCATACACACCCACCCGGTGCTAGCGGCCCCATTCTCCCCTGCGTGCATTTGCCAACGGGGCTGCGGGCTGTAGCGTGAGTGGGGGGGAGTGGGCGCATACGCCCTGCACTAGTGGTCCCCTTTGTACATGCACTAGTGGCCCCAATCATGCATGCGCAAACGGGCCACACATACCTGCCCTGCCCTAGTGTCCCCATTTGTGCACGCGCAAACACGCCATGCACACCTGCCCCACACTAGTGATCCCGTTTGCACATGCGCAAACAGGCCGCGGACACCCGTCCGGCGCTAGTGGCCCCATTCTAGCCCGCGTTCATTTGCAAACGGGGCTGCAGGCTATAGTGCGAGTGGGGGGAGTGGGTGCGTATGTGTGCGCGCACCAGCCAGGCACTGCCAAAGCCCATTGCCCAAGAGGCCGCAGCTCGGTAGTGGGATGAGGCCCATAGGTTGGGGACTAGAAGAGGTTCCTGGCAACCGTATTATTCTACGTTCGATGAAATTGGCATTTCGCCACTGTTTTGGCATTTCCAGAAAGAGTTCGACACCACCTTACCTGTGGGCTATATCCATGGCAGACGTACAATATGGGAGTGTTCCCGGGAACCGGCCCTTGATCTATGCAGTTTTCCTCACTTAGTGGATTTTTCATCTACAGGGTAAGGGAGAGTGAAGAGCTGGATTTACAAGCCTGCAATCCAGGACCAATAAAACGAAGCAGAACATGATAGAGTCAGTCCTCGGCTTACGACCGTTTGTTGAGTGACCGTTCAAAGTTACAATGGTCCTGAGAGAAAAAGTGTCTTATGATTGTTTTTCACACTTAGACCGTTGCAGCCTCCTCAGGGTCTCACGTGATCCAAATCTGGACATTGGGCAACTGGCTCATAATTATGATGGTTGCCGTGTCCCCTTGGGATCACATGATCCCCATTTGCGACCTTCTGACAAGCTGGATTCGCTTAATGACCGCGTCGCTAACTTATCAACTGCAGGGGTCCACGTAACAATTGTGGAGAGAACAGTTGTCAAATGGGGCAAAATGCGCTTAACAAATGTCTCCCTTAACAGCTGAAACTTTGTGCTCGCTTGTGGTCGTAAATTGAGGACTACCTGGCCAATCCTTTAAACCTTCTCCCTTCTCGCTGACTTTCAACCCATTTATGAAATACCGTAGTAGGTCACATATAGTTTCCTTGAACTCCGGAAACACAAACGCAGTTTATTGTACATGCTTGTCATGTATCTCCCAGGAAACTCCCCAAATTAGATGTTCAAAGAATATTAGGACATTTCAGTGTTTAATGTAACATTTATTCATAAGGGAAGTTCAGACTGAAATGTGAGAGGTTTTTTTCCCCATTCAGTTCAATTCAATTTCATTCAACAGCTTTTAAAAGAGTCAACTTTAAATACATAGATAGATTGACTTTTAAAAGATATCTATCATCTATCTTCTATTTATCTATCTTATATCATCTTCTACCTATCTATCTTCTACCTATTTATCATCTATCTTATATAATCTATCTACTATCTATCTATCTATATCTATGTTCTATCTATCTATCTACTATATCATCTATCTACTATCTATCATCTATAGATAAAAGATGGTATAGATAGATAGATAGATAGATAGATAGATAGATAGATAGATAGATAGATAGATAGACAGACAGACAGATTAGATAGACAGACAGATAGATAGATAGATAGATAGATAGATAGATAGATAGATAGATAGATAGATAGATAGATAGATAGATAGATGATAGACAGACAGACAGACAGACAGATAGATAGATAGATAGATAGATAGATAGATAGATAGATAGATAGATAGATAGATAGATAAAAGATGATGCAGTAAAAGTGCTACACTCAATTTGTCAGCAAATTTGGAAAACTCAACAGTGGCCACAGGATTGGAAAAGATCAATTTACATTCCAATTCCAAAGAAAGGCAGTGCCAAAGAATGTTCAAACTATTGCACCATTGCACTCATTTCACATGCTAGTAAAGTTATGCTTAAAATCCTACAAGCTAGACTCTAGCACTATGTGGATCGAGAACTATCAGAAGTACAGGCAGGATTTCAAAGAGGCAGAGGAACTAGAGATCAAATTGCCAACATACGGTGGATCATGGAGAAAGCTAGAGAGTTCCAGAAAAACATCTACTTCTGCTTCATTGACTATACTAAAGCCTTTGATTGTGTGGATCACAATAAACTGTGGCACGTTCTTAAAGAGATGGGCATACCAGACCATCTTATTTGTCTCTTGAGAAACCTATATGCGGGTCAAGAAGCAACAGTGAGAACTGGACACGGAACCACTGAATAGTTCAAAATTGGGAAAGGAGTCCGGCAAGGCTGTATACTGTCGCCCTGCCTATTTAACTTATATGCAGAGCACATCATGAGAAAGGCAGGGCTAGATGAATCAAAAGTTGGAATTAAGATTGCCGGGAGAAATATCAACAACCTAAGATATGCAGATGATACCGCTCCAATGGCAGAAAGTGAAGAAGAACTAAAGAGCCTCTTGTTGCGGGTGAAGAAGGAGAGTGCAAAAGTTGGGTTGAAACTTAACATTAAGAAAACCAAGATCATGGCATCCGCCCTCTCAATTCCTGGCAAATAGATGGGGAAGAAGTGGAGGTAGTGACAGATTTTATTTTCCTGGACTCCAAGATCACCGCAGACGGGGACTGCAGCCAAGAAATTAAAAGATGCTTGCTCCTGGGGAGGAAAGCCATGGCAAATCTAGACAGCACACTAAAAAGCAGAGACTTCACCCTGCCAACACAAGTGCATATAGTCAAGGCCATGGTCTTCCCAGTTGCAATGTATGGCTGTGAAAGCTGGACCATAAGAAAGGCTGAGCGCCAAAGAATTGAGGCCTTTGAACTATGGTGCTGGAGAAGACTCCTGCGAGTCCCTTGGACTGCAAGGCGATCAAACCGGTCAGTCCTAGAGCAGATCAACCCTGACTGCTCTTTAGAAGGCCAGATCCTGAAGTGGAAACTCAAATATTTTGGCCACCTAATGAGAAGGAAGGGCTCACTGGAGAAGAGCCTAATGCTGGGAAAGATTGATGGCAAGAGAAGAAGGGGACGACAGAGAATGAGGTGGATGGATGGAGTCACCAAAGCAGTAGGCGTGAGCTTAAATGGACTACAGAAGATGGTAGAGGACAGGAAGGCCTGGAGGAACATTGTCCACGGGGTCGCGATGGGTCGGACATGACTTCACAACTAACAACAACAACAACATAGATAGATGATAGATAGATAGATAGATAGATAGATAGATAGATAGATAGATAGATAGATAGATAGATGATAGATAGATAGATAGATAGATAGATAGATATGGCAGGTTTAAATATTCATTCACACAGGTTACACAGCCCAACACATCTGCATGGAATCTGCAGTTGATTATTATTTGGAGCTATTTGGCCTTTTTCTTCTTTGATTACCTTTTATTTGATTTGTTATGGTTACTGACATTGTAGTTTTTTCACTTGTTTGCCACTCAGAGATGCCTGGGCAGCCATAGTAATTGAAATGAAATATGTAGTATTTAGCAATAGCATTTCATCATGGCAGCACAGTAGTTAAAATGCAGTATTCCAGGCTAATTCTGCCTAGTGCTAACAGTTCGATCCCGACTGGGTTAAGGTTGCGTCAGGTTTCCATCCTTCTGAGGTCGGTAAAACGGGACCCCAGATTTTTTTTTGGGGGGGGGACAATATGCTGACTCTGTAAAACGGCTTAGAGAGGGCTGTAAAGCACTGTGAAGCGGTATATAAGTCTAAGTGCTATCGCTATGGCTATTTAGGGTTATATATCACCCCATAGCATTTTACAGCACTCTCTGAGCAGTTTACAAGCTAGAAGCATTATGTGCGTACTGCCCCCAACAATCTGGGTCCTCATTTTGTCAACCTCCTAAGGATGGAAGGCTGCATCAATCTTGAGGATCGAACATCAGGCTGTGAGCAGAATTAGCCTATATTTTTTTTTTAATTCCATTTATATCCCGCCCTTCTCCGAAGACTCAGGGCGGCTTACAAGCTTAGCAGTAGCCTTCATTCTATGTATATGCCTGCTTGTTAGGGCTTTCACACACACACCCCAAGCGGCATTATTACAAAGTCAGCTTAATTGCCCCCAACAATCTGGGTCCTCATTTTACCTACCTGGGAAGGATGGAAGGCTGAGTCAACCTTGAGCCTGGTGGGACTCGAACCTGCACTAATTGCAGGCAGCTGGTGTTACTTAAGGAGGCATCAGCCCACGGCTCCACCAAGGCTCTAATATTGCTCTTTAACCACTGCACCACCATTAAAAAATTATATTTAAATATATACAGTAAATAAAGCAAGCTAGCCAGCTAACTTGGCAGAACCTTCAGAAAAACTCTGTGTGTGTGTGTGTGTGTGTGTGTGTGTGTGTGTGTGTGTGTTGGGGGGACACCTCAGATCAAGTGACGAGCTGTTTTGCAAGAAGCAAACAATATATCATCTTACCAGCTTTTACTTACTGTTCCATAGCCTACAATGTTAACCTGAGGGACCAAGTTAGGATAGACATTTTTGATATACCAATCAAAGCTTTTGCAGTTGAGTCGCTTCCTTAGTTCTTTTCTAGAAGAAACATCTCCGTAATCTACGCCGGAATCCTGGAAAAGGAGGACACCATTTTCAAAGAGGTGGCAAGCACGTAATTCAAATGATTCAGTTTAGAAGCACTTCGAGACATCTGAAAGAAAACCTCAGGAGAAAATCTGAGGGACTTTCCGCTAATAAAATAAAATAAAATAAAATAAAATAAAATAAAATAAAATAAAATAAAATAAATAAAATAATAATAAAATAAAATAAAAAAATAAAATAAAATAAAATAAAATAAAATAAAATAAAATAAAATAAAATAAAATAAAAAAATAAATAAAATAAAATAAAATAAAATAAAATAAAATAAAATAAAATAAAATAAAATAAAATAAATAAAATAATAATAAAATAAAATAAAAAAATAAAATAAAATAAAATAAAATAAAATAAAATAAAAAAATAAATAAAATAAAATAAAATAAAATAAAATAAAATAATAAAATAAAATAAAATAAAATAATAAAATAAAATAACTAATAAGGTAAAATAAAATAATAAATAAGGTAAAGTAAAACAATAAATAAGATAAAATAAAATAATAAATAAGATAAAATAAAATAATAATAAAGTAAAATAATAAATAATAATAAAATAAAATAAAATAAAAAAATAAGCACCAGAAGGCAAGAGAAGAAACAATGGGTGGAAACTGATCAAGGAGAGAAACAACCTGGAATTAAGGAGAAACTTCCTAACAGTGAGGACAATTAACCAGTGGAACGACTTGCCACCAGAGGTTGTGGGTACTTCATCACTGGAGGTTTTTAAGAAGAGACTGGACAGCCACTTGTCTGAAATGGTAGAAGGTCTCCTACTTGAACAGGGGGTTGGACTAGAAGACCTCCAGGGCCCCCTCCAGTTCTATTCTGATGGATTGATTGACTTCCTACATAGATAAAATTTGCCAACAACCTCAAGAGGTACGTTCCAGGCGTAGTAGACCATGAATTTATATTCGTCCATCCACACTTCTGCGACACGTAACGCATTTCTCCTCACAGCAATGGAAAAATCTAGCAGATAGGGCTTGTGGGCTCGCTCCAGATGTGCAATCTTTGAACACGGTAAGACTTCAACTCTTCCGCCGCATTGCCAAGCCTGTCATTGTAAAATAAGAATAGACTCTTCAGGGATTTTTTTTTCCTTCCATAAGAATATGTCAGGATGATGATTTAAAGGCTAAACAGCTTACCTAAAGGTGTAATGTAATGTGGCTGATGCAATACTAGGAATGACTCAGCAGGTGTCTGTATCGCTTTAAGAGCCTGAGTATAAAAGGGAAGTTTTTTGCTGGAGTCTTTCTCTCTTGTCCGTTTGACTGCTGCAATTGCGGTGTATTGGAGCTTGCTGAACTATCACCACGTGTATGTATTTTGTTTCTAATATATTTCTAGACATTGTAATATAAACCACCATTTAATTACAAACCACTGTTTACTGTATTTACTTCTGGGTTACCTCAGCGAAAAAAGAATGCTCTGCATGCTCTGACAGAATAACTGCAACGCATATAATTAATCAATGGAATAAGTGTTGTGATTCCTCGCCAGCCAGTAGATCTGGCAGCTGAGTCTGAGGAATCAGATGAGGGGGAGGAGGGGCCTGGAGTGACATCAGAGTCAGAGGAAGGCTCTGAGGAGCTCTAAGACTCACAGTCGGACGAGAAGCCGAGCCCCTCTACTCGCCCTCAGGCTGAGACACAGCTGTGCTGGGAGCCTGGGTTGGACAGGGGTGAAGCACAGCTGGGAAATATCCAGGATGCACGAAAGCGCTGGCAAGAGAAGCGAGTAGGACAGAGGAATGCAATGGGGCGGCTCCAAGGGAAAGGAGAAGGTGTTAGGAAGCCACGCCTGGGCTGAATAATAAAAGGGAAGGTGTGGGACGTGTTGGTTGCTGAAGGCCGCCATTCATGTTGAGGATGGAGTTTCTGTGAATCTGTTTTTTGTTTGCCTTGGACATTGACTCAGGTCTGTGAATAATACAAGGGGTTGGTTTTTTCTTGCAATTCCTGCCTCTTTCATGGAAAAGAGGTTTCTCCTTGTGAGTGTAACAAGGACTCATGTAGGCTGGGACAGAACAAAAGGTTGCAAAAAATGAACACATGAACCGGTACAAAAAAAAAAAGACAAGGGAATTTTTAAAAAAATATTTAAAATCTCACCCTGATCCCCAACTCCACATTTTCTCCGCCGTAAATGTGCATTCCACCATCCAGAACACCAATCTTCCCCAAAAATTCTCTGTTCGCGGCAAGTATTCCCATGATAGAAGGACTCCTGACATAAAGAACAGCAAAAGGGTCACCAGCTTTTATTCGTGAACATCTATCGATATGGCTAAGCTTTGGATGAAACATTCGAGAGAACCTAGGAATGGACACTTTGGAGATATTTTTATTGATTTTCATTCCAGAGGACCGAGGGACAGCAACATTTAGATAGTTTGGTTAGGAGAAAGAGAGTTTAAGATGGCGCCTCCCTAGAAGTCCTCGGAGTGTATCTTGAATGATGAAGGTTCTTTGCTTTAGTTTAGCAAGATTCTGTCTACGGGTATATAAGGAACAGTTGCTGGAATTGGGTATGTCTAGTAAGTTTAATGTAGAGAAGCACGAAGGGGGACATGATAGCAAGGTTCCAGTATCCCAGGGGCTGCCCCAAAGAAGAGGGAGTCAAGCTATTCTCCAAAGCGCCCGAAGGCAGGACAAGAAGCAAGGGATGGAAACTCGTCAAGGAGAGAAGCAACCTGGAACTAAGGAGGAATTTCCTGACAGTCAGAGCAATTAACCAGTGGAACAACCTGCCTCCAGAAGCGGTGAATGCTCCAACCCTGGAAGGTGGCTTAGAAGAAACTTAGCATGCCTTTTTTGATCCTTGGAGCCTGATACAGTAGCTTCATCGAAGCCTAGATTGTTTCCTGACAAATGATTTATACTGTGTTTCCCCAAAAATAAGGCAACAGGTCTTATTTTGGGGGGATGTCTTACCCACTTACCTAGGACCGCTGCAGCCAGGCCCATGCCCTGACACCTGTTGCACTATTGCCTCTTTTCCTCTGCGGCTGCCTGACCGCATGGCTCATCATGCCGATCATGAACAATGCGACGCGCGGCCTCCTGCGCAAGCATCAGTAGTGGCGGGATTGGTGTGACGAGCAACATGGCCTCCTGCCGTGAGTGGCAACAGTGGAGCGATGTGCTATGTGGCGTGCAGCCGCAAGTGGCCATGGATGTGGGGTGTGTGGGGAGGCTGCACCCCCCTGCCCTAGCTTGATTTTTAATTGTGCACCTTGCCCCCAAACTAGGGCTTATTTGAGCGGTAGGGCTTACATTGGGTGCACGTCAAAATCAAGCTAGGGCTTATTTTCAGGATAGGTCTTATTTTCGAGGAAGCATGGTAGTCTTCTAGCATGATGTCCAGTTGTGTCCAACTCCAGGGGTGATGTTCAGCTCTGAGGGAGCCAGCCAGTGGTGGGATTCAGCCGGTTCGCACCAGTTCAGCAGAACCGGTAGCTAATTTTTTGTTGCCCAGGCCCAGAACGGATTTCCAGAAGCGGCATTCACCCAGAGAATCGGTTGTTCGCCTATTTGAATCCCACCCCTGGAGCCAACATTGTCTGAAGACACTTCTGTGGTCATGTGGCCAGCAATGACTATACTCCGAGCCGCACGGAATGCTGTTGTCTTCCCTCTGAGGTGGTACCTATTTATCTACTCGCATTTGCATGCTTTCGAACTGCTAGCTGGGGGGCAGCTTCTAGCATTACCCAGCTAATATTTTCATTTCACCAGCTTGCGGCATCATCTTTAGTAAGAGAGAACATCAATTAAAAACTTCTGGTTGTTTTCGTTCCAGGAAAGTTGAGGTGGTACAAGCTTCAACCCGTATCATGATGACTTACCGGATTGGTGCGGTTGGGTCTTTGAGGGCATACCAGTCTTCCGGTATGGATTCGTACATACACCAAAGAGCCCAGTCAAACCCATCGGCAGCCGCTGGGTACTGAGTAAGTTGGAAATCATCAAAGCGGATGTTATCGAACACCGGCGATATGATAACGGTGTGGTCCTCCTTGATGCGCGAGAGAATTGGTTCAGCCCTTCATTAAAGCAGAAAAGAGTTCATGAATCTACGCGGGACTTTTAAAAATCTACCAAGCTACGGCCAATCTAAGCTATCAGGGCAATGGATGGAAATGGATCTGTTGAGTTCCTCTCCGGAGACGAATGACGTTCAATCCAGGCTTACCATTCCGTGTTGACTTCAATGTGCGCGTCCAGAATAGCCACCACATCCGCACGAGATGCTCTCCAGCCAGAAATCCGGGCTTCTGTGAGCCCCATCCTTTCCTGATGTCTCACAATTTTCAGCAGTCCAGGATGTTGGGCGTTGAACTTTTTGACGTGCTCTTCCAAAGGGCCTTTAAGTTCCTCTGTGGAGGAAAAAAAAATGCAACAGACGTTAACCGCGTTAATTTGAGATGTTTATGCCACAACACAGGTGAAAATTCGAATTTGGTTACATGGGTAAACTTTTCATTCTCTCTTTGCTATTTAATAATGTTGAGAGATACCTGGTTATTAAAATAATAATAGTAGTGGTAGTAATATTATTATTAATAATAACAACAATAACACACAATGGCATGACCTATAAAGCTGGTGCTGGTGACGACCTATAAAGCCCTAAATGGCTTGGGTCCGGGTTATCTGAGGGAACACCTGCTGCCGGCATCAAGCTCCCTTCGTCCCGTGCGCTCCCACAGGGAGGGCCTTCTCAGGATACCGCCGGTTAAGGAATGCCGGCAGGTTATTCCCAGGGGAAGAGCGTTCTCTGTGGGCGAGCCTGCCCTTTGGAATGATTTACCTGTGGAACTCCGGACCGCCCCCGATCTGCGTTCATTTCGCCGGGACCTGAAAACCTGGCTTTTTGATCTATCAGGCCTGGACTGAAGGGGTTTTAGCTTTTTAAATATTGTTTTAATTGTTGGGCTTAATTAGTTTAATTTATTTTAATTTTATATTATCTTTTATATTGTATTTTATGCTGCCCTGTAAACCGCCCTGAGTCCTTCGGGAATAGGGCGGTATAGAAATCTAATTAAATAAATAAATGACAAAGTAGCCACTACGGTGCATTGGAATGTCTGCAAGGAATATCTTTTTCCTGCAAACCAGAACTGGTGGGACCACAGAATTAGACCCAGTAATAGAAAGTGAAGAAGCTAAATTGCTTTGGGACTTTAGAATTCAAACGGACCCGGAGCTCTTTGTCAAGTAACGAAACGTTCAGAAACCAACCCACAAGCTCGGAGGACAAACCTTCACCTTCAGACAAGCACCTGCCACATAACCTCCCGATTTAACAATTATTGATAAGAAAGACACACACACCCCCGCCCGAAAAAATTGGACAGTAAACGTTACAGTACCTGGAGACAGAAAAACAGAAGAGAAAGAACTGGAGAAAAATTGCAAAATACAAAGGCCTGCAAACAGAAGTAGGAAAGAAAGCAAAGATAGTGCCAATAGTAATAGGGGCCTTGGGTGCAATCCCAAAACATCTGGAACATCACTTGCACGTCATCGGCACTGACAAAATCACCATCGGTCAATTGCAAAAAAACCATTTTGCTTGGAAACGTTTACATCCTACGGCAATACCTCTAACACCAAAAAACTTCTGCCTAACCCAGGTTCTCGGGAAAGGACTTTCCTGGCTACATTGCTACCTCTGTTTGACTGAAAATAAAACAGATAAACTCCCAAGAAACTCTGTGTATGTGTGTGTGTGTGTGTGTTTGTGTGTGTGTGTGTGTGTGTGTGTGTGTGTGTGTGTGTGTGTGAGAGAGAGAGAGAGAGAGAGAATCAAGTTTATCTATTTTTCTCCTTTAGTGCCCTCTAGTGTCCACTTTTTAAAATTGTTTCTCTTTTATCTCTTCCCCCTCCCCCGCCATTTTCCTAAACATCTTCCTGTGTGAACTTAATGTGTCCACAGAGTTGATGTGTTCGGTGAAGGAGGAAAAGAAGCCTCAAAGAAGCCATCTACATTAAAATTAACGGGGGGATGGGGTGGGCTGGAGGGGGATATGACACCACCTGTCTCCAGTCTACAACACAATCCTTTCAGCGGTTCCAAGAAGGCTCCACAACCATTCGCGCCACTCAGGTGATCCCGAGGGCACAGGTAAGCCTCCAAGTGGCCTCAGCGACTCTCAGGAAGAGTACCAATGACCAGATGACTGCCAGGAATATAAATCCTTCCATCTACCATCCACCATCCAGTCGGAACTGAAGAAGCTTCTTAGATGAGAAGTGAAACGTCTTCAAGGAAAAACAAACAAACGAGAAAGTCCTGTTGCCTCTTGAAAAAAAACACCTTTGGAACTCCAGAGAGATTTGAAGAGCTGGTCTACTCGCTGGCTGGTTGTTCTTTGCCGCAGTTGTTGGCTCTGCTTTTTGTAAAGTTGTCTTCAGTTTGCCATTTCTTTTTCCTTCCTATCGTAGCTAGCAGAGCAAGCTATTGCATAAAAAAGGGGAGCAAATGCCACACTCACTCACACCGATGTTATTACCCGGTTGGGTAATGAAACATCTGCAAGGAAATAAGCAACCTCAGAGACCACCAAGATTCCACATTCACAACAACAACAATTTTAATTTAGGGTTCTTTTTAATCGACTACAGGGTCAATTTAATATTTTTTAATTTGGTTCTTAATTTTTGTATTTTGGATTTTTAATTCCCTGTAAACCGCCCTGAGTCCTCAGGGAATAGGGCGGTATATAAATATAACTAAATAAATAAATAAATAAACAAAAAGAATGTAATACCTCTTTTTGCCTTTTTGTGTTTCAGAGTGTTTTGTTCCGAGTTTAACCCGTGTGAAATGATTTCTTCAGACTCAAAACATTTCAAGTTTGGATCTTGTTCTCCAAATCTAAGTATGCAGCAATTGGGAATAGCTGCCCAGCAATTGGGAAAAACAATAATGTCTTGAAAACATAATTTAAGGCATGTGCAGAGAGTTCTTGTAATACAGCGTTCGTGTATTCTGTACAACAGCTACAGCAGTATTCAACCAGCAGGTGGCAGCATTTATAAGTTGGTAGTTGCATCTATGCCTTTTCTCTGAATAAAGTTTCCTGCTTCCTTGTTGCAGTAAGCAGAAAAGCACATGGGGACAGTGCACTGTCTGTTCTGTAGGGCTATATGGAGAATTTCTAACACATCACAGTGGAAAGAGGGTGTGTTGGTTTGTTGCAATTCCTTCACAGTACGGTAGTGCACTTTATTCAGTAAATGATCTGGAATTTCTATGAGGAATGTTTCTATAGATAGGTAGTCCTTGACTTACGACCATAATGGAGCCCCAAATTTATGTTGCTAAGTGTGATGTTTGTTAAGTATGTTTGCCCCATTTTATGACCTTTCTTGCCCCAGTTATTAAGTGAATCTCTGTTACACTGTTACATGATTATTAAGTGACTCTGACTTGTCAGAAGGTCGCAAAAGGGGAATCACATGATTCTGCAACCATCATAAATATGAGTCAGCCACTAAGTGTCCGAATTTTGATCACGTGGCCGTGACGGATGCTGCAATGGCTGTAAGTGTGAAAAAGCGTCCTATGTCACTTCTTTCAAAGCCGTTGTAACTTCAAACAGTCACTAAATGAACCATTGTAAGTCAAGGACTATCTGTAGTCCAGTTTTCCGTAGAAGTCCCCGATTTCATGAACAGGTTTGCACAGTATCCTTAGTTATCTAGAATTATTTATTTTAGGACTCGTATAGTGCACCTCCTACTGGCACATTTAATATGGATTGTAAAGGCAAGTAATAGTTTATAATTAAACTGACTGTAAAATATACTTACTGAATTTAAGGCACCCTATAGAAGATCCAAATCTTAAACTACTTCAGCATTTGAGTCAATATGAAAGTATACTTTAAGAAGTGGGCTGTTGTTAAGCTATTTTAAGGACTGTGCAATATGCCCCTTCAATTTTGGGAAGGCCTAGACAATTGCAGGAGCAATCGTAATATGGATGGTGTTTGGTTCAGGCAGACGAATGACTCAGTGAGGTTAAACAGCAATAAGGTTTATTCAATACACATATGTCAACTGACAACTGTCAAAATAACTCTGGCTTTTATACTCGAGCTGTTTAAACTGTATCCAATCACAAGTCCGGGTTTTCCCGCCTTTACAACATTAACCAATAATTGCACCAGAATCTCCCGCTTCAAGGAACCTACTTTGCAACAAAGCTACTGACATAACACCCCTTCCCCCCCAGTTGATGTTATTTGTTGACATAATCCCTCAAGTATTTGGGTGGCCTGTGGACCCTAGATGGGTATCTATTGGGTTGGCTGCTTAAGTCATTGTTAACTGACTGTCTGCTTGGCTGGCTTATATTTATAGGTCTGGAATTTTGAATTACAGGCTCTGACGATTCCCTACTAACAGATTGTGATTGCTGATGTGTTTGTTGTTGTTGCTCAGGTACTGCTGGCCTGTTCATAGGGGACAGCTCCCAGTCAATTTGACAATGTTGTGGGTTAGCTGTGGGCACACTGGTTTGAATTTCCGCTTCATCGCTAGCTGGCAAGTTGTTTTGATTAAACCTAGATGCAGTATCCCCCCCGTGTACGCTTTGACCCCCATCAACTGGCATACTTCCGGCAACTCTCTTCCTTAATTGATCAATATGTCTTTTACTTACTCTATTCCCTTCCCCCTCAATGGTGTAAGACAACGGCCCCATTATGTCAGTGACCACCCCCGGAACCCATTTGTCCCCCTGTCCATAGTTTCTGGCCCAGACTAAGTCTCCTATTTTGAAGGACCTGATTGGGATGTCAGGTTCAGCACTTGAGGGTAGTTTGTCAGGATGTAACCTGTCCAGTTTGGTGGTTAGCCGTTTGCCCCACCTCATTTCCGCAGGGCTTTTCCCGGTAGCCGTGCAAGGGGTTGTGTGTTGGGTCAGCAAAAAGTCTGCCAGTCTTTGGTGCCAGTCGCCACGGATGATTCGCTTCAAGGCGTCTTTGGTGGTTCTCACGTTGCGTTCAGCCAAGCCATTGGTGGACGGGTGGAAAGGTGCTGATGTTGTATGTCTAATCGAGTTGGCCCTGAGGAAATCCTGAAATTCAACAGAGGTGAATTGGGGCCCATTATCCGATACGATCACATCAGGCAACCCATGAGTGGCAAAGAGGCCCCTTAAAACCTGTATTGTTCTACTAGATGTCATTGAATTAACAGGCACTACCTCCAGCCACCTAGAGAAACTGTCCACCACAACTAGGAAGGTTAAACCTTGAAATGGCCCTGCAAAATCAATGTGAATCCTAGACCATGGATTCCTGGCCGATTCCCACTTATGCGTGTGAGTGTGTGGCAGCTCTGGTCTAGATCGCTGACACAAATAACATCCTGAAACGCATTCTTCAATATCTTTATCAAGCCCTGGCCACCACAAGTGACTTCTAGCTAATGCCTTCATTCGCACAATTCCAGGGTGTCCCTCATGTAATTCAGTTAAAACTGTAGTTCTGTGCAGTTCAGGAATAACAACACGGTTGCCCCACAAAATACATCCCAAATGGGATGATAGTTCATTCTTCCTCCTAAAATATGGGATGTACTTGGCATCAGGGTTAGTACTAGGCCAACCACCAAGAACCCAGGCCATAATCCTTTTGAGAATAAGGTCTTTTTTAGTAGCCTCAGCTATTTCTTTAGCAGTTAAGGGGCATTCAGGAATTTCCTGTAATGACATAATTTGTCCTACTGGGGCAGGGTCCTCCTCTGTGTTGGTTAAAGGCAGTCTGCTAAGGGCATCTGCATGGCCCATTTCCTTACCAGGTCTATGTTGCAGTGAGAATGAATATGCTGAAAGGAAAATTGACCACCTCAGCATTCTGGGAGACATTATTTGGGGTGTCTGTTTATCAGTGGTAAACAGTCCCAATAATGGTTTGTGGTCAGTGAGTATGGTAAAGTTCCTACCATAAAGGTAATCATGGAACTTTTTTACTCCTGCCACAATTGCTAATGCTTCTCTATCAATCTGAGCATAATTCCTTTCAGCTTTGGTAAGCGTCCTGGAATAGTATGCAATTGGCTTTTGAATGCCATGACAATCCATGTGACTGATAACAGCCCCCACACCATAAGGTGAAGCATCACAAGCTAAATAGATTGGTTTATTCTCAATAAAATGAGTAACTGTGGATTGGCTTGAAAGAATATCTTTTAATGTTTGAAAACTGACTCTATGTTTATCATGCCACTGCCATGGGGTTTTTTTTATCTAATAATCTATGTAGTGGTTCCGCGATGGCAGCTTTATGAGGCAAGAATGTATGATAAAAATTGACTAATCCTAAAAAGGCTTGTAATTCAGCCTTGTTTTTTGGTTCTGGTGCCAATTTAATTGCCTTAATTTTATCAGGTGTAGGGTGAATTCCATCTTTATCTATCCTAAATCCTAAAAATTCTGTGGATTTAACCCCAATACAGCATTTTTCCCTTTTTAATTTAAGTCCAGCCCCCCTGAATCTTCCCAATACCTGTTCCAGACGCTCAGCTAATATTTCTTCATTTCTTCCAGCAATTAGAACATCATCAAAGTAAGGGCATACACCAGGTATGCCCTTTAAGGTCCTCTCCATCACCTCCTGGAAGATGCCTGGAGCTGCTGCAATACCGAATTGCAGTCTGTGGACTCGGAACGCCCCCTTGTGGGTAACAATAGTTTGAGCTTCAGCAGCCTCCCTGGAAACAGTAAGTTGCAAATACGCCTGCGCCAAGTCTAACTTGGCAAATATGGCGCCATCCTGTATCGTGGCGAGGACCTGCTTCACCGTCGGGACCGGGTAAGCATGTTTTTTCATTCCGAGGTTCAGGGTGGCTTTGTAGTCAGCGCAGATCCTCACATCCCCATTAGGTTTAAGGGGTGTGACGATCGGCGTCTCCCACAAACCACCCTCAACCGGTTCTAGAACGCCTTGGCCTACAAGCTTATCGAGCTCGGCCTCGATTTTTTGCTTCAGGGCGAAAGGCACCCGTCGGGCCTTAAGCCTGATGGGTTTAACCGATGGGTCTAAATTAAAATTAATTGGGGGCCCTTTATATTTACCCAAAGACCCATCAAATACGTCTGCGAATTCATCGCAGATAGATTTGAGGGTCTTATTATTAATAACGGTGTTTATTCCCCCGACCCAAATCCCCAGGGCAGGGAACCAGTTAAGGCCTATTAAACTAGTTCTATGGCCTTCTGTAACTATTAAGTCTAGTGTTCCATTAAACCCCTTATATTTGACTCTAAGGGTAACTTTTCCCTTAATTTTTATTGGGGTTTTTTGGAAGTCTGCCAATTGAATTTTGGTTGAACTAAGTGGAACTTTGCGGCCACTTTTAAGTTCAATCTTTTTAAGGGTTTCACTGGATATTATGGACACTGAGGCCCCAGAATCAATTTCCATTTTGCAAGGGATTCCTTGCAACTGGACTACAATTTTTAATTTTGATCCCAAAATATGGTTTATTTTTCTTTTCCCAATGTGATTGACTCGCGCCACCTCCCCGCGGTTGGGGTATTGTGCCCAAGGTCTAGGGGTCTCTTTGCCACTATAGTAAGGGGTTACCTTACCTTTGGGCCAAACGTCTACTTCGTGTAGACGATTGTCGCGTGCACGACCCCTGCAAATGGCTTGAATGTGGCCAGTCTTCCCGCACAATCTGCATCTAGCAGAACGGAATCTGCATGTTGCTCGGGGATGGTTGCCTCCGCAGCTGCCACATCTATTGTCGCTGTCGCGCGGTCTGGTTGCAGTGTCCCTCGGTTGTCGTTGGGGTGTTGTTGGTTGTCGTTGTGGTGTTGTTGTTGTTTGGAATCGGCGACTCGGTTCTGATCCGTCGCTTCGGGATGGTTTTGCCGCCATTTTTCCAAACCGTCTGGTGACTTCGGCTATGTCGGCTTCCCATTGTTGGTCCACCTCCCCGCAGTCCACAAGGCTTTCTTGATTTATTTCGGCAGAAGCGGCCATGCTATTTCGGGGGGGGGTCGCGATACCCAGTGGATTCATATGTCAAGAGTTCGTCGAGTACTTCTTGCAAGTCACCGGTGGGCTTAGCGATAATTCTATTTTGTAATTGCTCGTCTCGCAAGCCCAGCACCACTCTGTCTCGGATTCTTATTTCTAAGTTGTCATATTTGCAATGTACCGCTGCTTCTCTGACTGCAGCAACGAATTTTTGGATTGACTCGCCCGGTCTCTGATTCCGTTTTTTGAAAATGCGCCGCCAAAAGAGTTCTGATCTTCTTGGCGTAAAATGTATTTTTAATTTGGCCAGTAAGTCGGCATACGTAACGCTTGATACCGGCAATGGTTGACAAAGTCCCACAGCAACCCGATACACAGGTGTGCCACAAATGGTTAGTAAGGCAGCCGCCTTTTTCCGGTCATCGGTTATGCCGTTTACGAGCAAAAACCCTTCGACCTGTCCCACATATTCTTCCCAGTCCTCTGGGTAGTTTGGATCGAATTCTTTTAAAGACCCTATTTGCGCCATTCGGATGTTTGTTGATTCCGCCGCGGCCGCTTGTGGTTGACTGTGAATTCTGTTTAAATTTACTGCCTTACGCGCAGCTGTTTCGCCGATCCTTCACTAGTCCGCCGTCTATCCCACCTTCGTCGCCAGTTGTTTGGTTCAGGCAGACGAATGACTCAGTGAGGTTAAACAGCAATAAGGTTTATTCAATACACATATGTCAACTGACAACTGTCAAAATAACTCTGGCTTTTATACTCGAGCTGTTTAAACTGTATCCAATCACAAGTCCGGGTTTTCCCGCCTTTACAACATTAACCAATAATTGCACCAGAATCTCCCACTTCAAGGAACCTACTTTGCAACAAAGCTACTGACATAACAGATGGAGTCTATTTTAAAGTATGATAGGTAAGAACAGCCTCCTATATTAATAGTTAAGTGTTCAAAAATATTTGTTTTCTTTAAGCAAACTAATGGTATTAGGGAACATGTAACAGTAAAATTTTACTTAGGGGCAAATCCTTATAGTATTTCGTGCTATTGCTTCCAGGAGCTAGTTGGAGTCTTCAAAACCTTCCAATGATTCTATTCTTGGCATATTGTATAACTGTAGTAAATTGTTCTCAGAGTTGACTTAGTCTTTTAAATTAAGCCCATAATAAGTTGATGACTAAAATGTATAAGGGTTGCAATCTGCTTAGGTACAGTATATCAATGGAAGTGACCGGTAGCCCTGCAATGAATTGGTGTTTAAGTTTCAGACTCTGCCACTTACCGTTTGAACTGCAATCATCAACAAGGATAATTTCTTTCAGGAGGTGAGACGGTGTTCGGTTAATTATGCTGGTGATTGCACGCAAGAGGATGGAGGTGGCCTCATTAAAGAATATAAGAATGACACTAAGGGTTGGGAGATCACGCGAATATTTCTTCTCTTGACATCTGGAGGAAACCCGGAAAAACGAACATTCAGTAGGGTATTGTGGCGCAATGCGAGTGAAGAATTGCAAGGGGCAGAATAACAGAATAACAGAGCTGGAAGGGACCCTGGAGGTTGTCTAGTCCAGCCCCTGCTCAAGCAAGAGAGCCTATACCATCTCAGACAAATGGCTGTCCAACCTCACATGTAGGAGCAAGCAAATAAAGCTTGGGGATCCTTCGTACTCTCTCAGCTTGATGGTTTTCTTGCAGACGCTTCATTACCAAACTAGATAACATCCTCAGGGCACAGCACTTAGACTTATATACTGCTTCACAGTGCTCCACAGCCCTCTCTAAGCGGTTTACAGAGTCAGCCAGTTGCCTCCCAACAATCTGGATCCTCATTTTACCGACCTCGGAAGGACGGAAGGCTGAGTCAGCCTTGAGCTGGTCAGGATCGAACTGCTGGCAGTGGGCAGAGTCAGCCTGCAATACTGCATTCCAACCACTGCGCCACCACAGCTTAGATAACAATAGCGATAACATTTAGACTTATATACCGCTTCACAGTGCTTCACAGCCCTCTCTAAGCGGTTTACAGAGTCAGCCAGTTGCCCCCCAACAATCTGGATCCTCATTTTACCGACCTCGGAAGGATGGAAGGCTGAGTCAGCCTTGAGCTGGTCAGGATCGAACTGCTGGCAGTGGGCAGAGTCTGCCTGCAATACTGCATTCTAACCACTGCGCCACCACAGCTTAGATAACAATAGCGATAACACTTAGACTTATATACCGCTTCACAGTGCTTCACAGCTCTCTCTAAGCGGTTTAGAGAGTCAGCCCGTTGCCCTCCAACAATCTGGGTCCTCATTTTACCAACCTCGGAAGGACAAAAGGCTGAGTCAACCAAAAGACTCATGACCCTATTTTCATATTTACAACTCTTGCCGCATCCCCAGGGTCACGTGATCAAAATTCAGACCCCTGGCAACTGGCGTGTACGAATGATGGCTGCCGTGTCCTGGGGAAGGGGGTGTCACGTGATTCCCCTTTGGGACCTTCTGACGCGCAAAATGGGGAGGCCAGATTCACTGAACAACCGTGCTACTAACTTAACCCCCTGCAGTGATTCACTTAACAACCATGGCAAGGAAGGTCGTAAAACGGGACACAGCTCACTTAAGCGTCTCGGTTATCAACGGAAACTCCGGGCTCAGCTGTGATCAAGTTGAGGACTATCTGCACGAATTTCTGCTTTTAAGAATACCCGGTGCACAGAAATGAAGAATTAAAGTCAGAAGGAAACTGCCCAAACGTCGTTAAGGAGAATTGGTGTTCTCGCAGAAACAAGAAGACACGCACCAATCCTGTCCCTTTTTAGAACATGTCCCCGTTTTGTTAGGTTAGTTCTCAACCTGCCGGTTGAGCTCCGGATGGCACCTGACCTTCGCTCCTTCCGACGCGGTCTGAAGACCTACCTATTTGAACAAGCCGGCCTGGCCTGATGGGGGATGTGTTGGGGTTTTTATTGTGGATTTTTTATTACCATCTATTGTTTTAGCTCGGGCTCCTATTTAAATCTTTTTTAATTTTTGTATTCTGTATTTTTATATGTGCCCTGTTCACCACCCTGAGTCCTTCGGGAGAAGGACGGTATACAAATATAATAAATACTAAATACGCCTAAACAAAATCTCAGATAGGCGCTCCTGGCGTCTAAATGAGATTTTGTTTAGAAATCAGGAAAATGTGGATGAATGTAAAAAACAGATGAAGGATTTTTTTTTTTGAAATTAATATGTATAAGGGTACCACTATTGAAATGGTTTGGGATGCTAGTAAAGCTTATATGAGAGGTGTGTTAATATATTTGAATAATAAACATAGATGTAGTCTGGAATTTAGTTATTACATAGGAACAAAAGGAAGAGATGAATCAATTGATAATTGAGGAGGGAAAAAAACTGCTTTTATTTCTTTGATACCGAAGGAAGATTAGGACGTTACTTAAGCAAAAAATTATAGACCAATATCACTTTTGAACACGGACTACAATCTATTTGTTAAGGTTTTAGTTAACAGATTAATATGGGACTAAAAAGTTTCATTTAGCATTTGAATAAGTACTGAGGTGATATTTACATTTCTTGTACTTATTTTATAAGAGTTAAAGTGTGATAGATTTAATAGTTTATTGCTGTTTGCATATGGTAAATTATGATTGCTTCTACTTTTATATCATGTATTGAGCTCTGGGAATTATTTAGCATTTGAATATGTACTGGTGTGATATTTATATTGTTTGTAGTCATCTTATAAGAGTTAAAGTGCCATAGATTTAATAGTTTATTGTTGTTTGCATACGGTAGATTATGATTGTTTTTACTTTTATACCTTGTATTCAGCTCTGGGAAGTCGGGGAAGGGGGAGGGGGAGGGGGGGAGGTGTTAGGGAGGGTTGGGAAGAGGGGAGGGGGTTGGGAGGGGTTTTGTTTTGTTTTGTCATAAATAAAATGTACTGTAAAACTTTTTAATAAAAATAAATAAATAAATACTAAATACTAAACACTAAACCTATGACCCCAATGGAGCTCAACACGTCTGCTTCTAAGCGAGATGGCTGCCGAGTGAATTTTGCCCCGTTTGACAACCTCGAATCTTGAAAGCGAATCTCCCCAGTTGTTAAGCTGGTAACACAATTATTAAGTGAATCTGCCCCCCCCTCCTCCCCGTTGACTTTGCCTGTCAGAAAGTCAGAAGCACAGGACAGAACCACACAGCTGGAAGGGACCTGGGAGGTCTTCTAGACTGACCCCCTTCTCCGGCAGGAGGCCCTATCACGCGAGCCCCGGACAGTGCGACCGCCATAAATAGGAGTCAGTTGCCGAGCGTCTGAAATGGGGATCACAGGACCAAGGGTCGTCGTAAGTGTGGAAAACGGTCCCAAGTCGCCTTTTTTTTTTGCAGTGACATCGTCACTTTGAATGGTCACTAAATGAAACCCTTGTACGTCGAGGACTTCCTGCGCCCAGCATGCTTCCAACCGTCTAATCTGGCCTCTGCGCCAGCCTGTTGCGTTCTCCTTCACCACGGCCACCGTCGCTCCCCAGGTCGCCAGCCTTGCCCACCCCTTGGTAAGCCAAAGACGGAGAAAACGCCATTTCACCTGGGGGGTCTGGTGTCTTCCAAAGGCCTTTCCAGAGGCAAGCGGTCGCTCAGGTAAACGTTGTACCCGTACTTAACGAAGAGCTCCTGAGCTACAATTTGCTGGTCCTCCATTAAAACTTTGCCCCATCTCCGGAACAGAGGGGAATCTGGGAAGCGCATCCTGGCAGGCGCTACAGCTTCCCTCTGGTTTCCCTTGCCCTGTTCGTCTTTCTGTATTTCCCGGTGTGGCTCCTCGGGCAATTTCCGTTCATCCGCTGCCTTCTTTTTTCCGTCTGATTGTTTTAGATAGTTTGCTGAAAAACACACAAAAGCGCAAGAGGATGAGGAATAAAAGTGCCCAAAGCTGAGAAAGAATAACTTAGAATATAGAACGCAAGGCTGGAAGGGATTCCTGAGGTAACAAGAAGAAGAAGAAGAAGAAGAAGAAGAAGAAGAAGAAGAAGAAGAAGGAGAAGGAGAAGGAGAAGGAGAAGGAGAAGGAGAAGGAGAAGAAGAAGAAGAAGAAGAAGAAGAAGAAGAAGAAGAAGAAGAAGAAGAAGAAGAAGAAGAAGAAGAAGAAGAACAACAACAACAACAACAACAACAACAACAATAATAATAATAATAATAATAATAATAATAATAATAATAATAATAATAATCATCATAGAGTTGGAAGGGACCTTGGAGGTCTTCTAGTCCAACCCCCTGCTCAGGCAGGAAACCTACACCATTTCAGACAAATGGCTGTCCAGTCTCTTCTTAAAAACTTCCAGTGTTGGAGCATTCACAGCTTCTGGAGGCAGGTAGTTCCACTGGTTAATTGTTCTCACTCTCAGGAAATTCCTCCTTAATTCCAGGTTGCTTCTCTCCTTGATGAGTTTCCATCCGTTGCTTCTTGTCCTGCCTTCAGGGGCTTTGGGGAATAGCTTGACTGCCTCTTCTTTGGGGCAGCCCCTGATAGATACTGGAAGACTGCTATCCTGTCCCCCCTGGTCCTTCTCTTCATTAAACTATTAGACATCCCCAATTCCAGCAACCGTTCCTTATATGTTTTAGCCTCCGATCCCCTGATCCTCTTTGTTGCTCTTCTCTGCACGCTTTCTAGAGTCTCAACATCTTTTTTGCATCATTGTGACCAAAACTGGACGCAGGATTCCAAGGGTGGCCTTACCAAGGCATTGCTTCTTGTCCTGCCTTCAGGTGCTTTGGAGAATAGCTTGACTCCCTCTTCTTTGGGACAGCCCCTGAGATATTGCTATCAGGTCTTCCAGACCCTACACCATTTCAGAAAAATGGCTGTCCAGTGTCTTCTTAAAAACCACCAGTGTTGGAGCACCCACGACTTCTGAAGGCAAGCTGTTCCATTGGTGGTTTGCTCTCACCGTTAGGAAATTCCTCCTTAGTTCTAGGCTGCTTCTCTCCTTGGTTAGTTTCCAACCACTGTTTCTTGTCTTGCTTTGGAAAATAATTTGACACACACACACACACACACACACACCCATCTTTATAGGAGGCCTAACTCTAACTCTAGCAGGGGTTAGGACTAGAAGACCTCCAAGGTCCCTCCCAAACTTATTCTTCTATGTTCAGGTCAACACCATGGTCAAAGAGCACCTCTGTAGTGCAGTCAACCATGACGGAGTCAGAAGTCATGATTAGAAGGAGGCAGAAATACTACAAATGGATCAGGACGATGGACGACAAGTTAATTTTGATCAAGGTGGGTACTTTCAACTCCGAACGTTGAACAATGGCCTTCCCACCTAGTTATAACTGTGGAGACAAATTCCACAAATGCGTCTTTGCTTTCCCAGCCTTTGTGTGTGGTCGAATCAGGTTTTGCTGTTATCACAAAGAGGGGGGTGGAAATTGCTTGGAGGTGGAAGAAAGATCTGCATCTTTGAAGGTTGAGATGTTGACACTCGAACTCTGGCTAAAGGTCATCAAGCAAAAAACGTCAAGCAAGAAGCAGAAATGACAAGTAAGAAATACTGTCCATCGTTTTTTTCTCTACCTCCGCCACTTTAAGGTGAGCTGGGCAGGGGAATTCTGGGAGTTGAAGTCCGCTCACCTTAAAGTGGCAGAGGTAAACACTGATGTACATTATTTTGATGTCATTTCATGCACCAAATACCTGTGTGTTTATGAAAAGATCCAGAGATAGTAAAATTGGTTTGCTAACTTGTCTGGAATCTTGGAATCTAAAAGTTAAAGGAATTAGAAATAAATTATAATGAATGATTTACCATTCCGGGTGGTCACAATTCATTTAGTAACCTGTAGTAACCGTACACAATACTTTATGTAGGCGGCCATTGAACCAGTTACAGAGGCAGATGCAAAACATGAAAACTGGTTGTGGATCCCCCCCCCCAAAAAGTGCAAACCAATCCAAAACATCTCAGAGCGGTTATAGCAATTATGTAAATATCACCTGAAGCTCTGTAGGAGGAATGAGACTTGTTTACATAGTCCGACAGTAAAAGTCAGGAAATAGTTTACAAATGTAAAAAGCGAGAACACCTTTTTTAAAAAAAATGGGAAGCAAAGCGTTCCCGGTGGTTCTTCAAAGCTGTAAGGCAAAAATGAAGTTCAGATTTCTGAGTAATAACCTTGCCTTGGCACAGAAAGGTCTTAAGAGATCTCATATACCCTATCTCCCCTCCCTCTCCTCTCCCCTTGTCTCCGCTCCCTCTCTTCTCTCTCCCCTCCTCTTTCCTTCCTTCCTTCCTTCCCCGCCTCTCCCCTCCCTCTCTCTCTCCTTCCTTCCCTCTCCTCTCCTCTCTCCTCTCCTCTTTCCCCTCCCTTCCTCTCCTCTCCCCTTTCCTCCCCTCATCTCTCCTTTCCCCTTGTCTGTTCCCTCTCTTCTCTCTCCCCTCTCCCTCTCCCTCCCTTTCCCTCTCCCCTCTTCTCCTCTCCTCCCTCTCCCTCACCTCTTCCTTCCCTCTCCCTCCTCTCCTCTCCCCTCTTTCCTCCCTCCTCTCTCCTTTCCCCTTTTCTGTTCCCTCTCTCCTCTATCCCCTCCTCCTTCCTTCCCCTCCTCTCCCCTCTCCCTTCCCCTTCCCTCTCCTCTCCCTCTCCTCTCCTCTCTTCTCCCTCCTCTCCTCTCCTTCCCCTCTCCCCTTCTCCCCTCTCCCCTCTCTTCTTCCTCTCCCTCACCTCTTCCTTCCCTCTCCCTCCTCTCCTCTCCCCTTTTCTCCCTCTCTCCCCTCCTCTTTCCTCCCCTCATCTCTCCTTTCCCCTTGTCTGTTCCCTCTCTTCTCTCTCCCCTCCTCTCTCCTTCCTTCCTTCCCCTCCTCTCCCCTCTCCCTCTCCCTCTCCCTCCCTCACCCCTCTTCTCCCCTCTTCTCCTCTCCTCCCTCTCTGCACTCTCCTCTTTCCCATCCCTTCCCCTCATCTCCCCTCCCCTCCTTCCCCTCCCCTCCCCTTCTCCTACTTCTCACTCCCTTCCCCTCCACTGCCCTCCCCTCTTCTTCCCTCTCCTCCTCCTCCTCCTCCTCCTCCTCTTTTCTCCTTTTTCCTACCCGCACCTCCTCCTCGCTGTCCTTCCTTCTTAGGAGAGCTCTGATAATACCTTAGCTTCCTATGTTTATAAAAACATCCTCAAATATTCAGTAAAATCAGAAGAGGGAATTGATCCCAGTAGTTACTGTGTGTGTGAGGGACCTGGGGGCTTTGTCCTCAGTTGCTACTCTGAGGATCCTTTATTCTCTTGCCTTGCCTTGCTTTGCTTCATAAGCTCCTGGAGGAAACCGTTTTACTCTGCCTTGCAGGGGTATTTCCTAAAGGACATGGCTTTGCCCCCAGCGTTCAAGAGAACTGAATAGCTGACGCTATTATTTATTGATAAGTTGCATTAGGTAGCATTTGGTAATGGCGTGGAGCAGTATTTAGTTAGCAGTTCCAAACTGTTGGACTTCAAAGCGAGATTTCATACTCAGAACTGAAATTGCAAAAATTGCAGCGATGAAATAGAACAACTTTGTTAAATAATTGTTTTAACCCCACAATATGCCCAACAGTAATAGCGGTGGGGATGGAGAGCCATAGGATAACTATTTAATCTAGTTCTTATCTATCTATCTATCTATCTATCTATCTATCTATCTATCTATCTATCTATCTATCTATCTATCTATCTATCTATCATCTATCTATCTATCTGTCTGTCTATCTATCATCTATCTATCATCTATCTATCTATCTATCTATCTATCTATCTATCTATCTATCTATCTATCTATCTATTTTATTGGCAACCCATCTTACTGCAGGGCAACTTGCATGTTAGTTATATAACTCATATTTAGGCAAAATTGCTTCTCTTTCACCTGCTTTTTTTCGAATTATTTTTCCTGAAAAGTCTGGAAAAGATCAAACATGCCCAAGGAAAAGGATAAGAGTTTTAAAATTTTGAAACTCATGGTGTGCAGAACAATGAAATCCTGTATCGGAGGCTTCTGCCCATGGTTACAATATTTAGAACAGAATAGAGCTGGAAGGGACGTTAGAGGTCTTCTAGTCCAGCCCCCTGCTCAAGCAGGAGAACTTATATCCCATCTCAGACAAGTGACTGTCCATAACAAAGCCTCAGCAGAAATGACATCTCTTCTTACTTACATAGATTGAGGAACATCGTCTCTATTTTCTCTAGATGCCCAACGAAGTCATTCTCTCGTTCTTCTCGGTGTCCAACGGGTCCCCTTCTAAGGGTCCGCATTTCACGTTGCACGTGCATCACAAATAAAATATTCACAACGAAGAGCAGGATGACCAACGTAGGAAGGAAACCCGGCAACTTCCGTCCCAGCACCATTGCAGGACGTATGAATTCCCACCAAGGTTATCTTCTCCAGATGATCAGGAAGGGGACTGATTCCACCACCATGCTGGGGCAATAGCTTCTGCGCTGGAAGAAGACTTTTCTGGACATCTAGGAAACTTTGTGGTGGCAATTTATAGTCCCTGGAAACGGAGGGTGGGGCTGTCCTTGCAGTTGTGCGGCTTCACCCAAAAGTAAATGCAACAAAATCTACCCAGCCCTTGAAAAGAGCTGCATTTATTTGCTTTATCTGTTGCACTTCTATAACCACCCACCTCACATGCCTGACTCCGGGAGGCTCAAACAATTAAATTGCAAAAAGAAAAGAACAATTATAACCAAAGCTGTAGAACAAGGGCGAGTTCGGCGAAAGTCTCCGACACAACGGGCAACCCTTTCAGAGGCTTAAGATCTCCCTGGGATTCTCTGGCCTGATCAATTTGACATGGGCATACGCTGCAGCAGGAATAGGTGCTGTGTGTTTTATTTTCTATCCTAGGGTTTGTTTGTTTGTTTTTGTAATTCCAAAGTGAATGTTACAAATGGATATCCTCACAAGGTGGACTCCTCCGCATGTTAAGACTGACTCGTGTTGTTCAGTTTCCAACCCAGCATTCAGCCTAGGCCAGGGGTAGGCAACCTTGGCTCTTTTATGACTCGTGGACTTCAACTCCCAGAATTCCTGAGCCAGCATGGCTCAGCTTGGAAACCTCTCCCTTTCCCCTCAGCGTGGCTGGCTCAGGAATTCTGGGAGTTGAAGTCCATGAGTCATAAAAGAGCCAAGGTTGCCTGCCCGTCTGGTTTAATGAAAAGAAGGACTAGGGGTGACATGATAGCAATGTTCCAAGGCAGAAGTAAGGAACCTTGGTTCTTTTATCATTCGTGGCCTTCAACTCCCAGAATTCCTGAGCCAGCATGGCTTAGCTTGGAAACCTCTCTTTCCCCTCAGCATGGCTGGCTCAGGAATTCTGGGAGTTGAAGTCCATGAGTCATAAAGGAGGCAACGTTCCCCACCTCTGCCCTATATCAGGGGTCCTCAACGTTGGCAACTTTAAGACTTGTGGACTTCAACTCCCAGAATTCCTGAGCCAGCATGGGAGAAACTATGGCCCCTTCATGACTCATGGACCAACTCCCAGAATTCCTGAGCCAGTATGGGGGAACTATGACCCCTTCATGACTCGTGGACTTCAACTCCCAGAATTCCTGAGCCAGCATGGCTCAGCTTGGAAACCTCTCTTTCCCCTCAGCGTGGCTACCTCAGGAATTCTGGGAGTTGAAGTCCACGAGTCATAAAAGAGCCAAGGTGGCCTACCCCTGGCCTAGGAGAAGGCCTTCCTTCATTCTTTTGTTCTCAGCACAGGGTTGATGGCCGAGACTTTCCTACATCTTGGGCCAGATGAAGCTGAAAAGTTTCTTTGTCCTCTGAAATTCGGGTGCATCTTCTCTGCTGGATATGGGATGTCTCTCCAGGACTAAAACTGGAACCATCTACTTCACATTCTGTTCAGAATAACAGAGTTGGAAAGGGACCTTGAAGGTCTTCTAGTCAAGGCAGGAGACCCCGTACAATTCTGGATAAATGGCTGTCCAGGCTCTTCTCGAAAACCTCCAGTGATGGAGCACCCACAATTTCTGGAGGCAAGCCGTTCTCGGTGTCAGGAAATTTGTCCTGAGTTCTAGGTTGCTTCTCTCCTTGATAAGCTTCCATCTATCAATTCTTGTCCTCCCTTCAGGTGCTTTGGAGAAGAGGTGGACCCCAAAGAGCATTCCTCTCTCTCTCTCTTCGCTTCTCCGCTGTCCTCTTCCAACATGCCTCTTCTTTCTGTCCTAAGCTGAGGTGGCTAATTCCTAAACCCTGTTTTCAGTATGGATTTGTGATCTGAGATGGTAGCTTTAGTCTTTTCCCACAAAAGTTTTCAGCCTCCTCTCACAAAGAGAAGGTCCAGCTGTGCCTACATACCGGTAACTACCTTTCAGGAAGATAAGAATTGTTGTTAATAATATGCTGGAAAGAACGTAGGGCCTGTAGGAGTGTAGTAATTTGTGTTTAAAGAGAGAAGGACGTAGAATGATTTGCTGCTCTTTTACAACAGAGATGTCCAAGCTTGGCAACTTTTAAGACCTATGGGCTTCAATTCCCAGAATTCTGGGAGGTGGAAGTCCACAAGGCTTCAAATTGCCAAAGTGGGACACCCCTGACCTAAAGGAAGGAGGAGGAGGAGGAGGAAGAGGAAGAAGAGGAAGAAGAGGAAGAAGAAAAAGAAGAAGAAGAAGAAGAAGAAGAAGAAGAAGAAGAAGAAGAAGAAGAAGAAGAAGAAGAAGAAGAAGAAGAAGAAGAAGAAGAAGAAGAAGAAGAAGAAGAGGAGGAGGAGGAGGAGGAGGAGGAGGAGGAGGAGGAGGAGGAGGAGGAGGAGGAGGAGGAGGAGGAGGAGGAGACTGTGGGCAGAAGACTATAGCGTTCCAGGCAAATGACTGTCCAATCTCTTCCTCGGATTTTGATTTGGGAACAAGAGTGAAAAGGACCTTGATTTAAACTGACCAGAATACCTGGCCATCTAATCAGGATGCCTGAACGTGGTCCCCAAAAATCACCCTTACTTTGGAAGTGGGATGCAAACGAAGGGAGAGATTGCAGAGGAGGAGGCCAGCCATGGCCATCTTGAAGAGGACTGTGAGAAACTGTACAGAAAGTGCAGAGAAGAGCAACAGAGATGACCAGGGGGCTGGAGGCTAAAACATACAGGGAACGGTTGCTGGAATTGGGTATGTCTAGTTTAATGAAGAGAAGGGCGAGGGGGGACAGGATAGCAGTCTTCCAATCTCTCAGGGGCTGCCCCAAAGAAGAGGGAGTCAAGCTATTCCCCAAAGCGCCTGAAGGCAGGACAAGAAGCAACGGATGGAAACTAACCAAGGAGAGAAGCAACCTGGAATTAAGGAGAAACTTCCTGACAGTGAGAACAATTAACCAGTGGAACTACCTGCCTCCAGAAGCCGTGAGTGCTCCAACACTGGAAGTTTTTAAGAAGAGACTGGACAGCCATTTGTCTGAAATGGTATAGGGTTTCCTGCCTGAGCAGGGGGTTGGACTAGATGACCTCCAAGGTCCCTTCCAACTTTATTGTTTATTATTATTATTATTATTAATAATAATAATAATAATAATAATAATAATAATAATAATAATAATAATAATCATCCAACAGGAATTACAAGCAACTCACCTCCAGAGGGGTCTGGAACGAGATGCCAGGTGTAGCAAACAGCTGGGAGGACGGGGGGAGCCGGACAGTTGAAAGAAAAGCAGTCAGGAAGTAGAAAGAGTAAAGAAGAGATAAATCATACAGGTGGGGTTAAGAACACAAGAGGTTCACTAACACACCCAGATTTTTTGGTGGTGGTGGTGGGGGAAGGTGGTATGTGACACACCCAGTTCTGGGGATGGTTGACATGGTAGATTCAAGGTTAATCCTTATTACAGGAATCAAGGTATAACAGGAAGAGATAATGATTAAATAGAAATAATGATTAAAATTTAAGAAATTCGTATTTACATTGGCACCAAGTTTATTTTGCGTGTGTGTGTGTGTGTGTGTGTGTTTATCATAAAGCATTCTTTCTCTAAGCCAAATGTCTTGTACCTGATTGTCATCACCTTTAAAAAGAATTTACATCCTGGGAAATTCATAATGATGTGAAAATCAATATTAATTTTTCAGGGTCAGGCGCCAAAAGCTGATAATTCTGGTCATGCTCAGGAGGTTAAGATGTATGGTGACAGAGAATACTTCAGAAAACGGTGAAAAGTCTCAAAATCTGCTACGGGTAGTCCTTGACATACGGCTACAATCCAGCCCAAAATTTACGTTGCTAAGTGAGGCGTTTGTTAAGTGAGTTTTGCCCTATTATATGACCTTTCTTGTCACAGTTGTTACGTAAATCACTGCAGTTGTTAAATTAGTAACACCAACATTAAGTGAAGCTGTCAGAAGGTTGCCAAAGGGGATCCCATGGTCTCCCACCCCGCCCCGGGACACTGCGACCGTCATAAATGTGAGTCGGTTGTCAAGCATCCGGATGTAAATCACAAGACCATGGGGATGCTGCAATGGTCATTTAATGCCATTGTAACTTCAAATGGACATTAAATAAACTGTTGTAAGTAGAGGAATACTTGTAAATATAAACTGGTCCTTCAGGGGTAGGCAACCTTGGCTCTTTTATTTTTTTTTTAAGACAGGTTTTATTAATTTTCCAATTTTACATCAAAATATCAAAGTGTTTAGAAAGCAACGTGGGGATTGGGTAAACAATAATCCAGTAACAAAATCATTTCTCCTATCTCAGGTTAAATCATCTAAAAATTCCCACTCTGTTTCCCATAGTTACTACATCACAGTCAAGTTAATACATTACTAGTTATAACAGAGTCAGTTAAGGTATTTATCAATATATTTTTAGTTATAGCTATCATGTCCTGTTTTTAAGATTTTACCCATTTTCAATTACAGTGCTCCAATTTAGCCTTTAAGATCCATAGTATTTAAGTTTCGGGTAGCCCAAATTTCCCGTTTCATGACCTAATTATTGTCATATCTAAGATACGCATATTGCATAATTAAATACATTCTTATTTTATTTCACAAATATATTTCACAAATATATTTAAACCCACCTTTTTGAACAAGCCGGCCTGACCTGATGGGATGGGGTTGGGTTTTATAAATTAACTTAATTTTTAATCTGTACTAATTTATTACGGGCATCGTTGTTTAATTACTTTTAATAATTTTTAATTTTTGTATCTTGTTTTTATTATGTATTGCCCTGTTCACTGCCCTGAGTCCTTCGGGAGAAGGGCGGTATACAAATTAAATTAATAAAATAAATAATAAATAAATAAATATATTCTGTTTATCATCCTAGTACCTCATCGCTTACTAATAAAATATCCTTTATTATCTCAATCCGACTTCCATATTATAATTCAGAACTACATTCTAATAGATAATTTTAATTTCCTTCATACGTCTACATCCTAAATATTAAATCAAATAATTATTTTTTAAAGTCTTCCCTTGACCCATTAAGTAAAATTTTAGGCTCTTCCATTATAGATAAAAGAAAGAAAAAAACAAGACCATTTTTTAAAGTCTAACTCTGGCTTTCTTTTTGTGCCAAACAGGCTTCCATAGCAGTGCCTTTAAATCCTCAACTGTATCTCCCTTCATTCCTACACATATTATTTGAATTATTTGAATCAAGAGAGACCATCCAGTTGTCAATTTTTCAAAGGAACTGGCCTCTTTTTAGTCATTAAATTGTGGCTCTAATAGTTCAAATCTCCGTGTTTAAATAAGTATGTTTGTCATCAGTTCAGTCTGGTCTTCTTCTTCTTCTGGTTTCATCTGGCTTGGGTGAGAGGTCACGTTCAATGTTGTAGTTGTTGTGTGGTTGTCCAGGTTTTCAGTATGTTGTAGTTGTAAGTCTATTCTATTCTATTCTATTCTATTCTATTCTATTCTATTCTATTCTATTCTATTCTATTCTATTCTATTCTATTCTATTCTATTCTATTCTTATTCTTATTCTTTCCTAATCCTATTTCTATTCTATTCTATTCTATTCTTATTCTTTCCTAATCTTAATTCTATTCTATTCTATTCTATTCTATTCTATTCTATTCTATTCTATTCTATTCTATTCTTATTCTTTCCTAATCCTATTTCTATTCTATTCTATTCTATTCTTATTCTTTCCTAATCTTAATTCTATTCTATTCTATTCTATTCTATTCTATTCTATTCTATTCTATTCTATTTCTATTCTATTCTATTCTATTCTATTCTATTCTATTCTATTCTATTCTATTCTATTCTATTCTATTCTTATTCTTTCCTAATCCTATTTCTATTCTATTCTATTCTTATTCTTTCCTAATCTTAATTCTATTCTATTCTATTCTATTCTATTCTATTCTATTCTATTCTATTCTATTCTATTCTATTCTTATTCTTTCCTAATCCTATTTCTATTCTATTCTATTCTATTCTTATTCTTTCCTAATCTTAATTCTATTCTATTCTATTCTATTCTATTCTATTCTATTCTATTCTATTCTATTCTATTCTATTCTATTCTATTCTATTCTATTCTATTCTATTCTATTCTATTCTTATTCTTTCCTAATCCTATTTCTATTCTATTCTATTCTATTCTATTCTATTCTATTCTATTCTTATTCTTTCCTAATCCTAATTCTATTCTATTCTATTCTATTCTATTCTATTCTATTCTATTCTATTCTATTCTATTCTATTATTCTATTCTATTCTATTCTATTCTATTCTATTCTATTCTATTCTATTCTATTCTATTCTATTCTATTCTATTCTATTCTATTCTTATTCTTTCCTAATCCTAATCCTAATCCTAATCCTAATTCTATTCTATTCTATTCTATTCTATTCTATTCTATTCTATTCTATTCTATTCTATTCTATTCTTATTCTTTCCTAATCTTAATTCTATTCTATTCTATTCTATTCTATTCTATTCTATTCTATTCTATTCTATTCTATTCTATTCTATTCTATTCTATTCTATTCTATTCTATTCTATTCTATTCTATTCTATTCTATTCTATTCCATCCTATCCTATCCTATATTCCATTTAAATTCTATTCTATTCTATTCTATTCTATTCTATTCTATTCTATTCTATTCTATTCTATTCTATTCTATTCTATTCTATTCTATTCTATTCTATTCTATTCTATTATTTCTTATTCCATTCCATCTCATCCATAGGCACCTGCCTTTTTATTGCATCGGCATGTTGCTCTCTTAGGCAGGGGTCCCCAACTCCCAGTCCGTGGACCAGTACCGGTCCGTGGCATGCCAGCAACTGGTCCGCACAAAGAAGCAAAGCCCCATCCGTGGGATGCAGGCAGCACACAAAACCACGCACCCTCCAGACTGCGGAAAAACCTCTCTCCACAGAACCGGTCCCTGGTGCCCGAAAGGTTGGGGGCCTCTGTTCTAAGGTGCTTCTTAAGGTGACTTGGCTCCTACTGGGGCAGGATGGTGCCCACCATATAGCAGGAAATGGTGATGGATTAGCTCGACATTTTTGCAGATGAAAGTAATCCCATTTTCTCAGAACTGGGAGGCAACTGGGAGGAGTCCGAGGGGTTGCATCTTACTGGTGAGATGATCTGGGACGTTGATATCTTGAATCTCCAGGAAGCGGTGCGTGTCCTTTGTGAGTCATCTTTGGCAGATGTGAGTTAGATATAGCCCCACCTGGCCAGCACCACTTTCCAGAGACAGGATGCATGGCTAGATCCAGGTAACAATGAAGCCTCTGGTGAGAGGTCAACGCACGTGGACACTGAGCGTGATTGTTGGTTCCTAGGTTGCTTCATCAGATTCTCAACCATCCAGATCATGGTTGTCCCAAAAGGCCCTTTCTTCTTCTTCTCGTTTCTTTCTTTGAAAACGTTTCGTTAAGTTGGAACTGAAGAACCTCGTTGGATGAGAAGCGAAACATTTTCAAAGACCAAAAAAAGCTGCCCCCCCCCGCAAAAACACCTTTGGAATCCATTTGTTTGTTTTTTCTGGTTGCCTGTGGTATTTTTCAGAGATCTTCTCCAACACCAAAGTTCAAAACCGCTTCTTCCAATTGATGGGGGAACAATCATTTTTAAGAACGAAAAAGTCAAGTCATCCCTCCCTAGCCTAGCTAAGGTTTTTTTTTAACCTGGAAATAATATATAAGTTTATGAAGTGGTCCATACGGCCGTTATAAACCTGTAGCTTGGACAATCCGTAAATCGGCCAAGTTGGTCTAGTCCAGGTGTGCAGTTCTTGGAAGAACATCTGTCAGACCTTTAACTTGAATTCGTTGAACAGTTGAGCTGTCCTGAAAGGCGATACTGATTATCCCCAATTCAGAAGGAGGGAGAAACTTCCTAACACTGAGAACAATCAATCAGTGGAACGACTTGCCTCCAGAGGTTGTGGCTGCTTCTACGCTGGAGGTTTTTAAGAGCTTGGACAAACATTTGTCTGAAGTTGTACAGGGCAGAGGTCCCCAACCTTTTGGGAACCAGGGAGAAAGGTTTTTCTGCAGACCGGAGAGTGCGTGGTTTTGTGCGCTGCCAGCATCCCACAAATGGGGCTTTGCTTGTTTGTGCGGCCCGTTCTGGCATGCCGCAGCCCAGTACTGGGGGTTGGGGACCGCTGGGGTAGGGTGTCCAGCTCGAGCAGCGGGTTGGACTAGAAGACCTCCGAGGTCCCTTCCAATTTTGTCATTCCTCATTTTAGGGTTTTGTCTGCAGCTGCGTGTCAGGCAGATCCATCCTCCGTTGCTGCTTCTGCTAGTAGTCCTGGTGTTAAGAATACATCTTCTCTTTCTGCTTGATGTTCCGCAAGAGCGGTGAGCGTCTACAAATCTTGCTGTTTGGGTACCTTGGTCAGAGGTCATAATGAGAGGCAATGTATTTTATTCCAGAGTTTTCCACTCTAGCATGTGGATGTTACGACAGGGGTCCCCAACCTGCGGGTTCTGGCCCGCTAGTGGGCTGTGAAAGCTTTGCAACCGGGCTGCGCACGCACATCACTTGCGCGAGCAGTGGGCCAGCGGCATGCACGCATGCACACCAGTGGCACACTTGCCTGTCGCTCGCATGGAACCATCCCTCTCTACACACACACACACACACACACACCCCAAGCTGGAAACGTTGGGGAACTCTGTGTTAGGACGTAGAATCAGTAGAAAACTGTAAGAGAATCAGGAAGATGACCGTGATAGAAATAGGCAGAGACTGTTAAAAGGTAAAGGTAAAGGTTCCCCCGCACATGCGTGCTAGTCGTTTCCGACTCTAGGGGCTGGTGCTCATCTTCGTTTCAAAGCCGAAGAGCCAGCGCTTGTCTGAGGACGTCTCCGTGGTCATGTGGCCGGCATGACTAGACGCCAAAGGCGCACGGAACGCTGTTACCTTCCCACCGTAGCGGTCCCTATTTTTCTACTTGCATTTTTACGTGCTTTCGAACTGCTAGGTGGGCAGAAGCTGGGACGAGTAACAGGCGCTCACTCTGCTACGCGGCACTCGGGATTTGATCCACCAAACTGTTACTTTGGACAAAAAGGATCAAAACATTTTCTTAATCCGGAACAATGAGACTAACCGTCAGAAGCAGCTCAAAGCAGGCCCTCTCTTAACTTACTGGCGCATACGAAGAAGAATGAGGTATAATACAATCAGACTTACGGGTTTATTAAATTGCAATGGATAAGGAAGAACTTTTATCTTTTGGTCCTGGCTGCTCTGGGAATCTAAATCGTAGGTTTATTTGTTTTTAATGAGGTGTGACTCTTGCAATTCCCCTCTGTTTGTTCCTGGTGACCTATTGTCTTAGGTCTGTGTGGAAGCCCATCAAACGTGCCAATTATTCAAATGGTTGTTTTTGGCAAGCTGTATATTTGCCGGCCGCAAACTTGAACTTTCATGTTGACTTTGATCAGGAGCTATCCAGAGTTTGATGTTAAAGACAGGTGGCTAGAAACAAATATTTTGAACAAATGTACATTGTAAATTTTACAATGTACCTTTTCAATAGCCATCTTGCATTCTTTTTTTTTTTACGTCCAGGTTTTCCCCCGCTCACCAATTCTTTTATACCTGAGAGGCAAGCGCTATCTTGACATTCCCTAATGAATGTTTTACACGCAGCTGCATCATTATGAATGTGAAGGACATAGCAATCAGCCCTGCCCAAAAATAATAATAATAATTGAAAGAAATTCTATGAAGGATATATGTGCGTTTGTGTGTGTGTGTGTGTATTTGTGTGTGACAGAATGGAATAGCTCACCACCCATAGTTGTGGGTGCTCCATCACTGGAGGCCTTCAAGAAAAGATTTATAAAATTGGCAACCATTTGCCGAGTGCCCGAATTTTGATCATGTGACCGCGGGGATGCCGGAACGGTCATTAAGGGTGAAAAATGGTCATAAGGGCCGTTTGTAACTTAGGACAGTCATTATACTGAAGGGATTTTATTGTGCTTAAAATTGATATTAGTAATATATTAGTAGTGATACTTTGCAATCATTTTATATATATATATATATATATATATATATATATATATATATATATATATATATATATATATATATATATATATATATATATATATATATATATATATATATATATATATATATATATATATATATATATCTTTGCTTATGTGCAAGCAGCTTTGTAGGTGCTTTATATTGGGAAATTAAGT
Organism: Vipera berus; assembly: GCF_964194415.1. Lineage (NCBI taxonomy): Eukaryota > Metazoa > Chordata > Lepidosauria > Squamata > Viperidae > Vipera > Vipera berus. The sequence goes on along the minus strand of NC_138208.1, from coordinate 2,997,148 downwards.
TATATAAAAGCAAATGTTTCATGCTTTAGGCACAGGGGATTGCTTACATGCTTAGGTTAAGGGAAAAGGAGTTATGGATGGTGCCTGGGCTGCTGCGTATGAGTCATCAGTCAACAGGACAAGAATCAAGGGATGGAAACTAACCAAGGAGAGAAGCAACCTAGAATTAAGGAGAAACTTCCTGACAGTTAAAACAACTAACCAGTGGAACAACCTGCCTCCAGAAGTGGTGAATGCTCCAACACTGGAAGTTTTAAAGAAGAGACTAAACAGCCATTTGTCTGAAATGGTATAGGGTTTCCTGCCTGAGCAGAGGGGGGTTGGACTAGATGACCTCCAAGGTCCCTTCCAACTTTTATTATCTTGGAATTAGTTTTTTTGTGCTATCTTATGCCTGTTACAAAGACCTGATCTTTTTTTGTTCTGGATAGGTATAAAAGGTGGAAGAACTCTTTCCTGGTTGTTGCCTTCATCTCTCTACCAGCCACGAAGAGAGATGGTTGGGGGGGGGGTGTCACCCAACTCCATTTTGATCAAAATAAAAGGTGTTTGCTTGCTGAAACCTCGGCTCAGGAATTTCTTTTGGCTCTTTTAAATTCCCGAGTAACACTGGGGCAATTGTGAGGCTAAGTGGGAAACCTTACAATACAAATAGATGTAGGTTGAAGAGTATGTGTGAATACAGACGAGGCAAGCGTTTACGCCAGTACTGCTTAAAAAGACATACAGGCTTGCCACAGTTTAGCGACCATTCCAACAACATCCCTGGGGAAAAAAAGTGACTTTATGACTGTTTTTCACACCAGCGTCCCCATGATCATGTGATTTGCATTCGGTGGCTTGACAGCAGACTCCTACTTACGACGGTTGCCGGGCTCAGGAGTCAGGTGATCCCCTTTTGCGACTTTCTGACAAGCGAAGTCAACGGGGACGCCAAACCCCGTTACTAACTTAAGAGCTGCAGCGATTCGCTTAACAAACGCGGCAAAGAAGGCGGCAAAATGGGGCCAAACTCGCTTGACGAGTTGCTCCCCGAACAAGATAAATTTTGAGCTCCGTTGGTGTCGTAAACCGAGGACCGCTTCTAACCTAATGTTAAAAGAGGACCCAGCCCTTCTCCAATCGTTGCCACTGCTAATTCTCCCAACTTCTGCCTTTGGGGAGGGTTGAAACCCCAGAGCAGGATAAATTCAGATATTTTTTTTAAGGCAGCCTGAAGATGAAGCGGTTTAGCAACTTGTGCCTCGATGATGGTGGAGAGTACAAAGGTTCTTTCTTGTCAAATGCCAACGGTGTGGAGTAAAAGATAGAGGCTTGCCAGCTGCAGGCAAACAAAACTCTGGGGTTAATCCAGAGGCGGAAGCTCAAGGCCAGCGGCTCTCCGCGTCTGGATCCCTCTCCGGGCACCCCCGGCGCTGCCCCACCCAAACAGGACATCCTGGCTGAGGTGGCCGCCGGGCAGATGCTGCTCCTCACCACCCTCCGTCTTCCCCTCACCTGCTTCACTACGAGCCAAAGGGAAAACAGGACAGATGCACAGGTGCTACCTGGAAGCCAGGTGTTGAGAGGGGCCGGTTAAAGAGTGCGGGCCCTCCTCGGCTTACGACCGCAGTGGAGCCCAGCGTTTCTCTTGTTAAGCGAGACATCTGTTCAGTGTGTTCGGCTCTGTTTTACGCTCTTTCTTGCCCGGGGTGGTTAAGGGAATCATTGCAGCTGTTACGTTCGTGCCACGGTTGCTAATGAAATCTGGTTTCCCTCACTGACTTTGTCAGGTGGCAAAAGGGGATCCCGTGATCGCAGGAGAGGAGGGGGAGAGGGGAGAGGGAAGGGAGAGAGGGAGGGGAAGAGGAGAGGAAGGGGAAGGGGAGGAAGAGAAGAGGGCAGAGAGGGGAGAGGGAAAGGAGAAAGGAGAGGGAAGAGGAGAGAGGGGAGGGAGGGAGAGAAGAGGAGGGAGATGAGAGGGAAGGAAGAGAATAGGGAGAGAAGGGAGAGGAGAGAGAGAAGAGGGGAGGGGAGAGGGAGAGGGAAGGGAGAAGAGAGGAGAGGAGGAAGAGGAGAGGGGAGAGAAGGAAGGGAGGAGAGGAGGGAAGAGGAGATGCAAGGGAGAGAAGAGGGAGATGAGAGGGAAGATAATAGGGATAGAGAAGGGAGAGGAGAGGGGGGAGAGAGAAGAGGGGAGAGGGAAGGGAGAAGAGAGGAGGGAGAGGGGAGAGGAGAGGGGAGGGAGGAGAGGAGAGAGGGGAGAGAAGAGGGAGATGAGAGGGGAGAGAGGGAAGGAAGAGAATAGGGAGAGAGAAGGGAGAGGAGAGGGGGAGAGGGAAGGGAGAAGAGAGGAGGGAGAGGGAAGGGAGAGGAGAGGGGAGAGAGAGGAGGGAGAGGGAAGGGAGGAGAGGAGAGGAGGGAGAGAAGAGGGAGATGAGAGGGGAGAGAGGGAAGGAAGAGAATAGGGAGAGAGAAGGGAGAGGGGAGGTAAGGAGGGGAGAGAGAAGAGGGGAGAGGGAAGGGAGAAGAGAGGAGGGAGAGGGGAGAGGAGAGGGGAGGGAGGAGAGGAGAGAGGGGAGAGAAGAGGGAGATGAGAGGGGAGAGAGGGAAGGAAGAGAATAGGGAGAGAGAAGAGAGAGGAGAGGGGGGAGAGAGAAGAGGGGAGAGGGAAGGGAGAAGAGAGGAGGGAGAGGGAAGGGAGAGGAGAGGGGAGAGAGAGGAGGGAGAGGGAAGGGAGGAGAGGAGAGGAGGGAGAGAAGAGGGAGATGAGAAGGGAGAGAGGGAAGGAAGAGAATAGGGAGAGAGAAGGGAGAGGGGAGGTAAGGAGGGGAGAGAGAAGAGGGGAGAGGGAAGGGAAAGGAGAGGAGAGGGAGAAGGCGGGAGAGGGAAAGGAAAAATGGGAATCAAGTGTGTCTCTTTTCACTGGGTGGTCTGAGCAAACTCAGATCTTTCTGCTCTAAATCATTTATCTCAGCTGAGTAGGAGCTCCTCTTGGGAATTAAGGACGACTCAGGACATTTGGCTGCAGCCTTTTGCTCCTCGAGTAAAGAACAGCCAGAGTCTCCAGCCAGAGGCAGACTTATTTCGTCAGGACAGGGACTCTTTTCACCTGGCCTCAGAGCAGGCCAGTCAGCTTCCTTGGGTGGTAAAACGTTCCTGCAGCTTTACGGCGGCGTTCTGTTTGGAGACCCCGAAGCTGACAACGGTTTGCAACGGTGGACTTCCACAAGCAACCTTTTATTTTTGCGCTCTGCGTCTGTCCCAACAGGTTTCGGCAGTTACAGCTCCCCACCCCAAGCCTAACTCTGCTGCTTCGTAAAACTTTTTAAGACCAAGCGTGGAAAGAGAAAGAAAGAGATGAAAATAAAGAGAGGACTGAGCATTTTTGCAAAATATATATCGATGTAACCAACTTTCCCCTCTGGGGGAAGAGGCAGAGAAAGGTCAAATGGCACCTCAGGAGCAGACAGACCAGAAGAACGATACAGATTGTGGTGAAACATACATCCTGCTCGAAAAGGTTTGAGACTAGCAAACAAACAGGCCAGGCCAAGCAAGAATCAACAAGCACCAGGAAACCGGTCCCGGCAACAGGCAGAATTGTTCCACAGTGGGGTAAAATTAGGACAAAACTAGGCCCTGGACTAGACCGGAGGTCCCCGACCTTTCTCGGTTGGTGGACCAAAGGGAAGGGGAAGCATTTTACGCGCACGCGTGCGCTAACGGGACCGCAAGGACACGTGTGGCGCAAAGGGGGCGGCGCTAGTGCCCCGCGTGACACTTGCTAGCCCTGCCCCGTTTTCGCTAGGCAGGTGCTAGGGCCGCCGCATTTTCGCCACGCGGCACCCCATTTTCACCGTACGGAGCCCCCTTTAGACCGCGTGGCGCCCTGTTTAGGCCACGCGGAGCCCCCTTTAGGCCGCGGGGTTAGCGCGAGTGGGGATGAGTGTGCGCACGTGGGCACGCGCTGGCCAGCCTGTCCCACGGCCCGGTGGCCAGCAAACCACGGCCTGGTAGTGGGCCACGGCCCGTAGGTTGGAGACCCCTGCTCTAGTGCTTTGGAGAATAGATCAACCGCTTCTCCTGTGACAGTGTCAAGCCCCGTGGGCTCGCCAGTTACGGGGGGGGGAAGGGAGACGGCAATCCTCGGGGAAGCCAGTGACGCCGCTGAACAGCTAGGCGGTTCCGACTTGGCGCAGGGACGCCGCCGAATGCCTAAACGGCCTCTCGGCTCAGCCACCGGGCAGCCGATGGAAGCAGGAGGCGCCGACAGAGGCTGATAATAGGGACGACACCCGGGGAGAAGCTGGGAACGGTCCTACCTGCCCTGCGGAGCCGCCAAACAGCCGACAGGCAGCTGAGTAGCACAGACAGCTGGCAGCAAGGACTGACTGAACAGCAGACCGGAGAGCCGTGGGCCTGCATTTACTGCCTTTCTAGGTTATTCACCGGATGCTGGCTAACTGGGATGGCGGGTGGAGCTGAGGGGAAGGACTGTATGTAAGGCACTGGGAGGAAGTCACTCCCAGCGCTGACTTTGTTTGCCGTGATTAAACACTGGTCAGACCGTTCCTGTTTTGCCAGCAACCTTGTCGTCCATCACTTGTCATCTGTGGGAACCAGGGCTGGTCAGGACGCTGACAGTCAGCCCCCCCGTCTGAGTATTGGAAGAATGCTATCCTCTCAGCCCTAGTCCTTTTAAAAAAAAAATTAGTCTCAGCCCTAGTCCTTTTAAAAAAAAATTAGTCTAGACATACCTACTTCCCTCAATTATACATTGTATGGTTTAGCCTCCAGACCCACTTATCGTCTTGGTTGCTCTCCTCTGCCCCCTTCGCGGGGGTCTAGCATACAGGATTTTGTAACACGTTACACCTGTCCATTGAGGTAATACTCGTGACTGGTCTAAATGTAGCCACTCTCTTTGCGCCTCATCCCGGTTTAAACGGACTGAACGATTTAACCCAGTTCAGGGAGCTGCGGCTGACAAAACCCCTGGGAAAAATTAAAAGCTGGCACTTAAAACTGGGCTAAGAGAGTTGGGCTAACCACGGAGCAGGTGTTGGGGACCCCTGGGACAGAGGAGGCGTGGTTAAAAAAAATTAAAATAAAAATAAAACAAAAGGTTGAATAATTTCTTGCAGTTTTGCTTACTGGCTGCACTTTGCTCGGCGTTGGAGCTACGCTACGGCTGAGCTACTTCAGTTGTAACGTTAACGCCCTGGACCCCATTTGTTTAGGCCAGGGGTAGGCAACCTCGGCTCTTTTATGACTCATGGACTTCAACTCCCAGAATTCCTGAGCCACCTTGGCTGGCTCAGGAATTCTGGGAGTTGAAGTCCATGAGTCATAAAAGAGCCAAGGTTGCCTACCCCTGGTTTAGGCCAAGAACCCCGCCCCCCCTGGCAAACATTAAATAACTACAGTACCACACAAGAAGGTACTTAACGTCTGAGGGTTACACAATGGCAATAAAGGTATTCTACTCTAGAAGGCTAACGCTCCTGATGGCCTCTCGTGATCGTAAAACCAAGCGAGGAGGATAGGAAAAGGTGGAGGCGATTTATCTGAGATTTTAACGTGCTCTGTACGGAGTTCTTCAAACCAACGTAGTCCGTGGAAGCTCTCAGAAATCCACTGGTTAAATATGAGTGACAGGGGTGGCCGGTTTGGCATCTTCCAGTTCAGCATCCACCCAGAAGGACTTGCGATGGCGGCGGAGAACTTCGATCGCCTTCATTTCTAGCGGGGTTGGGTTAACACCCAGGTCCTCCAAGCCAGGAAGATCCGGAAGCCTCTTATCAGTCACGGAGAACTTGAAACAGATAAGAAAAAAGCCATTATATTCCACGGGCGCGTATGCGTTTTAACTCTGCGATGATTCAATAAGGCAACCGTATCGTGCCGAGTAAGGGACAAGGGCCATTTGCTGGAGACGTCTCGTGCTTACAGTGTGAAAAAGGAGGGGTTGTGCGAAGAAGGCTCACAACTCACTAATCTGCTACTGAACAGATTCCGTATTAACCCATTAGAAAATGGGTCACTTTTCATCTTTAGGAGTGGAGTAATATTCGCTTCCTTACATCTGAAAGAGTATGACGGGAAGAAAAGATCCTCTGGTTAATAAAAAGTAGAAATTGGATAAAAACGCACGCTTTTACCTTCCAGTGCTCAAACTGGCAGCCTTTAAGGCTTGTGGACTTCAATTCCCCGAATTCCTCAGCCAGCCTTCTGCATGCATTAGGCCAATACAGGCAGTCCTCAACTTACAACCGTTCATTTGCTGACCGAAGTTACAACGGCAACGAACCAAGCGACTTAGGGAGGACTGGTTTCATGCTTATGACGGCGGCCGTCTCCCAGCGTCACGTGGCCCCTTTTTGGTGACCTTCTGGCAAACAATGTCAGTGGGGAAGCCACTTTTGCTTAACGACAGTGTTACTAATTTAATAGCTGCAGTGGTTCATTTAACAACCGTGGCAAGGAAAGTTGTAAAAGGGGCCAAAACTCGCTTAACAAACTTCTCACTTAGCAACGTAAAATGTTGGGCCCAGTTGTGAACGTACGTCGAGGATCTACCTGGACATCCCATAAAGCCATACATTATCTAAAATCCTCATTCTGAAAATCTTACTTTTTTTTAAATGTTATTGATTTTCTAGTGTTCCATTTACATATTTGAAAAGCAACGGGGCGGCTGAGTTGCAATAATTCAATTACACACAAATATCCTTAGTACAAATCTCAAACTGTTACAATGAATGTTTCCTCTCTTTTCCCCTTAATATGTACTGTCTCACATTTAAATTAATACAATTCTTATTCTATCGATTAAATAAAGAATAACTTTCTTACATTTAATCAATAGTTTTTAATTTATATATATCTTAAATTATTTTAACATTCAATCTTTTTAGACAATCAATGACCTAATGAATTTTCCCCAATTTTAATTTGCCATTAATATTTAAATTTAACGTTTAATATTTATCATTTCCAAATTTTAAATGACCCCAATTCCCTTTATCACAATTCCTCACAAAATCTGATCTTCAGTGCACCCGTCTTTATCTATCTGAGTTCTCGCCATCTACATCAACAAATTAATAATACAATATAATATTTTTATTTTCTAATAATCTCCAAATATCTTAAGTTTAATAACCAAAATACAGCCCATGTGTTAAGATAAATATCACGGTCCCATTCAAGGCATCTGTTCGAAATCATTACTGGAGAGCAGCATTTCAAGAATTTGCAGGACAGTAATTGTCCTAAGAGGGACGCGGTGGCTCAGTGGGTTAGGACGCTGAGCTTGTCGATCAGAAGGTTGGCAGTTTGGCGGTTCGAATCCCAAGTGCCGCGTAACAGAGTAAGCGCCTGTTACTCGTCCCAGCTTCTGCCAACCTAGCAGTTCGAAAGCACGTAAAAATGCAAGTAGAAAAATAGGGACCACTCGGGTGGGAAGGTAACAGCGTTCCGTGCGCCTTTGGCATCTAGTCATGCCAGCCACATGACCACGGAGACGTCCTCGGACAAGTGCTGGCTCTTCGGCTTTGAAACGGAGATGAGCACCGGCCCCTAGAGTCGGAAACGACTAGCATGCATGTGCGGGGGAACCTTTACCTTTACCTTTAATTGTCCTAAGATTAACTAGCTGCCTTCTAAAACACCTGAATTTTTCAAAACGAGAATATTAGGGCAAGCTCCCTTATCTTGAGAATTTCATTTTTGTTGTTGTTCCTTGTTCCTTTTCTTAGAGGTATCTCTTACAGTATTTCAAAATGGCTGTGATTTATTGCAATGCAAATCTAGGAACTGCCACATCCCGATAAGGAACATAATGTAACAACCTTGTGTAAACCTTCTTAAAATCAACATTTATTTTCTGGCCCTTAAAAAAATAAATAAAAATCCATCTAGATGATCCTGTTCCGTATTTCAATAGGACATAATTTTTTGCCACACTCCTTATTATTGTGTTATCTGTTTGATGCGAAAGGGAAAGCACACTATAAACGAGAACAAACAAATGAAAGCGGAAAAGTATCAATGTTTGCAGCTTTGCACTCACCCGGTCCACTTTGTCTCTTGTTATCGAGGGCTCAAATGGATTCATCTCAAAAAACCTTGCAAAGAAACTGCAATTTAAGGAAGAGAGAAAAAAAAAAGAGAGAGAGAGAGAGAGAATTCAGCTGTTTATGTGAATGCCTAGATTAGAATATCCAAGCCAGAATCTGCTTTGGTCTGCATTTAATACTTTTGATATATCAGATTCGCCTATTGACAGAACGCTACCCAGCGGTTGGTGTTTAATCAATTGTTGTTGTTGTTGTTAGCTGCGAAGTCGTGTCCGACCAATCACGACCCTATGGACAACATTCCTCCAGGCCTTCCTGTCCTCTACCATCTTCTGGAGTCCATTTAAGATCACGCCTACTGCTTCAGTGACTCCATCCAGCCACCTCGTTCTCTGTCGTCCCCTTCTTCTATTGCCCTCGATCTTTCCCAGCATGAGGCTCTTCTCCAGTGAGTCCTTCCTTCTCATTAGGTGGCCAAGGTCTTTGAGTTTTAGCTTCAGGATCTGGCCTTCTAAAGAGCAGTCAGGGTTGATCTCCTGTAGGGCTGACCGGTTTGATCGCCTGGCAGTCCAAGGGACTCGCAGGAGTCTTCTCCAGCACCAGAGTTCAAAGGCCTCCATTCTTTGGCACTCAGCCTTTCTTATGGTCCAACTTTCACTTAATCAATACAACCTAGATATTCTATCGAGTGGAGGCTATTGATTGTAACTGGAGTTTTTAAGTCTCCAAAATGCGTTCCCAAACGTGACTTGGGATTGATGCCTGTGGGGATTCTCAGTCATCCAGCTCATGCTTTTCCCAAAGGTGTTTCTCCCCCCCCCCGAAAAGGCAATTGGGATTTTCTTGGGGTTTCCCCCCCCCCTTGAAAACTGAAGAAGCTTCTGGAAGGAGAAGCGAAACTTTTTCAAGAAAAAAAAACGAAACGAAGGAAGTCCAGTTGCCTTTTGGAAAAAGCACCTTTGGGACGACTCGTGCTTCTCACATTTAAGCTGGGATTTTCAGCGAGATCCACGGTCGTTGTGTGTGTTTTTTTCCCCCCTAGCCTATCCTAAAGACCAGGACCCCTTCTTGCTCGGTTTCTAAAAACTTCAGCAAGAAAAATCGGGAGGGAAACCAATAAAAAGCAAAGGGAAAGTGAAGACAGCCTCCTTTGGAATCGGAAACTGGGTTTTGGAGATGTGCAAGAAAACGACTTTTGCCCTTGTTGCAGGGGAACTGCCTCCTCTTTCCGAGAAGCAACGCAATTCTCAACACTAAATCTTCACAAACCATCTTAATCCTCTGCTCCAGTTTCTTGCCTGCTGTACTATCACACTGAGCCTGGGTCCCTTTGGAACTGCGGGGAGGTATTTCGCCTTGCAAGGGTGGCCACTGACAGAGAGAAGCCCAGGCAGAGGAGACTTTTTTTAAAAAATCCCATTTATATCCCGCCCTTCTCCGAAGACTCAGGGCGGCTTACAATCTAAGAAGCACAAATCAAATGTGCTTAGCAATAGCCTTCATTCTATGTATATACCTGTTTATTAGGGCTTTCGCCCCCCCACCCCAAGCAGCATTTTTACAAAGTCAGCTTATTGCCCCCAACAATCTGGGTCCTCATTTTACCTACCTGGGAAGGATGGAAGGCTGAGTCAACCTTGAGCCTGGTGGGACTCGAACCTGCACTAATTGCAGGCAGCTGGTGTTACTTAAGGAGGCATTAGCCCACTGCGCCACCAAGGCTCTTTTATGCGTTGTTCCTAAGTACGGTGAGAGCTACATAAAATAGGTACTTTACAACTAGACCAGCTTTTACCTGGTGTGAAGTTTCTGCCCCAAAGAGTATTTATTTATATATAAAACTACACAGTGAAGGGTTGCTGGAATTGGGTATGTCTAGTTTAATGAAGAGAAGGACGATGGGGGACATGATAGCAGCCTTCCAATATCTCAGGGGCTGCCCCAAAGAAGAGGGAGTCAAGCTATTCTCCAAAGCTCCTGAAGGCAGGACGAGAAGCAGCGGATGGAAACTAATCAAGGAGAGAAGCAACCTAGAACTAAGGAGAAACTTCCTGACAGTGAGAACAATTAACCAGTGGAACCACCTGCCTCCAGAAGCGGTGGGTGCTCCAACACTGGAAGTTTTTAAGAAGAGGCTAGACAGCCATTTGTCTGAAATGGTCTAGGATTTCCTGCATGGGCAGGGGGTTGGACTAGAAGACCTCCAAGGTCCCTTCCCCACCCTATTATTCTGTTATTCCTTGATCCGCTTTAGCAACAGAACTACGGAAGGAATTTCCCGACAGTGGGGACAATTAATCAGTGGCATGGCTCGACTCCCAAAATTGTGGGCGCTCTATCACTTGGAGATTTTCAAGAGGGGACTGGAGAACTTCTTGTCCAAAATGGTAAGAGGGTCCCCTGCGTGAGCGGGGAGGTTGGATTAAAAGACCTCCAAAGCCACCAGTGATTCAACACCCTTGAGGTTCAGCCTACGAGGGAACCCATCACCAACCCAGTAACGATCGGACTTACTGGAAGAGAGGACGAGGCAGGGGGTACGTGAGGAAGGGTCTGTGCAACACCGAGTACAGGAACTTGATCATGTCATACAAGAGGTATCTGTGAGGTCTGCAAAAGAGTGGGGGGACGGGGGGAAGGGAAAAAGAAAATTGAGCAGACGTGAGACGAGAAATAGGCAGCATAACAATGAGTTAAGAACTTTTGACGTACAGGTAGCCCTCGACTCCAACGACAACTCATTTAGTGACCGCTCAAAGCTGTAACGGCACTGCGACAAAGTGACTTACGACGGCTTTTCACACTTACGACCGCTGCAGCCTCCCCCAAGGGTCACGTGATCGAAATCCAGACGCTTGGCCACTGGCTCGTATTTATGACGGTCGCAGCGTGTTTCCGCCCCCTCCTCCTCCCCGGGGTCACGTGATCCCCTTTAACGGCCTTGTGGCAAGCAAAGTCAATGGGGGAAGCCAGACTCGCTTAACAACCGTGTGACTAAACGACTGCAGGGATTCGCTTAGCAACGGTGGGCACGAAAGGTGGTGAAACGGAGCAAAATTCACTTGACCAATGTTTCACACAGCAACGAAAATTTGGGGCTGAGTTGTCGTCGTAAGTCGAGCGCTGTGTGTGTTTTGCATCTAAACCGGGATGTATGTTTACTGAATATAAAAATGGCTACTTTTCTTTTGCCTCCCGGCTACAAAAGTACCAGTCTTGTCTCTGTGGAGTTTCTCACTCCTCCAGGTCACAGCTGTCTCAAAGATGCTTTTTCAAAAGTCAACTGGACTTTGTTTATCCTTGATGATGATGAAGACATTTCACTTTCTCATCCAAGAAACTTCCCTCCATCCCCCCCCCCCCATCCAGTCACAACTGGATGAAGCTCCTCGGACGAGAAGCGAAATGTCTCCCTTCATCGCGGAAAAACGGCCCAGCTGACTTTTGAAAAAAGTGCCTTCGGGACTAGCAATCTTGTGCTGTTTTGTCATTTTCACCATTAACCTAGGGACAATCATACAAATCTTTCCATAGCTGATACACCTGATACATCGATGTGCTAATTGTGAGATGAACAGGTATGAACAGGTAAGAATTAAGGCTGCAATTGATACTGGTCCAATTCGACCTGTGGTCAGCACCACCGCCTTCCTTGATGGCACATATGAAGGCTGAGCTTAAAATATATGACAGATTGTATCTATCTATCTATCTATCTATCTATCTATCTATCTATCTATCTATCTATCTATCTATCTATCTATCTTTTTTTCCTCTCTCTCTGTCTGTCAGTCTATGTATCTATGTATGTATCTATGATCTATTGTATTATTTCAATCCTATCATCTATCTCTATCCATCTCTCTCTATCATCTCTATCTATCCATCTCTCTATATATCTGTCTACCTATCATCTATTGTCTATTGTCTCAATCCTATCTATCTCTATCTATCCATCTATCATCTGTCCATCTCTCTCTCTATTTATCCATCTCTCTATCTACCTATCTACCTACCTACCTATCTATCTATCTATCTATCTATCTATCTATCTATCTATCTATCTATCTATCTATCATCTATTGTCTATCGTCTATCATCTCAATCCTATCTATCTATCTATCTATCTATCTATCTATCTATCTATCTATCTATCATCTATCTATCTATCTATCTATCTATCTATCTATCATCTATTGTCTATCGTCTATCATCTCAATCCTATCTATCTATCTATCTATCTATCTATCTATCTATCTATCTATCTATCTATCTATCTATCATCTATCATCTATTGTCTATCGTCTATCATCTCAATCCTATCTATCTATCTATCTATCTATCTATCTATCTATCTATCTATCTATCTATCTATCTATCTATCTATCTATCTATCTATCTATCTACCTATCTACGTATCTATCTATCTATCTATCTATCTATCTATCTATCTATCTATCTATCTATCATCTATTGTCTATCGTCTATCGTCTATCATCTCAATCCTATCTATCTATCTATCTATCTATCTATCTATCTATCTATCTATCTATCTATCTATCTATCTATCTATCTATCTATCTATCTATCTATCTATCTATCCTCAAGGCAAAGAATAGGGGCAGAGCCAAGCTGATCTTGTAAGACTTGAACCCAACAAGTCAAAATGAACTCTTTTATTTACGCAATCATTTCTGCGACCTTAAAAATGATTTTCTGGACAAACTCGGGAGCCGGGGAGCTTACCCACCCCTCCCTTTTAAACAATTTGGGGCTGGAATGGGGTGGAACTGGACCTGCCTTTTAAAGCTTTCTTCCCAGTATGAAAACTATGTAGCAGTTCAGTTAACAGCCAGTTTAACAAGACCTCCGAATCTTTGTAATACAGAACGTCAAAACTGTGTAAATAAAACGCAACTAATAAAAGCCTTGCCCGACTATTGCTGCATTGTGCAGGGAAAGAAAAACCGCTTGGTTTTATTTGAAAACAATAAAACAGTACTGATTTCTAACCTTAAGAGTTTATGGGGGTTTTTTTGTTTTGCTTGATGCACAACCTCACAAAAATACAGCGGGTTGGCACAAAAAGGAGACTACAGCTAATCCTTGACTTAAAACGCTTCGCTCAGTGTCTGTTCGAAGTGACAACAACACTGGGGGAAAAAGTGACACAACCGTCTTTCGCGCTTCTGACCGCTGCAGCGTCGAAAATTCGGCTGCTTGGCAAGGGGTTCGCCCCAAGCGGTCAACGGTGCTCCGCTGTTCGAAACGTGTATCGCATCTTAACTAGAATGTATTCATGACGAGTAAATGGCTATGGAGGTTCTCGGTCATCCAGGTCGTAGCTGGCCCAAAGGTGCTTTTTTTTCAGGAGGCAACGGGACTTTCTCGTTTTTCTTGGAAGGCCTTTCGCTTCTCCTCCCAGAAGCTTCTTCAGGTTCTGACCGGATGATGGGAAACGGGAGGATTTATACTCCTTGCAGACAGCTGGTCCTTTGCCTTCTTTTAGAAAGTCGTTGAGGCCACTCGGAGGCTTACCTGTGTCCTCAGGGTCACCTGAGTGGTGCAAATGGGTGTGGAACCTCCTAGGAGCTGCTGAAAGGACCGTGTTCCAAGTTCCAAGAAGGCTCCCCACACATTTGCACCGCTCAGGTGACCCTGAAGACATAGATAAGCCTCTAGGTAACACTAATGACTCTCTAAAAGAAGGCGAAGGACCGGCTCTCTGCAAGGAGTATAAGTCCTTCCCTTCCCCACCATCCAGGCAGAGCTGAAGAAGCTTCTGGGATGAGAAGCGAAAGTTCTTCAAAGAAAAAGCAAGGAAGTTCAGTTGCCTCCTGAAAAAAAACCACCTTTGTGAGATTTATGACAGGTACCTGAGATGAACTGTAACTGCTTGGGGCAACGTATAGACTGAAGCTCCTGTCCCAAATGAAAGGGGGAAGCTTGCTGACCTATCGATAAATCCAGAACAGATCTGCCCAGAAGAGGAAACCCAATTTCTTTGAGTATTTGAGAAAACTCGCCCTATAACAAATGGCTGCCCTTATCAAGTCCAGCCCAAAGAGGTGGAGATAGGAGACAAATTTTCTGGGCAATGTTTTGAAGGTTTTTTTTTTTTAAAAAAAAGGAACACAACATCATAGACAGAACAAATATAGTAGGTTTTACGCGAGAGAAGCAAAAAACAAACAAACAGAAAACATACCCAACCAGTGCATATGTTTTTCCTTTAGAATCAGGGTCCTTGATAGCATTCATTACTGCCCGGGCTACATCAACCACCTATCAAATAATATTCCACAGAAAAAAAAATATTGACGTGGTTAATTAAATTTTGTCAAGGTAATGATTTAGAAGCTAACCAGCTGATGTAATGTAAGATGTATGATGTAATGTTGGGAATGACTCAGCAGGGTCTGTGTGCCTTTAAGAGCCAGCTGGGCCTGTGTCTCTTTAAGAGCAAGCAGGGTCTGTGTCTCTTTAAGAGCCCTGCATAAAAGGGAAGGCTCCGCAGATGTGTGCTCTCTCTTTCGTTTCCTGCTGTAACTGCTTTGTGTTGGGAGACTGCTGCATTAACACGTGTATATTGTTCCTGGTGTACGATATGTAGATAGTGTAAGATAAACCATCATTTAATATAGACCACTGTTTACTGTGTTTACTCCTGGGTTATCTCAGCGCAATAAGACTGTGCAGGCTCTGACAAATGTTTTGAGGTTAAGCAAAATATACAGGTAGTCCTGGCGTTACAGCCACAACTGAGCCCAAGATTTCTAGCTGTTGAGTGATTTGCGCCCCATTTAGAACCTTTTTTTTCGTCACAGTTGTTAAGCGAATCGCTGCAATTGTCAGGTGAATCGTGGAGTTGTTAAATGAGTCTGGCTTCCCCTATTGACCTTGTCAAAGCCCAGCTAGGAAGGTTATCGATGGTGATCACATGACTTGGGACAGTGCAACGGTCATAAATACATTCCAGTTGCCAAGTGCCCAAATTTTGATCACGTGACCACGGGGACGCTGCAACGGTCCTGAGGATGAAGAACAGTAGTCAAGTCACTTTTTTCATTGCCAGTGTAGTTTTGGATGGTCACTAAACAAATGGCTGTAATTCGAGGACTACCTGTACATGAACCAGCTGTGTGGAGCAGTAGCCAAAAAAGCTAATACAATCCTGGGTTGTATAAACAGAGGCACAGAATCAAGATCACATGAGGTATTACTACCGCTTTACAAAACCCAAGTGAGGCCACACCTGGAATACTGCAGCCAATTTTGGTCAGCATATCACAAAAAAGAGGTTGAGAGTTTGGAAAAAAAATCAGAGAAGAGCAACTAAGTCCTGGAGACTAAAACATACGAAGAACAGCTGAGGGACTAAGGTTTGGCTAGTCTAAAGAAAAGAAGAAATAGGGGAGACATGATAGCAGTGTTTCTGTATTTAGAGGCTACCACAAAGAAGAGGGGGTCAGGTTGTCCACCAAAGCACCAGAGGGGAGGACGAGAAACAATGGTTGGACACTGACCAAAGAGAGAAACACCTTGGAATTAAGGAGACACTTCCTGACAGTGAGGACAATCAACCAGTGGAACAGCTTGCCACCAGAAATCCTGGGTGCTTCATCACTGGAGGTTTTTAACAAGAGGCTAGGCAGTCGCTTGTCTGAGATGGTATAGGTTCTCCTGCTTGAGCAGGGGGCTGGACTAGAAGACCTCCAAGGTCCCTTCCTTCTATTCTATTCTATTCTATTCTATTCTATTCTATTCTATTCTATTCTATTCTATTCTATTCTATTCTATTCTATTCTATTCTATTCTATTCTATTCTATTCTATTCTATTCTAATTCTAATTCTAATTCTAATTCTAATTCTAATTCTAATTCTATTCTAGACATTTAATCAGTACTTACATAGACTGGCTGCTTCACAGTTTTCTTGCCAAAGCCAACGATGGGTACTCCGCCAAACCGTCGCAACTCTATATCAAGAGAGGTAAGTCAACTAAAGATCCTTATTCATATTACCACTTTGCTTAGTTATTTCCCAATACATTTTAGAGCAGGGGTCCCCAATCCATGGGCTGTGGACTGGCGCCAGTCCACGGCATGTCAGAAACCGGTCCGCACAAACCAGCAAAGCCCCATCCGCGGGATGCAGGCAGCACACAAACCCACGCCCCCACCCGTCCGTGGAAAAGCCTCCCTCCATGGAACCGGTCCCTGGTGCCCCAAAGATTGGGGGCCGCTGGGTTAGAGGATGTATTTATTTTAACGTTTAACTTTTTTAACTTTTGTAAAAATGTAAAATGTAAACATGTTCGCAACTGCACATGCTTTACACCTAAAATCAGGAATAAGCCTAACAGAATTCAAAGGGGCTGAATTACATATTCATAAGAGTCTAACATTTATAAAATTTCCATTACTCACAACAGGAATATTAGGTATTATATAGATGGGAAACCCAAAAACTGTGGATAAATAGGGCTGACCGCAGTGTTACACATCTAGTTCTTGCAACTAAATTTCATTTTTGATGTGTGCCGTTGTGCCCACAGGAAAAAAAAATGACAACCAAGGTTATCTTACCTTGTCCTGTCTTATCGTATCATCTTATCTTACCTTACCTTACTTTATCTAGTAACCATGAATTTACAATATTTTTTTAAACGATCAAATAGGAAAGGGTCCCCTAACAATCGTTCCTGGAATCACCAGAAATCACTAGGATTTGAAACCAAGATCTGAAAGGTTCATTACTGTACAGATTTAAACGAGAACCTTATTAAAAGGGGTGCAGTTATTTTCACATCAATAATGTAACCACAGAATGAAAGCAAAGGTCCAGGGCAGCTTTCATGACTGCATGAATATATGTTCTGTCAAATACCTGTCTCTTTAGTAAAATAAAGCAGAGACATCACCCTGTCAAAAAAAGTGCGTATAGTCAAGGCTATGGTCTTCCCAGTTGCAATGTATGGCAGTGAAGGTTGAACCATAAAAAAGGCCGAGCGCCAAAGAATGGAGGCGTTTGAACTATGGTGCTGGAGAAGACTCCTACGAGTCCCTTGGACTGCAAGGCGATCAAACCAGTCAGTACTAGAGGAGATCAACCCTGACTGCTCTTTAGAAGGCCAGATCCTGAAGCTAAAAATCAAATACTTTGGCCACCTCATGAGAAGGAAGGACTCACTGGAGAAGAGCCTCATGCTGGGAAACATTGAGGGCAATAGAAGAAGGGGACGACAGAGAATGAGGTGGCTGGATGGAGTCACCGAAGCAGTAGGCGTGAGCTTAAATGGACTCCAGAAGATGGTAGAGGACAGGAAAGCCTGGAGGAACATTGTCCATAGGGTCGCGATGGGTCGGACACGACTTTGCAACTAACAACAACAACTTAGTAAAATACTTTATATGTCACAATAAATATACTTACCGGCGTAATAGTTTAAAAACCTGTCTTCTCTCCCGTATATATCAGAAGGCTTCATAATGATGGCATCTGGAAATTCCGCCCTGACAACGTTTTCTCCCTCTGCCTAGGGATCAAGTCATTGGAAGATTATTCAACTTCTCATACCAATGCGAGACAGGTGCAATTTCAACAACCAAATCTTGCAGAATATGTCCTCCTAGCCCAGGGGTCTTCAAACTTGGCCCTTTGATGACTTGTGGACTTCAACTCCCAGAATTCTTCAGCCAACATGGTTGGCTGAGGAATCATGGGACGGGTCTTCAAACCTGGCCCTTTCATGACTTGTGGACTTCAACTCCCAGAATTCCTCGGTCAGCGTGGCTGGCTGAGCAATTCTGGGAGTTGAAGTCCACAATTCATAAAAGGGTCAAGTTTGAAGACCTCTGTCCTAGCCCCTTCCCAATTGTACATTTGAGCGTCTGAATATTCTGGCCCAGATGTGAAGCTGCACACGTGTCAGCAATGAGGACAAGCTTTGAGTGAAAAGCGGCACCTGGTTTTGCTTAGCCGAAGTCTGGCAGCAATCCAAAAAATTAAAAAGATTAAAATGGAAATGATAAGGAGCTGGATTTTTTTTTCCAGGCCTGGACTGTAAGGATGTGCAAACATACCTTACCAAACCAGACAGGTTAAGGCAATGTATAAATATCAGAAATACAATTCAGATGATGATGATGATGATGATGATAATAATATCATCATCAAAACTGTGTGATTATGGATGAAACGCGTAACAGTGATACCCATCGTCATCAGGGCACTGGGAACTATGTCCAAAAACTTTGCAAAATACATCGAGAAATTGCAGCTTCCTGCAATAACTCCAGCAAAGCCTCAAAAAACTGCGCTACTCGGAACATCTTACATTTTAAGGAGATGCCTGGTTGATACCTAGCATGCTGGCAGCAACCCGTGTCAACCATAAGTGCCAGTCAATTTGAGTGTTCAGTTGACTGAGGTTCATGTCTAATGAATAATAATAATAATAATAATAATAATAATAATAATAACAACAACAACAACAACAACAACAACGATGATGATGTTGGAAGGGACCTTGGAGGTCTTCTAGTCCAATTCTAATTAGAATTCGAATATAGAATAGAATATAGAAAAGTTAGAAGGGACCTTGGAGGTCATCTAGTCCAACCCCCCTGCTCAGGCAGGAAATCCTACACCATTCCAGACAATCATTGTCCAGTCTCTTCTTAAAAACCTCCAGTGATGGAGCACCCACAACTTCTGGAGGCAAGGAGTTCCACTGGTTAATTGTTCTCACTGTCAGGAAGTTTCTCCTTAATTCCAGGCTGCTTCTTCTCCTGCCTTCAGGTGCTTTGGAGAAGAGCTTGACTCCCTCTTATAATACAATTACAAAGCAGCCGGATCTCAAGATAAAAGGGAAACATCGCTGAACGGCTCACCTTAGTCCTGAGGTATTTTGAAGGGCTTTTGCTGTCCGAGTTTAAATGAGAAAAATGGATCAATTTTTCCACTCCAGCCTGTTTTGAGAGGCGAGCGATATCTCTGGGGAAGGAAACAAATACGTCTTCGAAGTTGAAGTTCCTAAAACGGGACCGAAAACAAGAATTAGTATCACTCGTGTTCATGGGAAAAGTGTTGCTGTTCCCCCCCCCCCCCACGCACAATAACCAGGACAGTGTTGCACAGAACTTACAGAACATTGATTTATGTATTATGGGTAGTCCTCAGCGTACAACAGCTCATTTAGTGACTGTTAGAAGTTACAACGGTACCGGGGGAAAAAGCGACACAGGGCCATTTTTTCACACTTACGGTCCCCCCGGGGTCACGTGATTTGCATTTGGACCCTTGGCAACTGGTTCGTGTTTATGACGGTCGCGGCGTCCCGGGGTCCCCTTTTGTGACCTTCTGACAAGCAAACGGAAGGGGGAAGCCGGATTTGCTTAACGACAGGGTTACTGACTTAACAACTGCAGGGATTCACTTAACAGCCATGGCAAGTTGTATGTAGTATGTTTTAAATATGTGTTATGTATGCGTACACTTTGAGAGGAAGCAACTAAGTTTCATTTTTAATGTGTGCCATTGTGCCCACAGGAAAAAAAATGACAATAAAGATTATCTATCTATCTATCTATCTATCTATCTATCTATCTATCTATCTATCTATCTATCTATGCTATTGCTATATCATCTATCTTCTATCAACTATCATCTCTATCTATCATCTATCAAGTATCAAGTATCTCTATCTATCTCTATTTATCTATATCTATCTATATGTATTTCTTTATCTCTATCGTTTGTCTATTATCTATCAATCATTTGTCTATTATCTATCAATCATTTATCTATTATCTATCATCTATCTCATCTCTATCATTTATCTATTATCTATCAATCATTTATCTATTATCTATCATCTATCTCATCTCTATCATTTATCTATTATCTATCTATCTATCTATCATCTATCTATCATCTAAGAAAGGTCATAAAATGGGGAAAAATTCACTTAAGAGGTGTCTGGCTTAGCAACAGAGATTTCAGGCTGAGTTGTGTCATAAATGGAGGACCACCTGCGTTAAGAGTTATTTCTCTCCTTCATTTTGTCCAACTCGTGGCAGGACAGGCACATAAGCTCCTGCCTATTTTCCCCACAACAACCCTGTAAGGTGGGCTGAGCTGAAAGAGACTACCAGTAAGGTCTCTCTGGCACCATGATGGCCCATCCTC
This sequence comes from Vipera berus, assembly GCF_964194415.1. NCBI lineage: Eukaryota > Metazoa > Chordata > Lepidosauria > Squamata > Viperidae > Vipera > Vipera berus. The sequence continues at coordinate 2,976,892 of NC_138208.1, read as the reverse complement.
AATTTATTTCACCCGGGGGGGGGGGGAATTCACCTGGTCTCCCAGTCTCTTCCGACCAAGTTGATTACCACATGGCTGTTTTCCACAGCTCTCCAGGTGGAATCTTTGTCGCGGGCATCCCATTCCTGGTGACCACAAAAACACCAAGTAAATTAAATGATGTCCGCGCACCTTTCACAGAGTAGGCCCAGTAGTTTGCGGCCCATGTAATAGCAGTAACACTTACAGCAACAGCACTTAGACTTATATACCGCTTCACAGTGGTTCACAACCCTCTCTAAGCCGTTTACAGAGTCAGTCTGTTGCCCCTCCAAGAATCCGGGTCCTCATTTTACCGACACCAGAATATGGAAGGCTAAGTCAACCTTGAGCTGGACAGGATCGAACTCCGGGCAGTGGGCAGAGTTTGCCTGCAATGCTGCATTCTAACCACTGAGCGGCCACAGACAGCAATAGCAACACCGCTTAGACTTGTATACCGCTTCACGGCCCTCTCTAAGCGGGTTACACAGTCAGCCTCTTGCTCCCAACAATCTGGGTCCTCATTTTACCGACCCTGGAAGTATGGAAGGCTGAGTCAACCTTGAGCTGGACAGGATCGAACTCCAGGCAGTGGGCAGAGTTTGCCTGCAATGCTGCATTCTAACCACTGAGCGGCCACAGACAGCAATAGGAATACCGCTTAGACTTATATACCGCTTCAAGGCCCTCTCTAAGCGGGTTACACAGTCAGCCTGTTGCCCGCAACAATCTGGGTCCTCATTTTACCGACCCTGGAAGTATGGAAGGCTGAGTCAACCTTGAGCCAGACAGGATCGAACTCCCGGCAGTGGGCAGAGTTTGCCTGCAATGCTGCATTCTAACCACTGAGCGGCCACAGAGAGCAATAGCAATACCGCTTAGACTTATATACCGCTTCACGGCCCTCTCTAAGCGGGTTACACAGTCAGCCTCTTGCTCCCAACAATCTGGGTCCTCGTTTTACCGACCCTGGAAGTATGGAAGGCTGAGTCAACCTTGAGCTGGACAGGATCGAACTCCAGGCAGTGGGCAGAGTTTGCCTGCAATGCTGCATTCTAACCACTGAGCGGCCACAGAGAGCAATAGCAATACCGCTTAGACTTATATACCGCTTCACGGCCCTCTCTAAGCGGGTTACACAGTCAGCCTCTTGCTCCCAACAATCTGGGTCCTCATTTTACCGACCCTGGAAGTATGGAAGGCTGAGTCAACCTTGAGCCGGTCAGGATCGAACTTCCGGCAAAGGGCAGTAAGTTAGCCTGCAATAGCTGCATTCTAAGCACTAAGCCACCGGGGCTCTTAACGCTTTTGTCTAACAGGAGAACATACAGGTAGTCCTCGATTTACAATTAGTTCATTTAGTGACCATTCAAAGTTACAACATCACCGCGGTCACGTTATCCAAATCTGGATGCTTGGCAACTGCCAGACGCCCTTACCAACCTTGTTGCCAACTCAACAACGGCAGTGATTCGGTTAACTGCGGTTAAGAAAGGTCGTAAAACGGGGCAAAACTCACAAATTTTGGGCTCAATTGTGGTCGTAGGTCGAGGACTGCCTGTTATGACCCTCTTCCTGGCACCAACCAAGCTGTTAAGATTAAGAATCCCAGGAAAGGCAACGTCTAGGGTTAAAATACTTTCGCTTGTATTTTTCCGCCTTCGTCAGGATTTGAGGCAGACTCACACACCCCCTACCAGAAAGATAAGTTGTCCCAGGTCCCCCATGGGCCGAAGGTAGAGGAGATCGTACTCGTCACAGCGATACGGGATGACGACTTGGGAACCGATACGGCCTAGAAGAAGAAGAAGAAGAAGAAGAAAGTTTCTTTGGAATGGGTTAATTGCAGGATATGAAACATTAGCGTTGAGCCGTAAACGCTTTTTGCATGTCAGATTGCAAAAGTGGTTTTTCATCCAGGCATTATCTTCCTTTGGGTTTCCAGAAGCCCCGTGGTGCAGAGAGAGTTTGATCTTACAGGGAAGGCGCCAGGCTAGAAAGTGGGAGAGCGTGAGTTCTAGTCCCACCTTAGGACAGCTGGCTGACCTAGAGCCAGTCACACACTCTCGGGATTGTTGTTTGTGGGGGGGAGAAGGAGGAGGGAGAAGCGTTGGGTATGTCCGCTGCCTTATTTGTTAAAATAACAAGCAATAGCGCTTAGACTTATATGCCGCTTCACAGTGCTTTACAGCCCTCTCTAATCAGGTTACAAAATCAGCCTGTTGCCCCCAACAATCCAGGTCCTCATTTTACCGGCCTTGGAAGGATGGAAGGCTGATTCAACCTTGAGCCGGTCAGGATCGAACTGCTGGCAGTGGGCAGTGAGTTAGCCTGCAATGCTACATTCTAGCCACTGCACCATCATGGCGCCCTCTCTCTCTCTCTCTCTCCATCTATCCCTCCCTCTTTCTCTCTTTTCTTTCTTTTCTTTCATCTATCACAAAAGCAATAGCACTTAAAACTTGTATACCGCTTCACACAGTGCTTTACAGCCCTCTCTAAGCAGTTTACAGAGTCAGCCTATTTGCCCCCAACAATCAGGGTCCTCATTTTACTGACCTCGGAAGGACGGAAGGCTGAGTCAACCTTGAGCCGATGAAACTCAAAACTGCCGAACTGCTGGCAGCATCAGTCAGCAGAAGTAGCCTGCAGCACTGCACTCTTAAACCACTGTGCCACCACAGCTCAAGGGTGGGATACAAATAAATAAATAAAGCAAAACATTGACACTTCCCCTATGCTGGGGGAAAAAAAAACGCTCCAGTTTTCTAACCTATTTTTATTTCACGGATTAGAACAGAGATGGGAGATCCTGCTGGAGGCAGAAATAATTTAGCCTGAAGGGCCTGGCCCTCTGATCTTGTAGCCTTTGCCTGTCCTTAAAATGCCAACATAAGCCGTGTGAAACATTTAAGTTGACCCAAACCTTCCATGATATGAATTACCACCACCTAATATGGATTTGCCTTGTTGCTTTTAAGAATTAGTAAGACAGTATCTCACCTGGCATGTAGCCAAAACAATTATTTATCTAAATATGGTGTTTGTTAATCAAACATTATAAGGTGACTAACAAAATCCATGAGAAAAAAGGATTTAGAAAATATATAAAAATACATTACCGTATGTAAAATATTACCATATTATAGCCTATTGAAATAAACTAAAAAAAAATCAGTCCGAATTTAGTAGAATTGTCATTTCTCTCTTTGACGTTCCGCTACTTTAATTCTTTTGTGCAATCTTTTTTCCCCCAACGTATCAACTGAAGGGAATCCACATTTCAATAGTTATGTTACCTGGAGTTTTCCAACGTTTGAGCAATTGTTATTTTAGCTGCTAAATCAAAATACATAATAAACTTATTCCAAACTTAAAACATGTGTTGTTGCTTTTTTGTTTAGTGGGGGAGACTTAACTCCTTTCCAAATTTTATGCCATTTTTATGACGGCCGTATGACAGAGGGTTCTCAAAAAAAAAAAATTTACCCCTTAAAACTATAAAATGAACTTGTGCGCTCCTGCCTCGCAGTTCTGACAAGGGAAACTAATGATTGATTGAGATTAGGATTGGGGAAAAATATATATATTTTTTTACTTTTAATGTTACATTTTACTCTCTCTAGAAAACAACAAGGATGCCGAGCAACAACGCTGTTTTATTGGAAATAGGAAGGGGGGGAAAAAGAGACATTTTGGGGGAAGAGAAACTTTTTAATGGGCAGAATGACCGCAGTTCCTTTTACATAACTTGTGCAATAATGGATTTTATTTTTTTGAAGAAGGCAACACACACACACACACACACTAAATTTAAAAACTGGAATTCTGGGTGTAGACATTTGAAGTTAGTAAAAATAAAAACGATGAACTCCGAGATATAAGAGAAAATTCTTGTTTACTGCTGAGCTTGTTGACGAAAGCTCACCAATAAAGAAGAATTTTCTCTTATATCCTGGAGTTCGTTCTTATTTTTACTAACTTCAAACACACACACACACACACACACTGTCAGAATCCATTTATATCATATTCATAAATGTATGTTTAAAACGCTGTTCCTGGATTCTGCCATCTCCCGAGGAGGAAGGAACGAATGTGTACTGAGCCTGTATTAGGCATTTCAAAGGAAAAGAGAAGCCTTTTGAACTGGGGGAACAAAAGGGGGGGGGGTTAGGGTAGGTAGCATCTGGCTTGTGTCAAGGAAGAGAGCAATAAACATAAAAAGGTCCTAAGTTCCTTTTTCCCACAAGAGGGATGATACGAGGTAAATGATGGGGGTCTGACCAAATGGGGTTAAGGGGGGGGGTTGAACCGGGAACTCTTTATAAGGGTTTAGTTTGCAGAATATTAAGTCCTGTCTTGTATTCCTACAACCAAGCATGTCATAGTAAAGATTCCTTTTGGACTAAGATTTGGCTCCGAGTTTTGTCTTCCTAAGACGTGGTTTGGGGTGGGTCCTGACACACACACATACACACACACACACACACACATATATAAATTTTATGAAAAGCCCTTCTGATTGCTCATTTACAAAGAAATTTCATGATACTGCCAGAGGATAAACTTGTAGCATTTACCTTCATGATTGAACGGTATATTGGATTGGTAAATCAGATAAGCATTAATAAACAACAACATTAATTTATTAAATGAAGTCTGTCCTTGTCATATATTACCTAGGTGATTAACAATATATCGGCCCAAAAATCCTGTGGCCCCAAAGACCGTGGCAACGATACCACTGACTGACGAACGTCCGCTGCGTCCATGAGGCATCACCGAATAGTGGATTGAGCGATCTTGTTGAAGAAGCGACAACACGCCTGCAGAAATGCCATAGCCTAAAACACAAGGACATTGAGCACACATATGAATATTTACTCATCTCCCAAGATTTCAACTCAACTCAAAATTTCCATCACTCAGCGAGACAGTGGTTGGGTTTTGCCCCGTTTTACGACCTTCCTTGCCACGGTTCTTAAGTGAGTCACTGCAGCTGTTAAGCTAATAACACGGTTGTGAAAGGAACCTGGCTTCCCCCGTTGACTATGTTTGTCGCAAAAGGCGATCACATGACGCCGGGGCATTGCAGCCGTCATAAATATGAGTCAGTTGCTAAGTGTCTTGAATTTTGGTCACGTGGCTTGCTGTGAAGACTATCGCGTTTTCCCCAAAATAAGGCCCAACCAGAAAATAAGCCTTAGCATGAGTTTTCAGGATGCTCGTAAAATCAGCCCCACCCCAAAAATAAACCCCAGTTAAGATTGTCAGTCGTGCCGTATTTCCCCGAATATAAGCCCTAACCGGAAAATAAGACACAACGCGTCTTTTGGAGCAAAAATTAATATAACATCTGGTCTTATTTTTGTGGGGAAACACGGTACCTGTAATAACTCATTGCTATACGAGTTGCATGGCAGAGAAAGGAGAATAAATTTTCCCTAACATATTTCCCCCCAAAATAAGCCCTAACTGGGAAGTAAGGCTTAATGCGTCTTTTAGAGCAAAAATTAATGTAAGACCTGAGAGTTCTCTGTACTGCAGTGAAATCAAAACAACTACACAGGGTTCAAAGAAAAAAATCAATATATAAAACAATTTCCTCCCGATACAGCTACCCAACAAGAAAAAAATAAAATCTGCTTATGGTTTTAAGAGAAGAAAGGGATGACACAGATTGAGGTGGCTGGATGGAGTCACCGAAGCGGTAGGCGTGAGCTTAAATGGACTCCAGAAGATGGTAGAGGACAGGAAGGCCTGGAGGAACATCGTCCATGGGGTCGCAAGGGGTCGGACACAACTTCGCAACTAACAACATGGTTTTAAGAATATTGGCTCAGCACTATTCTGGACTGTCAAAACCAACAGGACAGGGGTCTTCAAACTTGGCCCTTTTATGACCTGTGGACTTCAACGTGTGCCTGGCTGAGGAATTCTGGGAGTTGAAGTCCACAAGTCATAAAAGGGCCATGTTTGAAGACCCCTGAACTAGGATAATAAAAGAAAACCTATCAACGTGGCAATTTATTCAATTCAACCATTTCTTGCCTATTGACCCCGGCTCCTGTCGCTACAGAAAGAGATTCACACAAAATAGTCACTTCAGGCAGGAAATTGCATTTTGTCCTTGCACCTAATCTGGGTTATATATAGCTAGTCCTCAACATACAAGAGCTCATTTAGTGACCGTTCAAAGTTACAACGGTACCGGGAAAAGCGACTTATGCCCATTTTTCACACTTGCGGCCCTTGCAGCATCCCCCACGATCACCTGATCAAAATTCAGATGTTTGGCAACTAGCTGATATTTATGACGGTCGTGGCGTCCCCGCCCGGGCTGACGTGATCCCCTTTTGCGACCTTCTGACAAGGAAAGTCAATGGGGGAAGCCAGATTCACTTAACCACCGTGTTACTAACCGAACAACTGCAGCGATTCACTTAACCACTGCGGCAAGGAAGGTCACAAAATGAGGCAAAATTCACTTAACAACTGTCTTACTTAACCACGGAAGTTTTGGACTGAATTCCGGTTGTAAGGACAGGCTGTCCTCCACTTACCAGTTCGTCTAGTGCAGGGGTCGGCAACCTTGGCTCTTTTATGACTCGCGGACTTCAACTCCCAGAATTCCCGAGCCAGCATAGCTGGCTCTGGAATTCTGGGAGTTGAAGTCCGCGAGTCATAAAAGAGCCAAGGTTGCCGACCCCTGGTCTAGTGATTGCTCGAACTTACAACGGCCCTGAAAAAAGGGACTTACGACCGTTTTCCCCACACTTAACGACCGTTGCCGCCTCCCTGAGGTCACGTGATTAAAATTCCCACGCTTGGCCACTGACTGACTCGTATTTACGACGGTTTCCCCCCCACCCCGGGGAGGGGGGGTCACGTGATCCCCTTTTGCGACCTTCTGACAAGCAAAGTCAATGGGGGGGGGGAAGCCAGATTCGCTTAACGACCGTTGTTCCTTAATGAACAACTGCAGCGATTCACTTCACAGCTACGGCGAGAAAGGTCGCAAAATGGATCGGCGTTCACTGACGTGTGGCGCTTAACAACAGAAATGTGTTTTTTTTGGGGGGGAAGCTAAGCTTGTAAGCCGCCCTGAGTCTTCGGAGAAGGGCGGGATATAAATGGAATTAAAATAAATAATAAAATAATAAAATAAAATAAAATAAAATAAAATAAAATAATAAAATAAAATAAAATAAAATAATAAAATAAAATAATAAAATAAAATAAATAAATCAGCTGGGGTCGTAAGTCGAGGACTAGCTGGTCCCGGGCCCTCCCGGCGGCTTTTCTGCCCGACAGGGATGGAGAAGGGGCGGCTTCCGAGCGCCTCCCTCCCGAGGAGGCCACGCGCGGCTCTGGCAGCCCACGGAGAGCCGCCTTCTCGCGTGAAAAATAACCCCCCCTCCCGGCGTCCTCCCGGTGACCTTCCCAGCCGGCGTCGCCGGGCCTGCGGCGAATCCCCGCCGCTCCCTTGCCCGGGCTGAGCTCCAGGAGGGGCGGCCGGACGCCCCTCGGACGCCGGCCCGGCCCGGACTTACGCTTCCCGAGGGCGGAAAGCGCCGCGCGAGGAAGGACGCGCACGAAAGCCGCCATCTTGCCCGGCCTTTGTGGCCAGCCCCGCCCCCCGCGCTACGGCGGCCTCCGAAGACCAAACGGCGGGCGGCGACGTCCCTCCGCAGAGCGCGCTCCGGGCGGCGAAAGGGGGTGGGCGGGGCCTAGGAGTTCAAGGGATGTGACTGACAGCTCAGTTCCCACCTAAAATAGGATACGAGAATAGAATAGAATAGAAAAGAATAGAATGGAACGGAACGGAACGGAACAGATCAGAACAGAACAGAACAGAACAGAACAGGATAGAAATACAGAATAGGATAGGATAGGATAGGATAGGATAGGATAGGATAGGATAGGATAGGATAGGATAGGATAGGATAGGATAGGATAAGATAGGATAGGATAGGATAGGATAGGATAGGAAAATGGAATGGAATAGAATAGAATAGAATAGAATAGAATAGAATAGAATAGAATAGAATAGAATAGAATAGAATAGAATAGAATAGAATAGAATATATGGAATGGAACGGAATGGAATGGAACAGAACAGAACAGAATAGAAATACAGAATAGGATAGGATAGGATAGGATAGGATAGGATAGGATAGGATAGGATAGGATAGGAAAGGAAAATTGAATGGATTGGAATGGAATGGAATAGAATAGAATAGAATAGAATAGAATAGAATAGAATAGAATAGAATAGAATAGAATAGAATAGAATAGAATAGAATAGAATAGAACAGAACAGAACAGAACAGAACAGAACAGAATAGAATAGAATAGAATAGAATAGAATAGAATAGAATAGAATAGAATAGAATAGAATAACAAGAGTTGGAAGGGACCTTGGAGGTCTTTTAGTCCATCCTCCTGCTCAGGCAGGAAACTCTAGACCATTTCAGACAAAAAGATGCGGGAGTGGAGGCCAAGTTAGAAAGGCAATCAAAAAGTGACTTACAACTCTTCGGTTCTTAAGTGAATCACTGCAGTCCTTAAGTGACTCATGCAGTTGTGTAGCGAGTCTGGCTTCTCCCATTGGTTTTATTGATCAGTAACCTACTGGGAAAGTCACAAAGTGGTGATAGGGCAGGGCAACCGTCATCAATACATGCCAGTTGCCAACCGCCAGAATTTTGCTCATGTGACTGTGGGAATGCTGCAACAGTCATAAGTGTGAAAAATCATCCTATTACTTTGTTTTTCAGTGCCATTGTAACTTCAAATGGTCACTAAATAAAGAATTGTAATTCAAGGACTTACCTGTATTAAGAAAGATGCAAATTCTGCTGGGAAGGAGATGATAAATTGATAAATTTGCTCCTTGTGGAATGTCATTTAGAATCAGTGTCATTTAGGATTTGAATGATTTAATGTTTACATCTAATTCATGTCTTGGTGTTTGATTTGTTGTATTCTGACACATCGCATATACCAAATGTATGTATCATTTGTTTCTGTACCATGTAAAAAGATTTAATCTTCTCTTTAATAAATGGTTTTTGCTTTGCCTAAATTATTTTGTAATTCATATTTTGTAACTGGCAAAAAAGCTCCTTTGGAAAGGTAAAATTGTTTTCTCTCCCAGATTTATCAATTAGTTCTTCAACTCTATGCAAATTTGGGGTCCCTGTGTTTGAAGATTGATAAAACATACTTAATTGTCCTTATTAGAATCTTGGATATGAGAAAAGAGCGTTGATTCTTTTTTGACAGATTAAAACCAAAAGGTTCTGTTTTAATGAGATGAATTGGAAGGCATGATTTTTACTTTCCAACAGTTTTGACTGACATGATAGCAGTGTTCCAATATCTCAGGGGCTGCCCCAAAGAAGAGGGAGTCAAGCTCTTCTCCAAAGCACCTGAGGGCAGGACAAGAAGCAACGGATAGAAACTCATCAAGGAGAGAAGCAACCTGGAACTAAGGAGAAACTTCCTGACAGTTAGAACAACTAACCAGTGGAACAACCTGCCTCCAGAAGTTATGGATTCTCCAACACTGGAAGTTTTTAAGAAGAGACTGGACAGCCGTTTGTCTGAAATGGTATAAGGTTTCCTGCCTGAGCAGGGGGTTGGACTAGATGACCTCCAAGGTCCCTTCCAACTTCTTCTTCTTCTTCTTCTTCTTCTTCTTCTTCTTCTTATTATTATTATTATTATTATTATTATTATTATTATTATTATTATCATTATCATTATCATCATCATCATCATCATCATCATCATCATCATCATCATTATTATTATTATTATTATTATTATTATTATTATTATTATTATTATTATTATTATTATTATTATTATTATTATTATTATTATTATTATTATTATTATTATTATTATTATTATTATTCCTGCCCAGAAGGTGAGGAATTTTCTACAAAAATTTAAAGAAGAATTGGAGGGGTTTTAAATGGAGGTGTCGGACTGAGATTACACAAAACTCCCAACAAATTTAGGACAGGAAATTTAAAGGGATGATACTGAAAGATGTAAAGATTTGGCTAAAATGTAAGATGGAGGAATGATTTATGAAGATAAATTGACTTCTTTAATTAGAGGGGGAAAAATCTATGTTTAATGCCAACTGGAAACCCCTTAAGGACTTTTTGAGGAAAACAGAAAAAATGAACTTATGATTTATGTTCTTGGTGACTAGAAGGGATATATTACAGAAAGAAAAGTGACATAAGTTTAGAGAAAGAGGTAAATTTATAATTGTAGTGTCTACAATTATCAAATTTATAACTGCTGTGAAGGAGTCACTCCTAAGAGTGGACAAACTAATACTATCTAGTCTACATTGAGTACGGAAATCATTCAATAGCTTGTACAATCAGCAAGACCTTTAATCTATGAAAAAGTACTGCTATAAAAGCATTATTCAAGGATGCTGGAAAATATTTTTTTTTAAAAAACCCATTAAAATCTTCCAACAATATAGGAGCAAAAAGTCATCTACTGTACGTCTGCGAATCAATAAAATAGTCATCCATACTGGGAATTTTCTCTGTTTCCATAGATTTAATAATACGGTATCCGTAGTATCTGGAGACAGCAGAATAGAAGAATTTGACAAAGTCACAAAAGACAAAAACCCACAAATAGAAATAGAATAACTACGGTAAAAGAAAGCAAAGTTAGTACCAGTAAAAATAGGCATCTTGGATGCAATCCCAAAATATCTGGAACACACTTGAACACCGTCGGCATTGACAAAATCCCCATCGGTCAATTGCAAAGGGCAAACTTTATTCAGAACAGCTTACATTCTGCAACAATACTTTTAACAATTATCACACATCCACATCTGCCCTTGTCAGGTCCTCGGGAAGGACTTGACAGGTGGATAAAAATGCCAAATCCAGTTTACACAAATCTTTAGAAGATCTGATAGCTGACAAAATTTCCATCTGTCAAATACCGTAGTTACTCTATTTCTAATTGCGGGTTTTTGTCCTTTGTGACTTTCTCAAATTCTTGGATCTACATATGTACTGTGTTGATGCATAACAACATCCTGGGTCCTAGGGAAGAACTTGATGTGAATGAGAGTCAACACCAGCTAAAGAAAAAAAAGCAAAAAGAAAAGAAAAGCTGTGATTTAGGTTGTATATATAATAATAAATAGAATTACAGTAAATTTCAATTTTTTTATTATTATTTTTTTAAATTCCATTTATATCTTGCCCTTCTCCGAAGACTCAGGGCGGCTTACAAGCTTAGCAGTAGCCTTCATTCTATGTATATGCCTGCTTATTAGGGCTTTCACACACACCCCAAGCGGCATTATTACAAAGTCAGCTTAATTGCCCCCAACAATCTGGGTCCTCATTTTACCTACCTGGGAAGGATGGAAGGCTGAGTCAACCTTGAGCCTGGTGGGATGCGAACCTGCACTAATTGCAGGCAGCTGGTGTTACTTAAGGAGGCATTAGCCCACTGCTCCACCAATTTTGCAAGGATAAATCTTTAGCTCTATCTTTCATCTATCAATCATATAGCTATTTATCATTTTTTGTCATCATCTATCTCTATATCTCTCCATCTATCACTCCATCTATCATCTATTATCTATCTCTATATCTCTCCATCTATCACTCCATCTATCATCTATTATCTATCTCTATATCTCTCCATCTATCTTCTATAATCTCTCTGTAGCTCTCATCTATCATTTATCTATTATTATCTGTATCAGTTGTCTATCTATCTATCTATCTATCTATCTATCTATCTATCTATCTATCTATCTAACTAACTCATCTCTTTATTGTCTATCTTTTATCTATCTAATCTGTCTCTCCATCTATCTCTCTATCATGTCTATCTAATATCTATTATATATCTCTATATCTCACAATTTACAGTCTCTCCATCCATCTCTGTATCATCTATCATCTATTATCTGTCTGTCTATCTGATCTCACTGTCTCTTATCTGTCTGTCTGTCTGTCTGTCTGACTCTGTCATCTATATTGTCTATTATTTGACTATCTAATATCTATCTATCTATCTATAATACATATATATCAGAAAGTCTTCAAAAAGTCTACTGCCCACCATTTGTAAAATAATTGATGAAGGAGCCATATCCATCGTGGATCTATTGCACAGTTCAGCCTTTGGGGTCATTAACTTGTACCAAAGGGGTGGGGGAAAAAATTGGAGAAGAGGAGGAATTAACAGTCAGGCCTGTTTTACAGGAAGAAATATCCAGTGTAGCTGGGGATTCATCTTCAAAGAAAGAAAGGAAAAACATCGCTGTCCCTAGTTTAAATCCTTGTAAAACCCAACCGTAAATGCACCCGGGGACTGATCCTCAGCATGTGTGTCGTTTCCCCCAGTCTCCTCCCAAGCCTTGGCTAACTGCTGACCCTCCTTCTGATGGTGTTGATGATTGCCATGGAAACAGCAGAGTGACCTGGGCATTGTGACACCCAGGTCCATTCTGACCAGGGGAGGATGAGAGAGGAGGCCACAGTGTGGGGAGCCTTTGAAGAACATCCTGGAAGCTTGGCCTAAAAGCCGGCTTTTGGGCAACTCTTTGTGAATCCTCACATTGACGTTCTAAAGGTAGGCCACGTTTCTCCGTTCTGTGCTCCGCACTGGCCAACCAGACCTGTAAGCTCCAGAGATCGAACCGTCTCTACCTTAAAGAGATGGGCCAGCGAGAAAGTCTAAATCCTGAGAACTGTTCTGATCCGATGGGGGCTTTCATTGTCCTGTTATTGTGGAGGCTCTCGGTTTTAATACGTTCTTGTTTTTGGTACGCAGGGAAGGAAGGACCGTAGGCCTTCCTTACCGGCCTCCTCACCAGTAGGAAGTCATGGATATTGTTGCAGGTGAGCACATCTGTCTGACCATCAGTGAAGAGTCAGTCACAGCTGGCTCCCCACTTCCAGATTGTTTCTCCAAGTACTCTTTTTTCCTTTCCCAAGCCACCTTGTTTAATTAATTAGTTATTAATTCTTGGAGGGTCTACAGTACAGTAGTAGCAGCAGTGCTTATTTTGTAAAAGAAAAAGGTGCCGGAACTCAACACATGTCATACAACCCGCCTTGCTTACCCTACAAGGTTCCATCCAAAAAAGGTGCCGGAACTCCGTTCTGAGCGTTCTATGAGGAAAAAAAAAGCCCTGAGTAGCAGTATAGTAGCAGAGCAGAGTAAATTTGCACTAAATGTACACGTTGAAGCAGCTAGGATTCGCTTATTTTGCTAAGCCTTAAATGGCCTTTCCTTAAATTTTTCTTGACGATGATGTTATCCATTCCATCACGTCTGACTCTTGGAGATCCTATGAACCGGTTTCTCCGCGTCTTCTGATCCTACACCGGGGGGGGGATGTCTTCAAACTTGGCCCTTTTATGACTTGTGGACTTCAACCCCCTGAACGTGTCCAGGTTGAGAAAACCACAAAAGGCAGCTTAAGTTACCTCGCATTTTGTGGCAACAGGAAAGGGAACACATCAGGAAAAGATCCTCTGTGTTAGGCAAGCTTGCCAAAAAAAAATTGAATTTCTCTGTTAATTCTGTGTCACCTTCTTTGCTCCTGCAGAAGCAGAAGATAATGTAGGAAGCCCCACTCGTGGCCGTAAAAAGCTGGTAAGTGCTTTTTTCCCCCCCTTTGAGATATATATATATATATATATATATATATATATATATATATATATATATATATATATATATATATATATATATATATATATATATATATATATATATATATATATATATATATATATATATATATATATATATATATATATATATATATATATATATGGATCTTCGGTCATTCGGGTTTCCTCCCGCGTAGAACTAAAGGTGTAGGGGCGACGTTTCGACGGAATCCCATCCGTCATCATCAGGCCGGTGGCTTCTGCTTCCTTCTTCTGGGAGAAGCATGTGGCTGTTTGTTCCTCTTTTTTAAACTGCCAGAGGGGGTGTGCTCCGTGGGTGGAGGTGTGCTCTGATTGGGTGGGGGACCAAGTGTGTTCTGATTGGGTGGGAGTGTGTTTTGAATGGTGGGTGTGTTCTGATTGGGTGGGGGTGTGTTCTGAGTGGATGGGCTGGTCTCAGAACACACCCCCACCCAATCAGAACACACCCACCATTCAAAACACACTCCCACCCAATCAGAACACACTTGGTCCCCCACCCAATCAGAGCACACCTCCACCCACGGAGCACACCCCCTCTGGCAGTTTAAAAAAGAGGAACAAACAGCCACATGCTTCTCCCAGAAGAAGGAAGCAGAAGCCACCGGCCTGATGATGACGGATGGGATTCCGTCGAAACGTCGCACCTGCACCTTTAGTTCTACGCGGGAGGAAACCCGAATGACCGAAGATCCACATATAAACACCCGCGAAAACCTCAGAAAACAAATATATATATATATATATATATATATATATATATATATATATATATATATATATATATATATATGTGTGTGTGTGTGTGTGTGTGTGTGTGTGTGTGTGTGTGTGTGTGTCTGACCCATCGTGACCCTATGGACAACGTTCCTCCAGGCCTTCCTGTCCTCTACCATCTTCTGGAGTCCATTTAGGCTCACGCCTACTGCTTCAGTGACTCCATCCAGCCACCTCATTCTCTGTCGTCCCCTTCTTCTCTTGCCCTCCACCTTTCCCAGCATGAGGCTCTTCTCCAGTGAGTCCTTCCTTCTCATTAGGTGGCCAAAGTATTTGAGTTTCAACTTCACGATCTGTTCTTCTAAAGAGCAGTCAGGGTTGATCTCCTCTAGGACTGACCGGTTTGATCACCTTGCAGTCCAAGGGACTCGCAGGAGTCTTCTCCAGCACCAGAGTTCAAAGGCCTCCATTCTTTGGCGCTCGGCCTTTTTTATGGTCCAACTTGAGTTTCCCCTTCCATATTTTTTTGAGTTTGAAAAAAGAAACCTATCCAGCAGGGGGAAAAGAAGGTGTTTGATTTAATACGATCAAGGTGAAACGGCCAACCTTCACGTTAATTCCTGCTCCCCTCAGATGTCCGAGAACATTGACTGGTTACAGAGTCAGAGTGGATTGTGTAAAGTTGAGCGTTACGCACCCGGCGAGGAGAAGGAGGAGGAGAAGGAGCAACAGAACTGGACGGTAAGGAGAACTGCTGTTCTGCCAGCAGGCTTGGTGCAGTGGTGGGATTCAAATAGGTGAACAACCGGTTTCTCTGCATGGATGCCGCTTCCGGAAGTCCATTCTGGACCTGGGCAACAAAAAATTAGCTACCGGTTCTGCCGAAGTGGGGCAAACTGGCTAAATCCCACAACTAACTGTCTGTCTGTCTGTCTGTCTGTCTGTCTGTCTGTCTATCTATCTATCTATCTATCTATCTATCTATCTATCTATCTATCTATCTATCTATCTATCTATCTATCTATCTATCTATCTATCTATCTACACTGGTGGGATTCAAATAGGTGAACAACCGGTTTCTCTGCGTGGATGCTCCTTCCGGAAGTCCATTCTGTACCTGGGCAACAAAAAATTAGCTACCGGTTCTGCTGAAGTGGTGCGAACCAGCTGAATCCCAGCATTGTCAGTCAGTCTGTCTGTCTGTCTGTGTGGATGCCACTTCCGGAAGTCCGTTCTGGGCCTGGGCAACAAAAAATTAGCTACCGGTTCTGCTGAAGTGGCACGAACTGGCTGAATCCCACCACTGTCTGTCTGTCTGTCTGTCTGTCTGTCTGTCTGTCTGTCTGTCTGTCTGTCTGTCTGTCTATCTATCTATCTATCTATCTATCTATCTATCTATCTATCTATCTATCTATCTATCTATCTATCTACAGTGGTGGGATTCAAATAGGTGAACAAGCGGTTCTCTGCATGGATGCCGCTTCCGGAAGTTCGTTCTGGGCCTGGGCAACAAACAATTAACTACCAGTTCTGCCGAAGTGGTGCAAACTGGCTGAATCCCACCACTGTCTTGCTGGCACAACAAATATGGATGTCCATGAAGCCATACGAGTTTGTTCCGCTGGGTACAAATAGATTCCTCACTCATCAGGGTCTAGAGTGGATGAGACTAGATTTTTAATATCTACTGGGTCAGCCACAGTTTGCATGTTTGGGATTTGACAAGGTATCTTGGCATGTTGCATAGCACGGCAGTTTTTCTGTGCAGAAATATTTTCCTGCCTCACCAGTGGCTCTTGTTTTCCAGTGAAGACCAGAGACCTCTTTCGTGGTCCTCGGGGTGGGATGAGGAGCCTTGTGGATGATCAAAAGTCAGTCTTGCACACAAAGCCTTTAGTCCCATCAGGAATGTCCCTGCAGCCTTCAGCATGAAACTGTCCAACATTCATGATGGCGATACAGAGAGGAGACTTGGGGAAAGGTGTAGTTTTGACCCGTTTCTCAACCTGCAATCTCATTTTCCTGAGCGTGGCAAAGGAAGGTGTGAGACTGCGCGCCGACTCCACAAATCTAACCATCGTTTATTGGGTGGCCTTTGGAAGACAACAAACGGTGGCCAGCGGCATGACTTGCACAAGCCAAGGCAGCACGCTGCTTTGCTCTCTCCCAAAATCCATTGTTACAGCTTGAGTCTTTCAAAACTCATCCTCTGCAAGCCTGCGGCATATAATGGACACCATCCGGGACGTGTTGCAGGTTTTTCAGGGGAAGAGAAAACAGAATGGCAGCGGGGCGGAGAGTGCTTGAGGATTGGGGAGTTGGGGCTGGTGCAAGAGGAGACATGTTTGCATCTGTAAAGGAACCAGTAAACACCAAAACATCTGCCATCCTCACATTTTGAAATAAGAAAGAGCATTACAGAAACATGACCAAAAAAGTATCTAGGACATAGGCGCCTCCTCCTCCTCCTCCTCCTCCTCCTCCTCCTCCTCCTCCTCCTCCTTCTTCTCCTTCTCCTTCTCCTTCTTCTCCTTCTCCTTCTTCTTCTTCTTCTCCTTCTTCTTCTTCTCCTCCTCCTCTTTCTTCTTCTCCTCCTCCTCCTCCTCCTCCTCCTTCTTCTCCTTCTCCTTCTTCTCCTTCTCCTTCTTCTTCTTCTTCTTCTCCTCCTCCTCCTCCTCTTTCTTCTTCTCCTTCTCCTCCTCCTCCTCTTCTCCTCCTCCTTCTCCTCCTCCTTTTCTCCTTCTCTTTCTCCTCCTTCTTCTCTTTCTCCTCCTCTTCCTTCTTCTTCTCCTCCTCCTCCTCTTTCTCCTCCTTCTTCTCTTTCTCCTCCTCTTCCTTCTCCTCCTCCTCCTCCTCCTCCTCCTCCTTCTTCTTCTTCTTCCTTCTTCTTCTTCTCCTCCTCCTCCTCCTCTTTCTTCTTCTCCTCCTTCTTCTCCTCCTCCTCTTCTCATCCTTCTCCTCCTCCTTTTCTCCTTCTCCTCTTCCTCCTCCTTCTTCTCCTTCTTCTCCTTCTTCTCTTCCTCTTCCTCCTCCTCCTCTTCCTCCTCTTTCTCCTCCTTCTTCTCTTTCTCCTCATCTTCCTCCTCCTCCTCCACCTCCTTAGGGTTAGTGTTCTTAATATTCTCAGAGCATTAGAGAGTCAGCAAAGGAATAATGAGCAGTGCTTGCATGGCCTCATCTTCACCTTCTCATTCTGCTTCATTATTCCATTCTGTTGGGTAGGAGAAACTTTTTTAGGCAGACTGTAAAGAATTGATTCAATTCCTTGTTTTCACCTAAGAGTTTGTTTGGTTCTCGATCTCGAGTTATGAAGATCTGAAGCTTCAAGTCTTGATAGCTGATTCATCTTGGGTTTAATTTCTTCTTCTCCTTTCTCCCAAACCATTGTTGATAGGAGGTATTCAAGAAGCCATTCCTTGCTCACTGCCCAAAGTACAGGAATAGTTGTGATTCCCCAATATCGCTGGTTGTACAGTATATTCAGTTTTATGTCTACTTAGGACAGCAGTTTAAGATAGCTGCTAATTTTCCTGAGCAAAGTAACATCCATTGAAACTTTATTCAGTATAGACCAGAGGTCCCCCCAACCTTTGGGGCACCAGGGACCAGTTCCTTGGAGAGAGGTTGTTCCACAGACTGCAGGGTGCGTGGTTTTGTGTGCTGCCTGCATCCCACGAATGGGGCTTTGCTTTTTTGTGAGGACCAGTTGCTGGCATGCCACGGACCAGTACCGGTCCACAGACCGGGGGTTGGGGACCCCTGGTATAGACAGTGAATGACTTCCCATCCCTCAAAGACTGGGTACCGGTTCCATAGGATGAGATGATGGGGAATAATTTCTGATGAAAAACGTCCTTTCTTCCCTTTCTGAGACTGACTCTGCTAAGCTTTTCCAGCAAAATTCCTCTGATCCTCTGAAGGTCCTGAGCAGGCTCCGGCAAGATCTGGAGAAGTCTGACCTTGGTGTGCAAGATGTGTTGAATGCCAGTAACAATGCGAGAAGGGCGAGGCAAAGAGACCCGTCTGACGGACGTCAAACCATGCCCCAGCGCAACGTCCGTTCTCCAGGACCCTACAACGCCTGCGACGAAGAGTTCAGCCTGAACGTCAGCTCCAACAGGATGTCTCCCAACTTCCACCTGAGCATGAAAGCCGGGTGTCAGAAGGAAGCCAAGGATGAAGAGAGCGATGGTTCCTCTTCCCCAAACCCAAATCCCGACCCAGATGAAGTCTCCTTTTATTGCAACAGGCTTTCCAACCTTGCCATCGCCATGGCGCGCAAGGAGATGAACGACCGATCTGAAAGTAACCCCACCTGTATACACAACACACTGTTTGCCGCCGCCGGTGACCACGGCCACAGATCCATTGGGGTGGGGACTGAGGACAGCAAGCACGTCCCCACCAGGATGTGTGAGTGCAAATATGAAGAAAGCCCCACCACCAAGAAGAAAACCACTATTTACTACAAGGAGGAAAACACAGAGGTGCCCAACAAAAGCGAGCCTCAAAGGGACGAGGGACGAGGGTTCCATCATCGGAAGCGCTTTGGACCTGACGAATACAACAACTCGCTGAGCAAAGGGATCCTGGTGTACGCCAACAACGTGGTGTCAGACATGATGGTCTCTGTGATGAAGACAATGAAGGTGAAGGTCAACGATTCCAACATCGCTTGCGCCGTGTTGAAGAAGGTTTTGCTGAAGCATTCCAAGGAGGTGGTATCTGACCTGATTGACTCCTGCATGAAGAACTTGCATGATGTCACCGGGACCCTCATGACTGACTCCGACTTTGTTTCCGCCGTGAAGCGTAGCCTCTTCACGCAAGGCAGTCAAAAGGCCTCCGAGATTGTGCAAGCCATGCTGAATCGCTTGCACAATGCTCTGATTGTGCAAAAACAGGTCAGTGAGAAAGCCAAGTCCCAGAGCATGGCCTTTGCGACCATCAAAACTGCCCGGGGCACCGATACCAAGACTCAGAACATGAGGTTCTCGGCGGCGAAAACGGAAACCGCGAAAGATAAAGAAATGACATGTGCAGAAACGGTCGGCAATCACATCATCAAAGAGGGTCTCAACATGTGGCATCAGAAGCAACATCAGGATGATACAGGATCAACCCCAATGCCTGCCAAGCCTTTGCCAACCCAAGAAATTCCAGACCTTTCTAATCTTACCACTGATTCTTGGGCAAGAGACCTGATTGTGACAGCATTGTTGCTGATACAATATCACCTGGCGCAGCAGGAGAATGGCATGAAGGATGCAGTGGAAGGGGGCCAATCCAGCAAGGCTACCGGCAGCCTGGGCTTTATGGCCCAGGATAAAGGCCTCGGCTCTTTAAAACTGTCCGACGCTTTGAAGCCGTGTGAGGATGAGCAGTTTGGAATGAACGCGGAAAACGATATGTCAAGCGTGGTCGTAATGCTGATCCAGAAGCTCATCAACGAGACCGTCAACAAATTAGGAGGAAATTCAGGGACGCTGATGGCCGATGAAGCAACCCGGTGTGCTTTCAAGGCTCCCGAAGGCCAAGGCCCAGGTGCTTCGGGACATTGCGACATAGACCGTTCTTATGAAGACGCTATAGCCGGACTGACCAAAATGATTCTGGACCAGTGCGATGTCAACAAGAAAGAAGGAGGGAACGGACTGTTCTTTGAAAAACTGATCGATACAGTGACCAAGCTGTGCCTGATGATCGCCAAATACAGCAATCCTGAGTCAGGCCTTGGAGAATTCGGAGATGGAGAGGACGTGAGCAGAGGCTTCTTTTCAAAGTGCTTGGGAAATGCGGAAAGCAGAGCAGAGTCTGGAGAAAACACGCCGACTGGGCGCAAGGTGGTTGTAACTAACCAGAGCGCTCCGGAAAACGTTCACAACAAGCAACTCCAAGCCATTCTCCAGTGGGTGGCAGCCTCTCAGCTGAACGTCCCAATGTTGTACTTCATGGATGATGATGAGGAAACCCTGAACAAGGTATAACTGGAAGCGCCGGGAAGGCGTGGGGAAATAACGTGCGATGAGAAGGCAAACTAGGATAGCATTGGGGTTCTGCTCATGTTTGAAGGAGCAGAAACACTTTTTCTGTTCCTTATTATAATTATAGATGGGTAGTCCTGGAAAGCACGCAAAGGCGAGTAGATAAATAGGTACCACTCTGGTGGGACGTTGACAGCATTCCCTGCGCCTTTGGCATACGGTCATGCCAACCACATGCCCATAGAAATGTCTTCGGAGAATGCTAACTCCTTTGGCCAAGCAATGGAGATGACCACCATGCCCTAGAGCAGGGGTAGGCAACCTTGGCTCTTTTTATAACTCGTGGACTTCAACTCCCAGAATTCCTGAGCCAGCCACACTGAGGGAAAAGGGAGAGGTTTCCATGCTGAGCCATGCTGGCTCAGGAATTCTGGGAGTTGAAGTCCACCAGTCATTAAAGAGCCAAGGTTGCCTACCCCCTGCCCTAGAGTCAGACACGACTGGACAGGGGAAAGCTTTACCGTTTTAATCCTCGACTTACGACCACAATGAGCACAAAATTTCCATTGCTAAGCACGACAGGTAAAGTGAGTTCTGCCCCCATTTTGTGACCTTTTCTGCCACAATTGTGAAAAACGGATCCCTGCCGTTGTTAAAGAGAGCGGGAGAGGAGAAAGAGAATTTCGGGAAAAAGGAAGGATGGGTCTTAGTGAGAGAAAGGACAGGCGGTCTGTACTTGACTTACAACAGTTAGTTTGGTGACCATTCAAAGTTACAACGGCACTGGGAAAAGTGACTTACGGCCGTTTCCCAGAGTTACAACTTTTGCCGCGTCCCCCGATCGCCTGATCCAAATCTGCTGCTTGGGAACTGGTTCCTATTTATGACTGTTTGCAGCATCCCAAGGCCACGCAATCCCCTTTTGCGACTTTCTGACGAGCAAAGTCAATGGGGGAAGCCATTTAGCAACCGTGTTACTAACTGACCCGCTGCAGGGATTCACTTAAGAACGGAGCAAACGTGGGGGGGGGGGCAAAACTCACTTAGCAAGCGTCTCACCGAACAACAGAAATTTTGGGCTCAGCTGTGGTCGTAGGTTCGAGGACCGCCTCTTTGCCCGCATGACGGCTTCCCTTCTCCTTTAACCCTCTTGTCTTCTCCTGCAGCTCCAGCAACTCTCCACGGTGGCGGTGGAGAGAAACTACAGCGTGGGAGATGTCATGCAAGCAGTGCTGAAATACGAGAAGGAAAGGCAACTGGGAGAAGCTCTGGGCAATTTTGTGCGGTTGCCAGTCCTGGATTGGCTGCTTCAGAACCTGTAAGGCCAGCCTCTCTTTGGGACCGCTGGCCTCTCCTTGCCCTGTTAGTTTTCCTTGGTACAGAACTCATTGGTCAAAGATGATATGAGTTTTACTGATTCCCCCAACCCCTGCTGAGCAGTGAAATGAATAAAAGAAGGAAATACTTACATGTTGGTGGGCAGTGTTATTTCCAGGCCTTTGGGCCAAGCCCTATTGCTGCTGTTGTTGTTGTTTCTTTTATTCCTTAAACATGAACCTCAGTCAACTGAACATTCAGATTGACTAGTTGACATGGGTTGCTGCCAGCATCCTAGGAATCAACCAGGTACCTCCTTAAAATGTAAGATGTTCTGAGTAGCGCAGGGTTTTTTTGCAGCATTGCTGGAGTTATTGCAGGAAGTTGCAGTTTCTTGATGTGTTTTGCAAAGTTTTGGGACATCGTTCCCAGTGCCCCGATGACGATGGGTATCGCTGTTACACATTTCATCCATAATTGCGCAGTTTCAATGGCCAGGTCACGATTATGGACGAAACGTGTAACAGTGATGATGATGGTGATGATGATGATGATGATGATGATAATAATAATAATAATAATAATAATAATAATAATAATAATAATAATAATAATAATAATAATAATAATAATTTAATTTGTATACCGCCCTTCTCCCGAAGGACTCAGGGCAGTGAACAGGGCAATACATAATAAAAAACAGGATACAAAAATTAAAAATTGATTAAACAACTATGCCCGTAATTAATACATATTAAAAATTAAAACTAATTATAAAAAACCCAACCCCATCCTGTCAGACCAGGCCAGCTTGTTCAAAAAATAAGGTTTTGAGATCGCGCCGGAAGGAGCGAAGGTCGGGGGCCATCCGGAGCTCAACCAGAAGATGGTTCCATAAATCCGGCGCGCCCACAGAGAACGCTCTCCCCCTGGGGGTCACCAATCGGCATTCTTTGATCGGAGGCACCCTGAGGAGGCCCTCTCTGTGGGAGCGCACTGGACGGAGGGAATGATGTTATTATTATTATTATTATTATTATTATTATTATTATTATTATTATTATTATTATTATTATTATTATTATTATTAAACTTTTATTCATTAAACCTGAACCTCAGTCAACTGAATAAAATAATAATAATAATAATAATAATAATAATAATAATAATAATAATAATAATAATAATAATAATAATAATAATAATAATAATGTCACTGACCCCTAATAAAAGTTTCCTTTTGAGACGATGCCCGTTTCAAGAGCTCTGCTTTCTTGGGTGGTTAGCTGAGGTGGGTCCTCACACCGTCATCCCTATAGCAGCTCCTGTTTCTTCTTTTGGATTTGTGGCAGAAGCACCAAAAGGATTAGCCAGTGACATCACTGTTGCCTGGGGGTGGGGGATGCCCAGTTGCGGCCTGGCAGGAGGTGGAGTGAAGGACGGGAACTCAACCCTTCCCCACCACACCCTTGGGTCTCAAACACGGGCTTGTTAACCTCCTGGATGCAGACTTGCTAGCCTCCAGCCCAACATCCCGGCCACTTGAGCCACCGTGCTTTCCCGTTTCTTCTGAATGTTCATCAATCAATTAGCCTCTTTTGATAAGTCTTTTTCTGGTGTCACCACAAATTTAGTATCCATCCTACATTTTATTCTCAAGCTCTAACCCTTAACCCTAAGCTAAAATGGTCTGCTGTTGCTTTTGGGACACCCTTGTTACAGAATAACAGAGTTGGAAGGGACCTTGTAGTAGGTCATCTAGTCCAATCCCTCGCTTGAGCGAGGAGAACCTAACCCTACACCATTCCGGACAAGTGGCTGTCCAGTCCCGAGCCGTCATCTTTTTTCTTAGCTATGTCGTAATCCTTAGCTTTATACGGGACTCTTCTTTCTGCAAGTCTCTCCTTTGCAAAATGAAACAGAAACAGCCAGGGATGTTATTTTGCTTGAAATTTGGTTTTCCCACTTAAACCATCTTAGAGATATTATTTATCTTGAATTTGTAACATTATTTTTATTAAAACGTATTCCATTAAATCTCACAGATCTGTTAATGCGTGTGAATAGGTGAATCCAGCTCCCTGATAAATGTCCAGCTTGCTTTAATGAACGAACCACCATTCATGGCTTGAACACCCAAATTCCTCTATTTCACGGCATTTTTCATACGATCTTTTTTCGGGGGTGGTGATCACGATCAGTTCCTCGGGAGTCCACGATTCGACGCCGTGAGACCGTGAGTTTTACTTCCACCACGCCTTAGCAATAAAAGCGCACAGACCACGGGGAAAGAGAGAAGCATTAAATTTCTGTTCTGGGACACGTTACAGCAATTTCTAGAGACTGTGCGGAAAGAGAATCAGATCACGGCTTGTACTTAATGGGTGGCAACGTGCTTGTATTTTTCCGCAAGCCATTCCCAGTCCTGTGGTCCCTTTTAGCGGTTTTATCCATCGGTGGTTCTGCTTCTTTTGCTGGAGTATCCCCTGACCTCTGCTTTTCTTCTTTATTGATCTCTGGGGACAAGGCGAGGGCTGAACATTTTTGAGACGAAACAGGTAACACTTCAGGCTGATCAGATTTTGCTTCTGTGCTGGGCCGTTGCCGAACGATGTCATCTGCAGAGCGGGAAGGGGTAAAACGTTATTGCCAAGCTGGAACGCGAAAACCAGGACGCAGCAAATGTACGCGCTTCTTAGCCGCTATCCAAGCTTTCAGATCCCGACTTACGACTAGAATTTGGGACCGCAACTTCTATTGCTAAGCAAGGCAGTTATTAAGGCAGCAGTGCTTAATTTTATGACTTCAGGGCTGTTAAGGGAATCATCCTGCGTATTAAAACCACCGGGTTTTTAAGCCCACGCGGCGTCCCCCATGGACTCTGCTTTCAAATCTAATAAAAAAACAAACACCTCCTATGCTAGTGAATACGTGCCGGAAAGACCACATTTTGACGAGGTGGCCTAGTGACGCTGCGGCTGTTGTGTGAGCACCACTCATAACTTTTTCCACTGCCCTCGTAACTTTGAACAGCCACTAAATGAAGGTTGGTAAGTTGAACAATCTGTAATCCTGCTAACAAACTCATCCACACTTACTTCGCTTCCCCAAAACGAACTTGGGGATGCCTTGCCCCAGTTATGGGCGAAAGAGAAAGGATGATGATGATTATTATTATTATTATTATTATTATTATTATTATTATTGTTGTTGTTGTTGTTGTTGTTGTTGTTGTTGTTGTTGTTGTTATCTGTCCAGAGTTAACTTGGATAAGATGGGTGGCCAATAAATTTTACAAATAAAGACATAAATAAATTTTCCTACTTCCGTCAGGTCACTGTAGGAATGGGGAGGGGGGACGAGGGGAAATAGTGCATTGAAACTTGAGGTTCATATTTGCACAACTGTAAAAGAAACAGGACTTGACATAAAAGTGGCTGTATTTTTTTTTAATAAGTTTTATTGATTTTTTTTTGCCATAACAATCCTTAGGGCCTGGTGTACAGCGTGTTGCCTTGGTTCAAAAGATTTTTGGAAAAAACATACAATCAATAATAGCTAATTAACCATCCATAATAATTTATTTTTGCATTTCCAGAACTAGTATATGAATTGATAATACATTTCTTTGATATTCTCTTCTCCCAATAGTATTCTCCTAAAAGTGGCTGTATTTTATAACTTCCAGCAACCTTTGCCATAACTCACAAGCCCCTTGGAACATTTTATTTTATTCTGATTTGTGACACAGTGGGGTGGAGGTTAAGACTGGATCTGGCATTTTTATTCCCCTATCAAGTTCTTTCCAAAGGACCTGGGACAGGCAGATGTGGATATTTCATGGGGCTAGAAGATTCGTTGCATTATTATGTATTATTATTATTCATTAAAATAGCGTCATTTTACTAGCACAAGCAGGCCCAAGCTAAGATCTTGACAGCAGCCAACAGAAAATAATTGTGAGAAATTCCAGCCTACAGCCACCCTCTGAAAACTGTTTTTTTTTTAAAAAAATATTTTCTTTTCTCACTTTGAGTTTCTTGAGAATGTTGCCCCTTTGGATTGTTTTTTTTTTAAAAATCTAATGAAGACTACCTGCTCTGCTTCCTGCCACCCAGCTTGACAAGAGAAGTCATAGAATCATAGAACTGTGGAGCTGGAGGGAACCAAAGGGATCATCTAGTCTAGCCCTCTGCAATGTGCAAAAACAACAACAATTAAACTACACCCCAAAGGCAGCTATCCAGCTGCTTCTTAAAAACTTAAAAAAAAAAAACAGATTGCTGTACACGTCTTCAGGAAAAAAATTTCTGATGAAATGAGTGCTGACCAAGCTCATGTGAGGTGTAGTTTGCAAAGGGTGTGGTCCTCAGCTAACGACAATTGGGGGCAGAACTTCCATTGCTAAGCAATAGCAAGAGCACTTAGACTTATATAGCGCTTTGCAGTGCTTTACAGCCCTCTCTAAGCGGTTTATAGACTCACCGTATTGCCCCCAACAATCTGGGCCCTTATTTGCCGGATCTTGGAACGATGGAAGGCTGAGTCAACTTTGAGCCAGTCAGGATCGAACTCCTGACATTGGGCAGAGTTTGCCTGCAATACTGCACTTTAACCACTGCGCCGCCATGGCTTAGATAGCAATAGCACTTAGACTTATATACCGCTTTACAGTGCTTTACAGCCCTGTCTAACTGGTTTACAGAGTCAGCCAATTGCCCCCCAACAATCCGGGTCCTCATTTTACTGACCTCGGAAGGACGGAAGGCCGAGTCAACCTTGAGCCCCATCAGGATCAAACTCCTGGCAGTGGGCAGAGTTCGCCTGCAATGCTGCATTCTAACCACGGCGCCACTGGGGCTCCTAAGCAAGTCACGGCAGATTTTATGACTCTGGCCACAAGTCGTTCAGCGGATCCCACACTCCTTGAGTGAATCCCGCTTCCCCTGTTGATTTTGCTGATCCCGCCCGGGAAGTGGGCGATCGTGGGATCCCGGGATGTTGTAACTGTTGTGCCCACATTTTGAGCAGACGACTGTGGGGGCGGTTATAAGTGGGAAGAGTGGTGCTCGGTGTCCGCCCCCACTTTTTTTTAAAGCACTGTGCTAACTTCATACGGCCTAACTTCATATGGCTATAAGTTGAGGACTGCACGTAGAGCTTGAAAAAGGAAAGAAGAATTAAAACTGAACAACCTCCTTTGTCTATCTGGGTATTTTGATGAGCGTTTTCCTTTTTCTTCTCTTCGCTCTGCTTTGCGGCCGTCTTGGGCTTCTGCCTCAGTCTGGGCGGCCACGGTTCCTCCATCCACGTGTGGTGGATTGCTTCTTCCGGGATCATGCGCAAAGAAGGCTTCCATCTTGGCACAAAGACAGGATAAAAAGATTAATTTTAGACAAATCGCTCACGACATCCTACCTGTAGCCAAGGACGGGCATGGACGCTACATGGTTAATTCTCGACTTACGTTCACTTAGACTTAGTGACTGTTCGAAGTGACCACAGCAGCGAAGGAAGGATTTAGGACCGTTTTTATCACTTATGACCATTACAGCACGTGATTTACAGTCAGATGCTCGGCTACTGACTCACATTTACGACGGTTGCAGTGTCACGTGGGCGGGGGTCCCACGATCCCTTTTTGTGACCTTCCGACAAGCAAAGTCGACAGGGGGGGAAGCCATATTCATTTAACAACCTTGTTACTGGCTTAGGATTTGCAGTGATTCACTTAACAACAGTGGCAAGCAAGGTCATTAACCTGGGGCAAAATTCGCCTCACCAATGTTTCGCTTAGCCACATGCATTTTGGGCTCCAGTACGGCGGTAACTTGAGGACTAGCTGCATGGAGGGGAGCAGTTTGTAATCTGTGTCAATAAGAGGCTATTATTAAACCAGCCGGTTTAATAATAATAATAATAATTCTGACAGCCTCTTCCTTATTCGGCCTTATTATAATGTAAGACCTCAGGAAAAAGCTTCTTTGATGAGAAGCGAAACATTCTCAAGGAGAAAAATGAAGGAAATCCAGTTGCCATTTCTGAGTAAATACAAATGTACTTTTCAAGTGGACAGTTATTTGAAGTTACAACTCCCAAAACATCTTAGGGAGATATTTACAAGAGCGAGATTTGAACAGCTTGATACAATGGTCAAATATGGGAGATTTTTTTTTAATTCCATTTATATCCCGCCCTTCTCCGAAGACTCAGGGCGGCTTACAAGCTTAGCAGTAGCCTTCATTCTATGTATATGCCTGCTTATTAGGGCTTTCACACACACACCCAAGCGGCATTATTACAAAGTCAGCTTAATTGCCCCCAACAATCTGGGTCCTCATGCTATACCGTACAATGAGCGTCTGCATCTGCGGAGCGGCAGAGGTAGAGGACCTGGCTCACATCCTATTTGACTGTTGTCTGTATAAGAGGGTGAGAGACAGGTATCTTGGTCTATATACCAAACGAATGACCCATTGGGATCCCCATATCAAAATAACTTATCTTATGTCCGGTCAGAACTTGAAAATAACATTTAACGTAGCGCAGTATTTAAACAAAATGATCCGGTTAAGATCTGCATATGTGGGACTGATTGGGGTAGATTGCAAGGGCGACTCCGAAATATAATGTTATCATATTTTATCTATCTCTTAAATTTGTATTTTATTACTATTTCATCTTAAATTGTATTTTATTTTAATTCCATTTTAAATTGTATTTTATCAAATTCCATTTTGGATTGCTTTTATCAAGTTTTGCTGACGGTTTGTTGCTGGAACTTTGCACTTTGATATGGCCCAAAGGGCTAATCAATAAAGTTGTTGTTGTTATATGACAGTTGCCATTTGAAAAAAAAAATTATCTTTGTGGCAACCATGACTTGGATGACTGAGAATCTCCATAGACCCATAGACGTACCATTTTCCTAACAAACCACAGATAATTGACAAAATACGGAATTAAGGTATCCAAAAATGACTTCCTTACAGTTGTCCATTTCTCTTCAGTTACTTTAAAAAGAAAAAAAGCATAGAAAAATAAAGCAGGGTTCAGCAAAACAATTTTAAAAATACAAATTCAAAAAAAATCTCACACGAGGCACTTGTTGAGGAAATCCAGAAAGGTGCTGTCGTGTGTTTTCAACACGGTGGTTAGATTTTTGGAATTCGGATTCCTTATTTTCCCTCTGCTGTTCGTGATGGTTTTCGGAACGCCGCTGGAATCTATAAAAGAGGAAAACATTTTTTTTAACAACCGGGGGGTACATTTCCGCCTTGGCAGAGAGTGTGAAATTGACATTTGCCAAAGTGGTCAGTCCACGAAGAAGAAAGTACACATATCCGGAGAGAACAAATCTGGCACCCTTCAGCATTATTTCTTTGCTTGGAAATGTTTCTAGAGCTGGAAGTTTAATCTGAGGGCCAGGCACCCAAATAGGAATTCTTAATTATAAAATTAATTTGCTACAGGCAAAGGAATGGGTGCCCATTTTTACTCAGTGCATGACACATTCAAAAGGGGCATCAGAATTTCCTAAAGGGCATACACACACACACACACACACACACACACACACACAATATCCCAGCTGGCAACATCCACCCATCTTTTTCTGCCTTTCTGACTGTTGCCAGCTCAAGCAATGTTGTTCCAGCACATCTGTTGCACTTCACTGCGTGGCAGTGTTGCATAAATGGGTGGGGATCCAAGGTTGCCCATTTGTGTAAAATAGTAGTAGCACTTAGACTTATATACTGGGGGCTTTACAATGTCGGCATCTCGCCCCTAACCATCTGGGCCCTCATTTTACTGACCTCAGAAGGAATCAGAAGGCTGAGTCAACCATGACCAGGTCAGAATCGAACTCCATGCTGTGGGCAGAGTTTGCCTGCAATACTCATTCTAACCACTGCGCCACCAGGGCTCTTGGCAAGATGAAGGGGGAGGGGTGTATTTCACACCCCTATTAAATATGACCCGATAAATACCCAAATCAGAGCCCCATTCTCTCTGCATAAAGCAGTCTTCAGAATAGAGACTGTTTCATCATAATTATAGCCACTAAGTGAATCACTCAGTAATGATCAATGCTTACCAAAGAATGTTCGTTTTCTTGGTGCTGTTTGAATGAAATCAGATGGTGGAAGTCCTAAGATCTTTAACATGAAAGAAAAACCAGAGGGATTGTATTGTATTCCTTTCCTTTCCTTTCCATTCCATTCCATTCCATTCCTTTCCATTCTTATTCTATTCTTATTTTATTCTTCCATTCCATATTCCATTCCATTCCATATTCCATTCCATATTCCATTCCATATTCCATCCCATCCCATCTCATCCTATCCTATCCTTCCATTCCATTTTCCATTCCATTCCATTCCATATTCCATTCCATGTTCCATCCCATCCCATCCCATCTCATCTCATCCTATCCTATCCTATCCTTCCATTCCATTTTCCATTCCATTCCATTCCATATCCCATTTCATATTCCATCTCATCCCATCCTATCCTATTCTTCCATTCCATATTCCATTCTATTCCATTCCATTCCATATTCCATATTCCATTCCGTTCCGTTCCGTTTGCAAAACTGGACATCTCAGTTTAGATGAGGGCTGGTTAAAATGGAACAAATTCCCGGGTCTATTCGGATATTCCATCTCTCTCTATGGGGGGTGAACTATTACCCCCCCGTAGATAGGGCTCGCAACTTGGGAGTCCTCCTAGATTCACGGCTCACCTTGGAAGATCACATAGTGGCTGTGACTAGGGGGGCTTTTGCCCAGGTTCGCCTGGTGCGCCAGTTGCGGCCCTATCTAAGCCGGGATGATTTATGCACGGTCACTCATGCGCTCGTGACCTCTCGTCTAGACTACTGCAACGCTCTCTACATGGGGCTGCCCTTGAGGACCACCCGGAGGCTCCAACTGGTACAGAATGCAGCCGCGAGAGTTGTGTTGGGAGTCTCCCGATACTCCCATGTTACACCTCTGCTCCGTGAGCTGCATTGGCTACCAGTTGTCTTCCGGGTGAGATTCAAGGTACTAGTAATGGTGTTCAAAGCCCTACATGGCAGGGGTCCGGAGTACCTTAGGGAACACCTGCTGCCGGCATCAACTTCCCTCCGTCCAGTGCGCTCCCACAGAGAGGGACTCCTCAGGGTGCCACCGGTCAGAGAATGTCGACTGGTGGCCCCCAGGGGGAGATCCTTCTCTGTGGGCGCCCCGGAGCTATGGAACCAGTTACCGGTTGAGCTCCGGACGGCGCCCGATCTTCACTCCTTTCGCCGCGATTTAAAAACATACTTGTTCGAACAAGCCGGCCTGGCCTGATGGGGGATTGGTGGGGTTTTTTACTGTCATTTTATTGGGGTTTTACTATGTATTAATTGTTTTTAGTGGGCATGTATTTAATCATTTTTTAATTTTTGTAATTCTGTATTTTTATTCTTGCCCTGTTCACCGCCCTGAGTCCTTCGGGAGAAGAGCGGTATAGAAATATTATTAAATAAAATTAAATTAAAATTAAAACTGCTTTCATTAGCGACCTAACGGGAGGTACCTCCATGATGCAGGCAAGCTGTTCCACTTCATTTTCCCCTGGGAACAGCGGGTACCCTGTGTAGAGCTCAACCATGATGCAGCCCAAGCTCCACATATCAATGGAGGTCGTGTACGGGTGGCCCAGAATGACTTCTGGAGAACGATAAAACCGACTTTGGATGTAAGTGTACACTAAAGCGAACGAGAAAGGGGGAACGGATATGGAAGAAAAAAACTGTGAGGGAGTCAACACCAAAAATGACTTCCTCCCCCCATCCCAGCCTTTCTCTGATTTGCTCAGCCACCTGGTAGTCTTTACTCAGTAAGTCACCCTCCCGTTGCTCCAGTAGATCTAATGTTGTTCTACTTGCTGTTTCAAAGTAATATGACCCTATGCCCCAGCCCTCTTCTACTTGAGTCTGTTCCTCCGTCTGGACTGGTTCCCAGTCCTCCTCCTTTGCTTTGGAGAACGCTTGCCAAAGATCTCTGATCTCGTTAGAAGTAGCCAATCCTTCCTATGAGCCCCAAATTGGGGTTCTAAGCCAGGGAGCCGCGGCCCACCTCTGGGCCTTGAGCCGCAGAAGTCGCAGCTTGTATAAGGTAAGATGAACGATGCAATGCTAGTAATGACTCAGCAGGTTTGTGTGTATCCCTTTAAGAGCCTGAGTATAAAAAGGAAGGCTTTGCTGCTGTGTTTTCTCTCTCATCCGTTCCCTGCTGTAATTGCTGTGTCTTGGAGTTTGTTGTTTCACCACCTGAATCTATCTTGTTTCTAGTGTATATCTGTAGGTAGTGTGTAATAGAAACCACATTTAAATACAAACCACTGTGTACTGTATTTACTCCTGGGTTACCTCAGTGCAATAAGACTGTGCATGCGCTGACATGAGCGCATGCACTGGCATGCGTCCCCACTTGTACAAACAGCAGGCGAGCGCATGCGTGCACGTGGCATTTGTCTGAACAGCAGGCAGGGGTGTCCATTGCTTACACAAATGGAGCTGTGTGCGTGCTTACCCACATTTGCCGGAAGCATCCCCTCTCCTTCCCCACCCCCACTGATCTGCAAAGCTGAAAAGATTGGGAACTCTAATCTAAGCCACAGCCTATGAACCCCGTATCTGTAGGAGGCAGAGCTGGGGATGGAGTTAAGTGGGTAATCAACTTAGAATCTTTACGTTGCTGCAAATGGTCTTGAATTCCATTGACCCTCATCTGGCAACAATTTAGCAGTGAACTTTAGTTGACCAGATTCTTGTGTGTAGGCTTGAGCAATACGTCTTCTGAACTACAACTATCTAAATTTAATGTCTGGCACAAAGGATCAGGACCATGTGTTAAGTTGCAGTTCAGAGGATTTATTGCTCAAGCTGATTCACAAGAATGTCGTCAACTAAATTGGCGCTAGGTAAGAGTTAACAGAATTCAAAAGGCGATGGGCTTGGACCATTTGTGGCAACGTAATGACTCTAGGCTAATGATGCACTTAACTCTGCCCCCTACTTCTGCCTGCTTTTCTCCTGCATTGTCTTTCTGGGTGAAAGAACTGAAGGGAGCTTTCAAATACTCCACCAGTACTAAATCCAATTGGGTTTCAGAAGTCCTGTCCTGCAGAAACAGCCTGATAAGGAGAAGGTCCATGTGAATGGAGATCCTTGTCCAAGCTCCATCCCAGGACACACCTGTCTTCCCCCAAACACACATCTGAATAGGGACAACTCAGAAACTGATCACAAGAGTCCTTTGATTAAGGATCCACAAGCGCTCAGTCCCAAAGGATCTGTTCTGTCCCAGCCTACGTGAGTCCTTGTTACGCTCACAAGGAGAAACTCCTCTTCCAACAATCAGGCAGGAGCCACAAGAAAAAACCAACCCCTTTTATTATTCACAGACCTGAGTCAATGTCCAAGGCAAACACACACAGTCCACAGAAACTCGATCCTCAACACAAATGGTTGCCTTCGGCAACCAACACCTCCCACACCTTCCCTTTTATAATTCAGCCAAGGCGTGGCTTCCTAATGCCTTCTCCTTTGCCTTTGGAGCCGCCCCACTGCATTCCTCTGTCCTGCTCGCTTCTCTTGCCGGCGTATTCATGCATCTGGGATTTGCCCCAGCTGTGCTTCATCGCTGTCCAACTCAAACTCCCAGCACAGCTGTGTCTCAGCCTGAGGGCGAGTAGAGGTGCCAAGGCTCCTCGTCCAACTGTAAGTCTTGGAGCTCCTCAGAGCTTTCCTCTGACTCTGATGTCACTCCAGGCCCCTCCTCCTCCTCCTCCTCTGGTTCCTCAGACTCAGCTGCCGGATCCACTGGCTAGCGAGGAATCACAGCAGTATTTATCTGAATGGAGCTTTACTCTGAGAAGATCTGCTATGATTTAGGTAGGACCTAAGATGCAGATTCTGAGATACTGAAAGAAAACAGGACAAGACTTTTTTTTCCTTCATCAGTATACAAGTAGTCCTTGAGTTAACAACCATTCCTTTAGTGACCATTCAGTGTTACAATAACCCTCAAAAAAGTGACTTATGACTGATTTTCACACTGACAGCCACTGCAGCATCCCCATGGTCAAGTGATCAAAATTCGGAGGCTTGGCACCTGGTTCATATGTATGACGGTTGCGGTGTCCTGGTGTTACGTGATCCCCTTTTGCAACATTCTGACAAGCAAAGTCAATGGGGAAGCCAGATTCAGTGAACAACCATGTTATTATGATTCAGTCGTCGTCAAATGGGACAAAACCCACTTAGCAAATGTTTCACTTAATGACAAACTTTGGGCTCGATGGCGGTCATAAGTCAAGGACTACTTGTATTCATGAGAAAAATAGCTACTCGGGTGCAGACTCGCTTACATGAGCTCCAAGACATTGACCCAGGGAGGGAAATGCTATAGGATTGCTCTGCCCACAGTTTGCGAGACGACATCTCATTGACATCTATAGAATAATGAAATTCAATTCAAAGGACACTGAATCAAGACAGAGAATCGTATCTACTTCACCCTGCAGACCTCTTTGATGCTCGTAGCAGCTCGATCCAAAATCAATCACTTTGAATGAAATTTGTCCAGCGGAAGATTGACTTATTAATACGTTCTCCTAAGGAATTTAAAAAAAAATAAGTTCAAGGGAGAAAAATGTCAATGCATTTCATCTATCAGGTGAACGAGCTGTTGACATCTTCATTTTTTTCCCCTACTCAGGTCACTAAACTGTAATTGGGAGCAGGATCCATACGACAGTCGGAGACCCACACAGTATTAACCTTGTGAACTCTAAAGCTTCCTCCTTCTGTTGTGTATTCAAGGTGGACAGTAATTAATATTTATATCTTACTTTTATGTAAGGGTGTATACACCATATGTTGTATAGAAGATGTTTAAATGTGTGTTATGTATGTGTACACTTTGAGAGCAAGCAACTAAATTTCATCTTTAATGTGCGCCGTTGTGCCCACCCACCCACCCACTTACACATACACACACACATCTGGGTACTGGAGCCCCCAGCCCCCTTCTTGGTTGTTGGTCTGATGTTAATCTCGGTGTCAATCTATGCTCATTGGGGTGTTGATTGCAGGTGGGGAAGTGTTTTAGTGTTTTTGTTTCCTTTTGGCTTGTTGATTATCCTTTGCACAGTATGTAGACATTGTTTACATCTGTGTGTTTGTTGATGGCCAATTCGTCAGTGTGCTGGGCTTCCAGGAATTCCCTGGCATTTTAAACTAAAATGCTTAGGTACTAAATATTAAATACCTAAGCAGTTGTGTGTATGCACACTGCCTTTCTGGGGTCAAAGGCTGATAAGCTACAATAGAAAAATCTAGGGCATAGGACTACATAAAGGATATTTTAAAAAGAAAAAAAAATGAACCGCGCAGCATATTAGTTAAGGGAGCTATTTCTTGTGTAAAGCAATGGAGATTCAGACAATTTTGTAAATTGTGGGGTCCTTGGTGCTCTCTGAGCTGAATACAGGTCTTTCATGATCAAACTAGGCAACATCAGTGCATTTTGTAAACTCTACAGCACAACGGAAATAACACATACGTAGGATCAGCACTAGAAAAGAGCTTTAAGTTCATTGTGCAAATCCAGAGCGCTGACAATGTCTAACAAAATTAGAGGAGTCCCGATCTGTACTTACACCAAAACGTTTTAAATTTCCAAACATAGTAAAATGATTGAAAACTTCACCAGTACTGAAAGGATGGTACTTACGGGCTTCAGATCGCAGTGAATAATTTTTTCTGTATATAAAAGTTGCAAACACCGTAAGATGCAGTGGGTGAAACGACGAATCAAACCCAAGGTAAAACCTTGGAAATTATTTTTCTTGATTAATTCATATAAATTTAAACTGCGAGAGGAGAAAACAGCATTTTAGCAACACAAACACAACTGGACTAAAACAGCTGAAATGCAACTCTTTGACATTTTTAAAGCTGATGTTTAAAGCTGATTCAACTGATTTTAGATTTAGACTCAGATTTATTTATGTCATTTATGCTATTGACCAACATTTGCATTCAGAACTAAAACCAATTGCTCAGGCAATCCTACCTGTTAGGATTTAAGGACGGCTAAGATTGAGAGAATAATATCCAGCAAATTCACATTTAATCACTATATAAAGTATATTACTGGAGATGCAGAACAGTGCCTTACCCTAGTAATTCAAAGGAGATGCAGAAATGATTACGGAAGCAAAAATACTCTTTCATGTGGACGACATTATATGTATTATCCTGGTCCTTTTGCCGCAGGGAATTTAAGATGCCAACTTCAACCACAGCCTGATTGTGGAATCTGGATAATAAAGGAAAATTGGACAAACTGTGATTTTGATCTGGGCCATGGTCCCTAATGACACTCATAACCTAGCTAACATACAGGCAGTCCTTGACTTTAGTCCTTGACTAAACCAGGGGTCTTCAAGCTTGGCCCTTTGATGACTTGTGGACTTCAACTCCCAGAATTCCTCAGCCAGCGTGCCAGGCTGAGGAATTCTGGGAGGGGGTCTTCAAGCTTGGCCCTTTGATGACTTGTGGACTTCAACTCCCAGAATTCCTCAGCCAGCGTGCCAGGCTGAGGAATTCTGGGAGGGGGTCTTCAAGCTTGGCCCTTTGATGACTTGTGGACTTCAACTCCCAGAATTCCTCAGCCAGCGTGCCAGGCTGAGGAATTCTGGGAGGGGGTCTTCAAGCTTGGCCCTTTGATGACTTGTGGACTTCAACTCCCAGAATTCCTCAGCCAGCGTGCCAGGCTGAGGAATTCTGGGAGGGGGTCTTCAAACTTGGCCCTTTGATGACTTGTGGACTTCAACTCCCAGAATTCCTCAGCCAGCGTGCCAGGCTGAGGAATTCTGGGAGGGGGTCTTCAAACTTGACCCTTTGATGACTTGTGGACTTCAACTCCCAGAATTCCTCAGCCAGCGTGCCAGGCTGAGGAATTCTGGGAGGGGGTCTTCAAGCTTGGCCCTTTTATGACTTGCGGACTTCAACTCCCAGAATTCCTCAGCCAGCGTGCCTGGCTGAGAAATTCTGGGAGGGGTCTTCAAACTTGGCCCTTTTATGACTTGCGGACTTCAACTCCCAGAATTCCTCAGCCAGCGTGCCTGGCTGAGGAATTCTGGGAGGGGTCTTCAAGCTTGGCCCTTTTATGACTTGCGGACTTCAACTCCCAGAATTCCTCAGCCAGCGTGCCTGGCTGAGGAATTCTGGGAGGGGTCTTCAAACTCGGCCCTTTTATGACTTGTGGACTTCAACTCCCAGAATTCCTCAGCTAGCCATGTTTGTTTAGTGGCTGTTTGAAATTACAGCTGCCTTGAAAGGAATGACTTACAACTGGTTCTCATGCTTACAATTGTCACAGCATCTCCATAGTCACGCAATCAAACTTTCGGCATTGGGCAACTGGCATGTATTAGCATCCTGGGGTCAAGGGGTCATCATTTGTGACCTTCCCAGCCCTCTTCTGACATGCAAAGTCAATTGGGAAAGCTGGCACGGCTTAACAGCTGTACGATTCATTCAATCAATCAACCAATCAATCAAAATAGTTAGCTGGAAGGGACCTTGGAGGTCTTCTAGTCCAACCCCCTGCTCAAGCAGGAGACCCCATACCATTCCAGAGAAATGGCGGTCCAATGTCTTCTTAAAGACCTCCAGTGATGGAGCACCCACAACTTCTGAAGGTAAAGCTGTTCCACTGGGTAATTGTCCTCACTGTTAGGAAGTTTCTCCTTGATTCCAGGTTGCTTCTCTCTTTGGTCAGTTTCCATCCATTGCTTCTTGTCTTGCCTTCTGGTGCTTTGGAAAATAAGTTGAGCCCCCCCTCCTCCTTGTGGCAGCCCCTCAAATACTGGAAGACTGCTATCATGTCGTCCCCCCACCCCCGGACCTTCTGTTTTCTAGATTAGCAAACCCAAATCCTGCAACTGTTCTTCATATGTTTTAATCTCCTGGCCTTTGATCATCTTACTTGCTCTTCTTTGCAAAGCCTCAACATCTTTTCTGTATTGTGGTGACCAAAGCTGGGTGCCGTATTCCGGGTGTGGCCTTACTAAGGCTTTATAAAGTGGTACTAAGACTTCGCGGGGATTTTGATTCCGTGCCTCTGTTTATACAACCAAGGATTGCATTAGCTTTTTTGGCTGCTGCTGCACACGGCTGGCTCACGTTTAAATGATTGTCCACTAGCTAGGACTCTGAGGTCCATTTCGCAGTTACTTATCCACTTAACAACTGCAATGATTCCCTTGACATGCCCCCCAAAAGTTGTAAAATCATGTGTGACTCATTTAATAACAGCCTTGCTTAGCAACGAAAAGTCCCAGTTGTGTTTATAAGCTGAGGACTACTCATAATGGAAAGCACTAATGTGAGCAGATCTACCTAAGCTGGCCTTTCTAATCAAAGGCTAGTTGCCACTTGCGTCCTTAATTGCCTTTTCTTTCTGTTCTGTAATCTTCTCTTTTTAAGATTAACATTTTCCTCTGTAATCTACAAGCTAAAGCTGAAAGCATTTATCAGGATTTAAACACACACACACACACACACACACACACACACACACACACACACAACTACGTTTGGCAGAAACCTATAGCAACAAATTGCATAACTGGTTTGCTTGCTGCTGATTATTTTTTTAAAAACATTCTGGTTATAAATTAACGCCCACACCAAAGATAATAAATCGTAATGAAACGTTCGGAAACCAACCCATTTGCTCGGAGAACAAACCTTCACCCTCATAATAAACCATAATAAATCGAGAACAAATTAGGAATCGATCCTCTGTCCAACTAGTTTCCAGCAGGTTATTCTTATTCATAAAACGTAAAACTCAGTACCTCTTTTTGTTCCTTATTATTTTCACTGCTACTTTTTCACCGGTTTTGTGGTCCAAACACTTCACAACGTGGCCAAAGGATCCTTTCCCAATTACAGCCAGGATTTCGTATCTATATGCAATATGGTCACTTAGTACCTACACAGAGTGACAACAATGTACAAAGTAAAAATAGCACACGTTCTGCTCCTTCTTAGGTCCTATTCACAAAATGAGCTCAAAGCAAATACACACACACACACACAAACAAACACACACACAAGAGTCATTCTATATCCCATGGATGGAGCACCCTCAACTTCTAGAGGCAAGCCATTCCACGGGTTAATCTTTCTCATTCTCAGGAAATCCCTCCCGAGTTCTAGGTTGCTTCTCTCCTTGGTTAGTTTCCATCCGTTGCTTCTTGTCTTGCCTTCGGGTGCTTTGGAGAAGAGATTGACCCTTCTCTTTGTGACAGCCCCTCAAACAGAGTGGTACCTTGGTACTCAACTGTTTTGAAACTCATTGAATTCGGTACTCAACGCATTTGACACGAAAAAACCTCACCGTTTGTTCGGTACTCAACGCACAAGGTAGAACTCATCGTTGTCGGCTGCCTTCTGACTCAGTACGTTATTTCTTGTGGGAAAAATTTGTTTGGTACTCGTGATACTCATCCTGCTCCCGGAGTCAACTACTGTTGAGTACCGAGATATCACTGTATTGGAAGACAGCTATCATGTCACCCCTAGTTCTTTTCCTGGTTAGACTAGACCAGGGGTAGGCAACCTGGGCTCTTTTATGACTCGTGGACTTCAACTCCCAGAATTCCTGAGCCAGCATGGCTCAGCTTGGAAACCTCTTCCTTTCCCCTCAGCGTGGCTGGCTCAGGAATTCTGGGAGTTGAAGTCCACGAGTCATGAAGGGGCTATAATTCCCCATGCTGGCTCAGGAATTCTGGGAGTTGAAGTCTATTACCCTAATTCAGGGGTAGGCAACCTGGGCTCTTTTATGACTGGTGGACTTCAACTCCCAGAATTCCTGAGCCAGCCTGGCTCAGCTTGGAAACCTCTTCATTTCTCCTCAGCATGGCTGGCTCAGGAATTCTGGGAGTTGAAGTCCACGAGTCATAAAGTGGCCTAGGCCTAGGCCACGGGTAGGCAACCTGGGCTCTTTTATGACTGGTGGACTTCAACTCCCAGAATTCCTGAGCCAGCCTGGCTCAGCTTGGAAACCTCTCCCTTTCCCCTCAGCGTGGCTGGCTCAGGAATTCTGGGAGTTGAAGTCCACCAGTCATAAAAGAGCCCAGGTTGCCTACCCCTGGACTAGACATACCCAGTTCCTGTGAGACGTAAGGCCACACAGGCCATCTTGGGCATCTCCTGCAGAGATTTTGCCCTGTGCTTGTTCTGACATGATCTGGATGCCAAGATCTGCCGCCATGTCAGTCTCTTACCTTTTTATAGGAACCATGGTCGTCATCGTAGGTGTTGCTGTTCTCTCCATTAATGTAGCCCTCAATCTTTTTTGCGCCCAGGCCAAGAAACCACAGCTCTTTATAGTCCTTGATTTCTCGTTGTTCATGCTGGGTGAGCTGGTTCTTAAAGTGTTTCAAGGCTTCTGGTTTGGGAAGGAAGTCAAAGGGATATTTAAAAAGCGGAAGTTATGAAAGTACTTTAGAAGGGGCCGTTGGCAGAGTAGTGTTGAATCACTCTAGGTTTGGGAGGCTTCATCCTGCCTGCCGAGGTTGCCAAGCCATTGGTTGAAGATTCCAACATTTATCTTGGCAACCCTGGAATTCCCCAATTAATCTTTGTCCCCAGAAGTGCATAAGAACACATTCTACTAATTTGGTCCTCCTTGTTCTGTCCCAGCCTACGTGAGTCCTTGTTAACTCACAAGGACAAACCCCTCTTCCAACAAGTAGGCTGGAAATGCAGGAAAAACAAACCCCTTTTAATATTATTTACAGACCTGCAAAATGTCCCTGAAGCAAAGGCAAACAAAACACGATTCAAACAGAGAATTGTCCAAAGGCAAACAGAGCACGATTCAAACAGAGAATTGTTCATAGGCAAGGCAATCAGAATGTGATCCCATGAAACTTGAGTCCTTTGCAAACGGTTGCCTTCAGCAACCAGCACCGCCCACACCTTCCCTTTTTATTATGCAGCCCCAAGGCGTGGCTTCTCAATGCCTTCTCCTCCGCCCTTGGAGCCACCCCATTGCCTCCCTCTGTCCTACTCTTGTTGCCTGTCAGCATTTGGGAGTGTCTATGATGTCTTCCAGCTGTGAGTCCTCAGAGTCTGACTCATCTTCCCAGCACAGCTGGGTCTCAGCCTGAGCACGAGTGGAGGGGCCAGGGTCTTCATCAGATTGTAAGTCCGGGAGCTCTTCAGAACCTTCCTCCGACTCTGATGGCTCTCCAGGCCCCTCCTCCTCCTCCTCCTCTTGATTCCCTGGACTCAGCTGCCAGGTCCACTGGCTGGCACAGAATCACAACACTCCGCTCGAATAAAATGAGTGTGCTGAGAATGTAGGAGCCATGGTCATCCACCTTCATGGAGCATCTGCTCAGTTTTAGACTGATGCTGCTTGACCTTTGCAGAGGTTTAAAGCTGTTGGTTCCAAGCTTCCGGATTTAAAGTTTTTGGTTCTAGGTCCTACGTACTCTGCTTATCAAAAATTTCTGTTTCTCGGCTTAGTTTTCTAAACATTAAAATCTTTATTTGAGTGTCTAAGGTGGTTCTCAAGTCATCCAGGTCCTGGTGCTTTTTTTCAGGAGGCAACTGTACTTCCTTGTTTTTCCTTTGAAGACCTTTCGCTTCTCGTCCAAGAAGCTTCTTTGGATTAAGTCCAGATTAAGTTCATTGCACGATCTTCACACTCAACTTTTCTTCAGAGCTGAAGAAGCTTCTTGGATGAGAAGCAAAACGTCTTCAAAGAAAGAACCGGTTGCCTCTTGAAAAAAGCACCTTCGGGACATGTAAAGAAACACACACACACACACACACACACACACACACACACACACACACACACACACACATATATATATATATATATATATATATATATATATATATATATATATATATATATATATATATATATTCAAGAACAATTTTTAGTGCTTTGTGAGCAGTGTGTCAGTGTGTTGTCTGGGTTCATACATTTAAAACAATCAATGATAACCAATTTCTACAATTAATCAATATGTTGGTTGGTAATATATTTCCCGATTCTCTTTTCTTCCAATAATATTCTCCTTTTGTCTAGCTTAAACAGATACAATTCTTAATATTTTCAGTACACACCAAGTTGAATGTAAACATTTTTTTTGTATTTATGCATACAACAGTAACATCAACATATAACATGTTTTCTAATCAGCTTATGTTTCCATTATATTTATAAAAGTCATCTTATTAAGTCATTGTATGTCCTGTTTTCAAGATTCTTACTGAGACTTAGTTTCCCCGCAGTATTCAGATTACTCTTATCAGTCATACTTTTCTTAAAATTCGTTACCTTTAAATATCCAAACTTTTCATTTAAATACACCCTCTCAAATGTTTTAACGTTACATATATTCTAAAAAATATTATACTACTTATGTATTTAATTCCTCTTACTATGGAGCCTCTTTAGAAGCTTTTTCTATTCTTTTGGCCATATTCCAACAATATTTCATCTTATAATACATTAACTAATCATCTTGCTCTAGTGGTCCTAAAGGAACTTAAAGAAGCTTGAAAGATGCTTCTGTAGGAGAAGTCAAAGAAACATTCAACTAGCCAAGGGTAGGCAACCTTGGCCCTTTTATGACTCGTGGACTTCAAGTCCCAGAATTCCTGA
Source organism: Vipera berus (assembly GCF_964194415.1). Lineage (NCBI taxonomy): Eukaryota > Metazoa > Chordata > Lepidosauria > Squamata > Viperidae > Vipera > Vipera berus. The sequence goes on along the minus strand of NC_138208.1, from coordinate 2,934,370 downwards.
GTCAGCATGCCTCAGCTTGGAAACCTCTCCCTTTCCCCTCAGCGTGGCTGGCTCAGGAATTCTGGGAGTTGAAGTCCACAAGTCATAAAGCGGCCTAGGCCAGAGATAGGCCACCTTGGCTCTTTTATGACTCGTGGACTTCAACTCCCAGAATTCCTGAGCCGGCGTGGCTCAGCATGGAAACCCTTCCCTTTTCCCTCAGCGTGGCTGGCTGAGGACTTCTGGGAGTTGAAGTCCACGAGTCATAAAAGAGCCAAGGTTTGTCTACCCCTGGACTAGGTTTTTTTGGAAAGGAGACATAATTCCCCTCTTCAGCCAGATGCTTTTAAATGATCATTTTAAATGATATTTTGTTTTCCATGACATTATCATCACGTTTGGAGGGAAAGTTGGTACTTGTCAGAATCCATTTATATCATATTCATAAATGGAATGTTTCAAACATTATTCCATGGATTCTGCCATCTCCCGAAGAGAAGAGAATGGATGTGTATTGAACCGGTATTAGGCATTTCAAAGGAAAGGAGAAGCCTTTTGAACTGGGGAAACAAAAGGGGGGCTAGCATCTGGCTTGTGTCACGGAAGAGAGCAATAAACATGAAAGGTCCTAAGTTCCTTTTTCCCCATGAGAGGGATGATATGAGGTAAATGATGGGGGGGCTGACCAAATGGGGTTAAGGGGGGTTAAACCGGGAACTCTTTATAAGGGTTTACTTCGTGGAATAATATTAAGTCCTGTCTCGTATTCCTACAACCAAGCATGTCATAGTAAAGATTATTTTTGGAATAGATTTGACTCCAAGAATTTTGTCTTCCTAAGACGTGGTTTGGGGTGGGTCTTGACATTACTATATAGAAGCTGGATAGTTTGTTTCCTTTAGCATTTATGCTAGGATTGTACCTGCTGAAGTTAGTGGGAACTTGAGGTTGGGACTCTTCTCGAGGTCTCCAGATTTACTGCTCAGCCCTCTGGGGAGGCTTTCAGAGAGGGCGGATGGCAACGGCTGGACGTGAGATCGGTTGTCCTGCAAAGTTGCAAGAGTTTCGTTTCGTTTTTCTTAAAGCAACTTTATTGTTTCCGTGATTTATTAATTCCTCTGCCAGGCTCAAAAGCCAACTTTCACGGGGTTTACACGGTAAAAAAAAATATCACCAGGATAAAAAAAAAATAGAGCCTCAAAATAAATAAGGGCGAGTTGCTGGTTTTTTGGGTTGTTTTTTTTGTGCAAAATTAACATTGTACCAGAATCAGGAATTAAAAATGCACTTTTGCAGTTTTAGTGTTTACCCCGTTTCTCCTTCACCCTCCCTCCCAATGGCACTTTCTTAGGCCTTCTAAATCAGGGGTCTCCAACCCCTGGTCTGTGGCTGGCCGCTGGTCCGCAGCATGCCAGCAAGCGGGCCGCACAAACAAGCAAAGCTCCATCCTCAGGATGCAGGCAGTATTCAAAACCACACCCCCTCTGGTCCATGGGAAAACCTTTCTCCGTGGCAACGGTCCCTGGTGCCAAAAAGGTTGGGGAGCTCTGTTCTATGTGGCCCGGAAGGGTTTCTAAAGCCTCCCAATGCAGCCCTTTTCTCCCGCTGGGCCAGGTTGTTCTCTGTAACAAAGCCAACCAAGAATCGGGTTCATTATTAGAAATACAAATGGAGGGCTGGTGTGTGTGTGTGTGTGTGTGTGTGTGTGTGTGTCTGTGTACAGGCTTTCATGCTGGAAATCAGGTTGGCTCAACTTCCTTTCTCATACCACAACTTGTCCCTTTGATGTCGGTGGCAGTGTTATCCATTCAGTTGTGTCCGACTGTTGGCGAGTCTATGGGCCAGATTGTGCTACGACTTGCACTACTTCTCTGAGTTGTTCTATGCTCTGGCTGTCAGCTTTGATGGTCTCAGCCACCATGTTTTTTGACAGCCTGTTTTCCTTTTACCACTAGCTCTTCCAAACACAATTGCTTTTTCCACATGACCTGGTCAAACTATTGTCCCTTTGGAAGTTGTCCCTTTAGACAATTTCCTCTTACTATGTCATCAATCACAAGTCCCTTAGACAAGAGATCTCTCTCTTGAATTCCGTTGACTCTTATCTACCGCCAATTTGGTTTGGCCGTTAGTAGGTCAGATTCTTGTAGAGAAGGGGTTTCAAACCTGTGGGCCGTGGCCTGCTGGCCAGTGAGCCACACAACAGGCTGGCCAGGGCGTGCACGTCTGTCTGTGTGCTCAGCCCAATCTACACTAGTGCTGCTGCCATGGCAAAAACGGAGCACCGCGTGATGAAAATGAAGCACCGCTGTCATGGCAAAAATGGAGTGGTGTGGCAAAAACAGGCTGCTGCCGTGGCAAAATTGGGGCACTGTACAGCAAAAATGGAGCGCCGCAGCTGAGGCAAAAGCGGGGCTCCGTGCAGCAAAAACGGGGTGGTGCTGAGTGTCACGCAGGCATTAGCACCACCCCGTTTGCGTCACGTGTGCTCGTGGCCCCGTTTGTGTGCACGCACGTGCGTGTGCATAAAATGCTTCCCCCTCTCTTTCCCTCTGGCCGGCCAACCGAGAAAGGTTGGAGACCGCTGCTATAGAGAGGGTTAGCACAGAATAAATCTGTATCCCTTTTAACCGCCTGGACTCCTGATGTCCTGCTCTTGACATTTCTATTTCCCCCGTGGAGGAAACTTACCGGATGCAGAGTCGTCACAGGCTGCAAGTTCTTAGTAGCTATTTGGGGGAAAAGAGAATCTAGCTGGGGAGGCTTCAAAGCAGTGGTCACCAAACTTGGTTTTGGGCAGTCCAGGTGAGGGAGGGCCTTGATGTTCCTGTTTAATTTCTGAGGAGGAAACAGAGTTCAGTCAGCTTTCCTAGTGTATTATATGCACGTTTTTGTAGAAGGATAATCATTAGAAAACCAAGGACACCAGCCCCTTTTCTACAGTCCCAGCAGCTGGCCATCTCTTTGGACTCCTACATAGATAGTGTTGTGATTCAGGGTCAGCCTGTGGGTTCGGCAGTTGGGTCGGACGATTCAGAGGAGGAGGAGGGGGGTGTTGGAGAGCCTGCAGAGAACAGCCCGGAGGATTCGCAGAGCCCTCAGCCAGGCCCCTCCCATCTGGTCACTACGCAGACCCAGCTGTGTGAGCCTGACAGCGTGGATGAAGATGACCCACAGCTGGCCCTGTTCAAGGACGCCCGACGCAGGAGGCAGTCAATCAGGAGTAAACAGAGGAAGGCAATGGGGCACCTCGGAAGGAGGCAGAGAGAAGCCACACCTTGTACTGTTTAAAAGGGGAATGTGTGGGAGGGCTGGTTTGCTGAAGGCAACTGTTTGAATAGCTCCTGTTTCATGGTTCGTGTTTTTGTTTGGCTCTGTTTGCTCTGTTTTATGTCAATAAATTTGGCAGGCTTAGTTCCAGCCTCTTGCCTTTTTGTAAAGGGGTTGTCCCTGCCTTTTCTGCAGGGCCGGTAGTAGGCTGGTACAGAACAGATAGTCCTTGACTTACAACCATTTGTTCAGTGACTGTTCGAAGTTACAACGGCACTGGAAAAAGTGACATGACCGTTTTTCACACGACCGTTGCTGCGCGATCAAAATTAGGACGCTTGGCAACTGACTCATATTGATGACCCTTGCTGTGTCCTGGGGTCACGTGATCCCCCTTTGGCGACCTTTTGACAAGCAAAGTCAATGAAGGAAGCCAGATCCACTTCACAACTGTGTTAGTAACTTAACAACTGCAGTGTTTCACTTAGCAGCCAGGGCAAGAAAGGTCATAAAGCAGGGCAAAATTCACTTAACGAATGTTTAACTTAACAACGGAAATTTTGGGCTCCATTGAGGCTGTAAGTCGAGGACTACCTGGAAATGGCCACTTAAGGCTGGAAATGGAAGCCAAGCGAGGGATGCCTTTCCCGCACACCCAAACGGCCCTTGGTCTCCTTTGGATTTCCCACAAGGTTGAGAACATCCATCCCACTTTATCGGTGTGACAGGCAGCGTGGGAATTCTGGGAGTTGAAGTCCACGCAGCTGAAAGTTGCCGAGGTTGAGAAACCACTGCTTTAAAGCAGGGTGTCTCCAAACGTGGCCCCATGTTGGCTGGGGAATTCTGGGAGTTGAAGTCCACAAGTCTTAAAGTGGCCAATTTTGGAGATCTCTGCTTTTAACAGTCAATTCAGATGGTCTTCATTGGAATTGGGTAGGTCTAGTTTAACGAAGAGAAGCACGAGGGGGGACATGACAGCAGTGTTCCAGTATCTCAGGGGCTGCCCCAAAGAAGAGGGAGTCAAGCTCTTCTCCAAAGCGCCCGAAGGCAGCACAAGAAGCAACGGATGGAAACTCATCAAGGAGAGACGCAACCTAGAACTAAGGAGAAACTTCCTGACAGTGAGGACAATTAACCAGAGGAACAACCTGCCTCCAGATGGACAGCCATCTGCCTGAAATGGTATAGGGCAGGGGTAGGCAACCTTGGCTCTTTTATGACTCGTGGACTTCAATTACCAGAATTCCTGAGCCAGCTGTGCTGGCTCAGGAATTCTGGGAGTTGTAGTCCACGTGTCATAAAAGAGCCAAGGTTGCCTACCCCTGGTATAGGGTTTCCTGCCTGAGCAGGGGGCTGGACTAGAAGACCTCCAAGGTCCCTTCTAACTTTACTATTATTATTATTATTATTATTATCATCATCCATCACGGGTGTCTTCTGTTACCAACATTCCTGGGCAAATACCTGTCGGAAAACCTTGTTGGCTCCACGGCGTCCATTCTCTTGGGATGGCAGCTGAGGCCGAGATAGCACTTCTATCTGGGAAGACTGGAGAAGAATAGCAAAATTAGTGTGGAAAGCGACGCCCTCGTTACTTTGATGCTCAGTACAGTTATGCTAATTAGATGTACCTATGTTAGCAACAGGGTATTTTGTGCTTAAGGATTCCTTATTATTCCCAATAAGTCCAGTTCAAAGTTTCTAGAACTAGGGCCTCGACATAGGCATGAACAGAGGCATGGGAATTAATATCCCAACGGTAGGTTGGATGGTTGCGGCTTGAAAGCATCAAACGGAAGGAACCAACCAACGATGTCGCATCAAAATTTGCCAAACAAGAAAAAGAAAACAAGGAAGGTTATGTCGGGCCCAAAATTATTCGTGACGAGGCTCGCCGGGAGGTTTTCTGGATTCCACCTGCAAATAGCGGAATTGTACCCCAGATCTATTCCTGGACTTACGACGTTCATTTAATGACTGTTCGAAATTACAACGGGACTGAAAAACGTAATCGATGACTATTTTTCACACTTAAGGGCCGTTGCGGCATTCCCCCAGGGTCACATGATCAAAATTCGGCCGCTTGGCAACTGACTCGTATTTATGACGGTCGTAGCGTCCCCCCTGGGATCACGTGATTCCCCTTTTGCGACCTTCTGACAAGCAAAGTCAAGGGGGAATCCAGAATCACTTAACAATCGTGTTGCAAAGTTACCAACTGCAGTGATTCACTTAACAACTGTGGCAAGAAATGGGGGCAAAACTCAGTTTAAAAAATGTCTCACTTAGCAACAAAAACTTGGGGGTCAGTTGTGGCGGTATGGTGAGGACTGCCTGTGTAGAGAATTGATTAGTCTTTGGTTTTATAATAGGGAAATCTTCTTTATCCATTATCTGTCTGTCTGTCTGTCTGTCTGCCTCTCTATCTATCTATCTATCTATCTATCTATCTATCTATCTATCTATCTTTATCCATTATCTCTATCTATCTATCTATCTATCTATCTATCTATCTATCTATCTATCTATCTCTTATCTATCTATCCATCCCATCTGTCTATCCATCCATCCCTCATCTATCTATTCATCCCTTATCTATTAACTATCTATCTATCTATCTATCTATCTATCTATCTATCTATCTATCTATCTATTTATCTATCTTTATCCATTATCTATCTAATCTATCTATCTATCTATCTATCTATCTATCTATCTATCTATCTATCTTTATCCATTATCTATCTAATCTATCTATCTATCTATCTATCTATCTATCTATCTATCTATCTATATTTATCCATTATATCTATCTATCTATCTATCTATCTATCTATCTATCTATCTATCTATCTATCTATCTATCTATCTATCTACCCATCCCTTATCTCTTATCTATCTATCCATCCCATCTGTCTATCCATCCATCCCTCATCTATCTATCTATCTATCTATCTATCTATCTATCTATCTATCTATCTATCTCTTATATATGTATCTATCCATCCATTATCTATCTATCTATCTATCTATCTATCTATCTATCTATCTATCCCTTATCTCTTATCTATCTATCCATCCCATCTGTCTATCCATCCATCCCTCATCTATCTATTCATCCCTTATCTATTATCTATCTATCTATCATCTATCTATCTATCTATCTATCTATCTATCTATCTATCTATCTCTTATATATGTATCTATCCATCCATTATCTATCTATCTATCTATCTATCTATCTATCTATCTATCTATCTATCTTTATCCATTATCTCTATCTATCTATCTATCTATCTATCTATCTATCTATCTATCTATCTATCTATCTATCTATCTATCCTTTGTTTATGGATCAGTACCATTTAACGTTGCAAGATTCATATTCACATGAATATCAATTTAGAGATAGACCTTTCTCCCTTTTAGCCATGAAAAATGTATATTACGGGAGAGTCCAAGTGAATTTACTTAGCAGCTATCCCACTTAGCAATAGAAATTGTGGGTTCAACTACCTGCACACATTTTCTATGATGGAATAACCTAATTTTAGCCTTAAACGGCAACACATTCTTAAGCCAATATTCCGCGGTTCGCTAAAACACAATATTCAGGCTCATGATCCCCCAAAAGCCTGTCAGATAGATAAAGTGAATTTCAGATGTTTCCTGACAATCCCAAAAGGAAACATGTTTAAACTGAATAAAGTTCCAAGAAGCAGGTAAATGGAATCCTGCCTTCAGTTCTACAAACGAACTAAAAATTGGCAGATCAGAACAATGTTGATTTAAAGTATTTTTGAGCCCAACCTACCAACAAAGCCAGATTAATCACCTACGTTTCACTTGGATTCTCCCATAATATATATTTTCCATGGCTAAAAGGAAGAAAGGGCCACCTCTAAATTTACATTCTCCATATGAATCTTGCAGCGTTAAATGGTACTGATCCATAAACGAAAAAAAGGAAAGAGCCCTTGACTTGATTTTGATGGGTCTCACACAAAAACTTTCAAATTTGAGTCCAGAGAAGATCTGAACTTTCCTAACCCTAACCCATTCCACCACAGTTGACCCCCAAATTTTGGTTACTAAGTGAGACATTTTCAAAGGGAGCTTTGCCCCATTTCTTGTTAACTGGATCACTGCAGTTGTTCACCTCGCAACCTGGTTGTTAAGTCAAGCTGTCTCTCCCCCCCCTTGACTTTGCTTGTCAGAAGGCAGCAAAAAAAAAAAGGGGGGATCACGGGACCTCCGGGGGGGAGGGAACGCTGCAACCGTCATAAGTACGAGTCAGTTGCCAAGCGTCTGAATTTTGATCCCATGACCGTGGGGAGGCGGCAACGGTCGTTAAGCGTGAAAAGCGGTCGCAAATCATTCTTTTCCGTGCCACCGTCATTTCAAAGGGTCAATAAGTGAACGGTTGTAAGTCGTATCTCAGAAAAGCTCATTTTTATAGGCAGAAGAGAGGACCGTTTATTGGCACGGACAGAGATTTCTCTAAACGGAAATGTTGCACGTGTGGAGAAAAAGAAAGCCACCACATGAAAACGGCCAGTTTGGTGAACTTTTCTCACTTTAAAGAATGGGGGGGGAGGGGAGGGTGTCGTTTTAATCTGAATTTAGCACTGATCTCACCTTAGAATGTGACAGTCTTAGCTTTCCTTTCTTGAACTTGTGACTTAGAGGTGTATTTTCTTGGGAAATTAAAGTTGGCATCTCCCTCTGCCTTGGCACCAAGGTTTTAGGCTCTGGTAGAGTCTGCAACGATAAACCAAATATTTTTCAATCTATAAACCTGTTTTGACAGACTTTCAGCTTTTGGCTGAAGTGGGACCCTTTAACTTAATGAGCGCTATCACTTCTAACGTACGTGTTTCAGTTAATACATTCTAAGTCAGGGGTCTTCAAACTTGGCCCTTTTATGGCTCATGGACTTCAACTCCCAGAATTCCTCAGCCAGCATGCCTGGCTGAGAAATTCTGGGAGTTGAAGTCCATGAGTCATAAAAGGGCCGAGTTTGAAGACCTCTGTTCTAAGTCATTCTTCTTAATATTACATTATTTTATTTATTTTATTTATTTTAATTCCATTTATATCCCGCCCTTCTCCGAAGACTCAGGGCGGCTTACAAGCTTAGCAGTAGCCTTCATTCTATGTATATGCCTGCTTATTAGGGCTTTCACACACACACACCCAAGCGGCATTATTACAAAGTCAGCTTAATTGCCCCCAACAATCTGGGTCCTCATTAACCCTACGGGGTCCTCCAGCTCCAGGTTGTCCCCAAAGGTGGTTTTTTTCACGAGGCAAGTGGACTTCGTTTTTTCTTTGAGGACGTTTTGCTTCTCACCCTAGAAGCTTCTTCAGCTCTGACTGGATGGTGGGGAGTGGAAGGATTTATACTCCTTGCAGACAGCCATTCGTTTGCATTCTTAATTTAGAGAGTCCTTGGGACCAATTAGAGGCTTAGCTGTGTCCACAAGGTCACCTGAGTAGGTGTGCAAATGGGTGTGGAGCCTTCTTTGGAACTGCAAAAAGGACCATGTTGTACACTGGAGATAAGATTGTGTCATATCCCACACCCTCTGTTTAACCAAGTCTACAACACAGTTCTTTCCACAGTTCCAAGAAGGCTCCACACCCATTTGCACACCTACTCAGGTGAGCCTGAGGAGGCAGGTAAACCTCCAAGTGGCCTCAACAACTCTCTAAAAGGATGCAAATGACCAGCTTTTCTTCAAGGAATATAAATCCTTCCATTTCCCCCACCACCACCATCTGGTCAGAGCCGAAGAAGCTTCTTGGATGAGAAGCCAAACGTCCTCAAAGAAAAAAATAAGAAAGTCCAGTTGCCTCCTGAAAAAGCACTTTTGGGATGACATTAACACATTTACAAATGCACGTTCTTTGAAAGCCGAATTTGGGGGAAAAGCAGCGTGGGCTCGGTTAAATATTTTTTCCAATTGTTTTCTCTAAAAAAGGTACAGAATTGTCCAAAAATGATATACTTGGAATGCTGTGTCCAGTTCTGGCCACCACGATGCAAAAAAGATGTTGAGACTTTAGAAAGAGTGCAGAGAAGAGCAGCAAAGATGATCGGGGGACTGAAGGCTGAATGGTTGAGGAAATTAGATATATCTAGCCAAGACAAGGATTGGGGAGAAATGATAACTGTCTTCTAGTACTTGAAGGGCTGTCACAGAGAAGAAGAGGGAGTCAAGCTATTCTCCAAAGCCCCTGAAGGCAAGAGAAGAAGCAACGGATGGAAACTAATCAAGGAGAGAAGCAACCTAGAACTAAGGAGAAACTTCCTGACAGTGAGAACAATTAACCAGTGGAACAACCTGCCTCCAGAAGTGGTGAATGCTCCAACGCTGGAAGTTTTCAAGAGGAGACTGGACAGCCATTTGTCTGAAATGGTATAGGGTTTCATGCCTGAGCAGGGGGTTGGACTAGAAGACCTCCAAGGTCCCTTCCAACTCCTATTCTATTCTATTCTTCTATTCTATTCTATTCTATTCTATTCTATTCTATTCTATTCTATTCTATTCTATTCTATTCTATTCTATTCTATTCTATTCTATTCTATTCTATTCTATTCTATTCTTGGTGGAGCAGTGGGCTAATGCCTCCTTAAGTAACACCAGCTGCCTGCAATTAGTGCAGGTTCGAGTCCCACCAGGCTCAAGGTTGACTCAGCCTTCCATCCTTCCCAGGTAGGTAAAATGAGGACCCAGATTGTTGGGGGCAATTAAGCTGACTTTGTAATAATGCCGCTTGGGGGTGTGTGTGTGAAAGCCCTAATAAGCAGGCATATACATAGAATGAAGGCTACTGCTAAGCTTGTAAGCCGCCCTGAGTCTTCGGAGAAGGGCGGGATATAAATGGAATTAAAATTAAAAGATAAATTAAATAAAATAAAAAATATTCTATTCTATTCTATTCTATTCTATTCTATTCTATTCTATTCTTCATTATTATATTCTATTCTGTTCTGTTCTATTCTATTCTTCATTATTCTATTCTATTCTATTCTATTCTATTCTATTCTATTCTATTCTATTCTATTCTATTCTATTCTATTCTCAATAGATTCTATTCTATTCTATTCCTATTCTCAATAGATTCTATTCTATTCTATTCTATTCTATTCTATTCTATTCTTCATTATTATATTCTATTCTGTTCTGTTCTATTCTATTCTTCATTATTCTATTCTATTCTATTCTATTCTATTCTATTCTATTCTATTCTATTCTATTCTATTCTATTCTCAATAGATTCTATTCTATTCCTATTCTCAATAGATTCTATTCTATTCTATTCTATTCTATTCTATTCTATTCTTCATTATTATATTCTATTCTGTTCTGTTCTATTCTATTCTTCATTATTCTATTCTATTCTATTCTATTCTATTCTATTCTATTCTATTCTATTCTATTCTATTCTATTCTATTCTATTCTCTTTTCTATTCTATTCTATTCTATTCTATTCTATTCTATTCTATTCTATTCTATTCTATTCTATTCTTGGTGGAGCAGTGGGCTAATGCCTCCTTAAGTAACACCAGCTGCCTGCAATTAGTGCAGGTTCGAGTCCCACCAGGCTCAAGGTTGACTCAGCCTTCCATCCTTCCCAGGTAGGTAAAATGAGGACCCAGATTGTTGGGGGCAATTAAGCTGACTTTGTAATAATGCCGCTTGGGGGGGTGTGTGTGAAAGCCCTAATAAGCAGGCATATACATAGAATGAAGGCTACTGCTAAGCTTGTAAGCCGCCCTGAGTCTTCGGAGAAGGGCGGGATATAAATGGAATTAAAATTAAAAGATAAATTAAATAAAATAAAAAATATTCTATTCTATTCTATTCTATTCTATTCTATTCTATTCTATTCTATTCTATTCTATTCTATTCTTCATTATTATATTCTATTCTGTTCTGTTCTATTCTATTCTTCATTATTCTATTCTATTCTATTCTATTCTATTCTATTCTCAATAGATTCTATTCTATTCTATTCCTATTCTCAATAGATTCTATTCTATTCTATTCTATTCTATTCTATTCTATTCTTCATTATTATATTCTGTTCTGTTCTGTTCTATTCTATTCTTCATTATTCTATTCTATTCTATTCTATTCTATTCTATTCTATTCTATTCTATTCTATTCTATTCTATTCTCAATAGATTCTATTCTATTCTATTCCTATTCTCAATAGATTCTATTCTATTCTATTCTATTCTATTCTATTCTATTCTATTCTATTCTATTCTATTCTTCATTATTATATTCTATTCTGTTCTGTTCTATTCTATTCTTCATTATTCTATTCTATTCTATTCTATTCTATTCTATTCTATTCTATTCTATTCTATTCTATTCTATGCTATGCTATGCTATGCTATGCTATGCTACGCTACTCTACTCTACTCTATGAAGATATTCATGGTCCCTTCCAACTCTAGTATTTTACGTTCTCTGTAGTTTTCATTATTTTGTACTCGTGAAGATTTGTCGAGCCTATAGCGGAATAGGATAAAAAGCACTTAAGATCGGCCAGATCTGTAACTGATAAATTTAATTGCTTACCAAATCTATTTGGGTGAACCTTGTCTCACACAATGTTGGCTCTAACTTGGTTTTGCTCGTTGTATAAGACGTATCTCCTTTAGGAGTCTTTCCTGTTTTTGTTTTAAAAATAAGAGAGAAAGATAACAGCTGCTCCATTTAAAACATCAACTTACGTGTGTTTGCTTGAAAATAAATTGCATACATTTAGACAGGACTGCCACCTTATATAAATATTATATTGCCTCTTCAGTTAGCTGATACATCCATTCAGTAGCTAAGTACTACTGATGTTACGCTAGGTCCACTGGTGAAAGAGAACTGAGGTTTAACTGGCCAAAGAAAAATACAAGGTCAACATTTTTTTTAAAAAAGGTCCATCATAATTTGGACAAAAGCCTTCAATACGAGTCAGGTTCTAGAAACCAGAGTTAGCTTTTATTCTCCAACTTTATAGACCAATCTCTTGCATCTGTACATATTTTGAAACAGAACCCAGTCAGCAGTATGGATTCTACTGGCCTTTTAAATATGTAAGGTAAAGGTAAATGTTCCCCAGCACATGCGTGCTAGTTGTTTCCAACTCTAGGGGCCAGTGCTCATCTCCGTTTCAAAGCCGAAGAGCCAGCGCTTGTCCGAGGACGTCTCCGTGGTCATGTGGCCAGCATGACTAGACGCCAAAGGCGCACTGTTACCTTCCCACCGTAGTGGTCCCTATTTTTCTACTTGCATTTTTTACGTGCTTTCGAACTGCTAGGTTAGCAGAAGCTGGGACGAGTAACAAGCGCTCACTCTGCTACGCGGTACTCGGGATTCGACCCACCAAACTGCCGACCTTCTGATCAACAAGCTCAGCGTCCTAACCCACTGAGCCACCGCGTCCCTGTATGCAGCTGCTAATCACAACATATGGTGGATCATATAAGATAGATAGATAGATAGATAGATACTGTAGATAGATAGATAGATGATAGATAGATAGATAGATAGATAGATAGATAGATAGATAGATAGATAGATAGTAGGTAAATATAGGTTAGGTAGGTAGGTAGGTAGGTAGGGATAGATAGATAGATAGATAGATAGATAGATAGATAGATAGATAGATAGATAGATAGATAGATAGATAGATAGAGATAGATAGATAGATAGATAGATAGATAGATAGATAGATAGATAGATAGGAGGATGGATGGATAGATAATATGATAGATGATGGATAGATATAGAGGAGAGAGCGAGAGAAATATATGTACTATAAAACTTATACTGTATAATCTCCTGAGGCATAACCAGGACAAAACAGCTCAGGATACCACACGGTGCCAAAGGCATGCTTGCAAATATCAACTATGCTTGTGGCTGATGCCACCTGTGGGGTCCCCACTTAATTTAATAAAATAATCTGAAACACCACTAAAAACTGGTGGGACCAGAGGCCTTCAATGATTCACAATATTGACGAAACTGTTCATTGTTCAAGATCTGCTCACCACAGGGATCAAGGCGTCCTGATCCGATTCTGCTTTTTCCTCCATCTTGCTTCGAATTGCGAACAGTGGCACTTAACTCCCTTTCCTAGAAGAAGGGAAAGTGCAACGCATCAAAATGACCGACCGATAACGTTTTCAAAAGTCTGTTCCCCAGATGCTGTTGGAGGAACTCGTGTCGCGTGGTCCCCTTGCCTCCTTCGAGGTGTCTTTCCGTTACAAACCTTCCGTGGGACGAGGCCATTGTGCCTTCCGCCATTTTTCCTACCTGTCACAAGAATGTGCTGCCGTTTGGTTCTCTGTCCTTGGTAGTTTGAGCCAACAACCCCTTTTCTCAAATCTGGCAAAGTAACCTGCAGTCCTGTCAAAGACTCTGGCCATGTTGAGCCCTGAATGAAGCAGGGCAGATGCTTCTACTGTATAGGTATCAAGACTGGCCCCATATGTTTCCACTTTACTTGTTTCTGCATATTTTCTTTCCTGGACCTGAAGATCTTGGAATGCCGGGCTCTCTGAGATTCAAAAACTACTCATGAAAACGGACGGAGCCATGGTCTCATAGTGGCCCACTTTCCATAGCTGGGGGATTCGGACACAAGCCAATGTTTTTGGTCTAAATAAATACCGCGTCTTCATTCGTAAGCCCAACAGGCAACCGGCAGGGAAATCAGGATCAAAAATCATAGTCAAATGAAAGAAGCCAGAATTCAAAAAGTAGATTAGCTAGTTACCATTGAGTGGGCCACCCGCTCTTTTTATAATATGTGAGTTAAGAAGATTTGGGAACGGTGAGTCTGTTCCTAAGTTGAATCTTTCTTTTTGTCCCAAAGGTGTTTTTTTCTTTCAGGAGGGAACTGGACTTCCTTGTTTTTCTTTGAAGATGTTGCGCTGGACGAACTGTACAGTTCCTGCTGTCTTAGGAAAGCTCAAAATATTCTTAAAGACTCATCTCATCCTGGACATTCTTTTTTTTTTTTTTGAACTATTACTATCTGGCAGACAGTACAGGAGAATAAAAACAAAGATAAACAGGCTGAAAAAGAGTTTTTAATCCCAGAGCTGTAACCTGTGGTGGGATTCAGCACCAGTTCAGCAGAACCGGTAACTAATTTTTGGTTGTTCAGGCCCAGGACGGACTTCCGGAACCGGCATCCACACAGAGAACCGGTTGTTCACCTATTTGAATCTCACCACTGGCTGTAACGATGTTAAAATACTACCGTATAGTGCAACATTGAAGTGTGACGTTAGGGGCAGTGCAAGGGTGAATAGAATATGAAGGACGTCTGTATATAATGTATGTTTTGACTTGTGTGTGTAGTGTGCACTTAAATTTCGTTGTGAGTTACACAGTGACAACAAAGATGTTCTGTTCTACATTCTAGGGAGAAACCTGCTTAAAGCTACTGTCACATTTCCGACGTACGGGCTTTTCAAGTGACTCTGAGGCATCGTTTACCTTAAAAGTCCTTTATTCAGCCTAATAGACCGGCAAATGCTTGCTCGAAGGAAGCTGGAATCTGAGATCTCCGCTCCCTTGCACAATATATTAAAACACAATTCTCCGCCTTTCTAATTTTTGTCATTAATCATATTCTCCAATTAATCTAAAGAATCAGTTTCCCTTCCGTTAGAAAACCCACCGAGGTCTTCTCTTCTTTAGTTAGAGATTTATTATTTATTTATTTATTTATTTTAATTCCATTTATATCCCGCCCTTCTCCGAAGACTCAGGGCGGCTTACAAGCTTAGCAGTAGCCTTCATTCTATTTATATGCCTGCTTAGTAGGGCTTTCACACACACCCCAAGCGGCATTATTACAAAGTCAGCTTAATTGCCCCCAACAATCTGGGTCCTCATTTTACCTACCTCGGAAGGATGGAAGGCTGAGTCAACCTTGAGCCTGGTGGGACTCGAACCTGCACTAATTGCAGGCAGCTGGTGTTACTTAAGGAGGCGTTAGCCCACTGCTCCACCAAGGCTCTTCAAGATGGCCTTGAAGGTGCAATCCTACTCGATCCCCCCTCCCAGCCTTAAACTCAATCTCTTAAGTTAAGATATGAAATGGCTACTTCTTCATCTCTTGTCAAGCAAGAACATTCGATGTTAGCAGCGTTGACAGCTACCTTTGCTCACCTTTTGGATGAGAAGGCTGGTTTTTTCACCGGGTTTCAGTATAAGTGGCAGAGCACTCGACCGTCCTTTCCTAATTTTTTCCAACTTGTTACTAATCTTCTTTCTGGAGAAAGACCACAGTAGAATTGGGAAACATAATGAATAGGTGCCACTTCAATGGGAAAGGTAACACCGTCTGGTGCGCCTTGGCGTATAGTCATACTGGCCACATGTCCGCGGAAGTGTCTCCGGACAATGCTGGCTCCCTCGGCTAGGAAGTGGAGATGAGCAGTGCCCCCTAGCGTCCGACATGATGGACAGGGGAGACCTTTGCCTTTTTTCAAAACATGCCTGACATAAATATTAATTGTAAAGGAGTGGCCCACGGAGAGGCTAAAATTACCCTTCAGAATAGAACAGTCAAAGAGAGACTGGTCAAACTAGGGGAAGGAGTCAAACGGGGAATTAGTCTGGAATCCCTACATGGGCATAAGAAGGCAAAGTCTGAGCCCCACCTTGAATGCTGTTGGATCTTATCTAGTCTGACCCAGATTCGCCAGAGAAGATTCCTGTGTTATAGGCTTGAGCAATAAAGTAGCTAATTGAACTCTTTCACATGTAGATCCAGTTCTTCGTGCCTGACAATAACTGACGTGCAGTGACTCGAAACACTTTCCCCTGTACAACGCAAAGGGGCTACCTTTTAAGGCCATTTTTTTCGGCCGCATTGCCCTGCTATCCTTAACCGGGGATGACCAAGTTCTCCTTAAAATTCTTGAAGGACTATGACATCCAGGTGATTCTGCTACGAAGATCAAGAATTCCAGAATGTGTCTGAGGTTCTGAAGATGGCGTGCTTTCTAGCAGGATGACGGGCGGAGAGGGCTTCAAGCGGGATAAGTAACAAGTGTCCTGGATCCGTCACGTGAATTGCTGTGAGCCGCCTTGAGTTTTGCATAATTAAAAAGGACGGATATCAATTATGTAAATAGATACTAAGCTCCGCCACTGACTTTTGACCATAGCTCAGATCTGCCGGTTGCATTCCAACACATTGCAGCACTGATGACGTTACCTATTTGGGTCATGAGACGTCTGCAAGGAAATCACCAAGCTCAGAGAGCACCAAGGACCCCACAGTCCTCCTCTTCCTCTTCCTCCTCCTCCCCTTCCCCCCCTCCTCCATTCCCTTCTAGCATTGATGATGTTATCTAGTTGGGTGATGAGACGTCTGCAAGGAAACCACCAAGCTCAGAGAGCACCAAGGACCCTACAGTCCTCCTCTTCCTCCCCCTCCTCCTCCTCCATTCCCTTCTAGCACTGATGATGTTATCTAGTTGGGTCATGAGACGCCTGCAAGGAAACCACCAAGCTCAGAGAACACCAAGGACCCCACAGTCCTCCTCCTCCTCCTCCTCCTCCTCCTCCTCCTCCTCCTCCTCCATCATTCCACAATCCCTACTCCCTTCTAGCACTGATGATGTTATCTAGTTGGGTCATGAGACGCCTGCAAGGAAACCACCAAGCTCAGAGAACACCAAGGACCCCACAGTCGTCATCGTCGTCGTCCTCCTCCTCCTCCTCCTCCTCCTCCTCCTCCTCCTCCTCCATCATTCCACAATCCCTACTCCCTTCTAGCACTGATGATGTTACCTAGTTGGGTCATGAGACGTCTGCAAGGAAACCAGCAAGCTCAGAGGGCACCAAGGACCCCACAGTCCTCCTCTTCCTCCCCCTCCCCCTCCTCCATTCCCTTCTAGCACTGATGATGTTACCTAGTTGGGTCATGAGACGTCTGCAAGGAAACCACCAAGCTCAGAGAACACCAAGGACCCCACTACTACTACTACTACTCTTTCTTCTCCTCCTCTTCCTCATTCCACAAAACCTACTTCCTTCTAGCACTGATGTCACCCAATTTGGGTAATGAAATGTCCACAAGAAAACAAGCAAGCTCAGAGAGCAACAAAGACCCCACAGTCCTCCCCCTCCTCTTCATTCCACAAAGCCTACTTCCTTCTAGCACTGATGATGTTACCTAATTTGGGTAATGAAACATCTGCAGGAAAACAACCCAGCTCAGACAGCACCCAGGGCCCCTCAAAATGGATCAGACTAACAAAAACCAAAGAGAAATGGTTCCATCAAATTATTTGGAAATGTGATTTCTCTCGTTGCTGCCCGATTGCATTTCCTTTTAGAACACAGAATGATAGGGTTGGGAGGGACCCTGGAGGTCTTCTAGTCCAGCCCCCTGCTCAAGCGGGAGACCCCATACCGTTGCAGACAAATGGCTGTCCAGCCTCTTCTTGAAAGCCTCCAATGATGCAGCGCCCACAAAAGCCGATTATAATTCACATCTATAATTTCCGCAAACCCATCAAGCCTTGGTGAAGCAGTGGGCTAATGCCTCCTTAAGTAACACCAGCTGCCTGCAATTAGTGCAGGTTCGAGTCCCACCAGGCTCAAGGTTGACTCAGCCTTCCATCCTTCCGAGGTAGGTAAAATGAGGACCCAGATTGTTGGGGGCAATTAAGCTGACTTTGTAATAATGCCGCTTGGTGTGTGTGTGAAAGCCCTAATAAGCAGGCATATACATAGAATGAAGGCTACTGCTAAGCTTGTAAGCCGCCCTGAGTCTTCGGAGAAGGGCGGGATATAAATGGAATTAAAATAATTTAAAAAATAATCAATTTGCACGCTGCTATTTTCCCCTTTTGCCTTTCCAAAATAGCATCACTCAGTCTTATCCAGTAACCGTGCCTTGGTTTTCCAAGAACTGTTTTTTTAAAAAAACTCTCTTCTGTTCCATTTCAGTCCATTTCTCTAAAGCAGGGGCCTTCAAACTTGGCAACTTTTAAGACTTGTGAAAGTGGAGGGTGGAGTCAAGAGAGGGATCGGCCTAGAATCCCTGCATAGCAACAAAGAAAGTCCAAGCCCTCTTTGAATTTCGTAGATCCTTATCTAATTCCTAGCATTCACTAACCATTAGTTAAGAACAGGGCTCTTCAAACCTGGCCCTTTTATGACTGGTGGACTTCAACTCTGGGAGTTGAAGTCCACCAGTCTTAAAGTTGCCCAAGTTTGAAGAGCCCTGCTCTAAGCTATCCACCCTAGTTTGAATTCCACTCCTGCCTTGTCAGGGATCAGCTCTCCTCGCTCCTAAACCTCGCCAGCTGTGGGATGCACCTCATCGCCCTTGAAGAAGGCTAGAACCCGCCACGTGGCCAACCACTGTGGCCTTAAAGCCCACACATTCGTGGCAAAAGGTCCCCTGGGCGGTTCATGTACTTTGGTTGACACTGACGAAGGTGGAAGACTTCCCCACCTGGGCAGGACTGGCTGAGAAGAGATCAACGGCGGCACCATAGAGTTCCTCATGTTTTCCGAGCGTTCTTCCATCGACCTCAGGACAGAGAGAAAAGTCTTCCACGAAACTTCCAGGGGGTCACCAACTTCCAGAGGGGGAGGCCCGGAAGGACTAGGGCAAGCCACGGCAGCCGGCTCCTGGTAGTCCCCCGTCTCCAACTTGTGCTCCATGGCAGATCGCTGGATATTTTGCTCGGCCGGGAGCAACCTCTTTTTTTGTGGCTTTCCCATGGGTATTGGCCGAGACCTCCAGCTCCGTGGGTCAGCTACCATGGACACCGGTCAAAAAGGCTTGCCTCCCATTGTAGCCTTTCCCTCCTGTGAGCTCCCCCTCCCCTAATATTTGCAGCATTCTGAGATAACAATGGCAGACAATGGGAGATAGCCAACGGAGCTTTGTAGGTGGCAAGGTCTGTGATGTAACTCTCCCAGGTAGGAATGCCTGGCTGTGGACGATGCGGCTGCCTTCAAAGGCGGTGTTGTCCCAGAGGCCCCGCTGAGCCTTTTGCCACCTGCTAAGCTGCAAGAGCTACAGCTTCTCTGGTGGGCCTGAGCTGTAGGCCCTTCCCTCGAGGGTGTTCTGTCCCAGCTCACGGGAGTCCTTGCTACGCTCAGAAGGACAAACCCCTCTTCCAATCAAGCAGCCAGAAACAGCAGGAAAAACCCAAGCCCCTTCTTTAATTCACAGACCTGAATCAAACAGAGTTCACAGAAACTCCATCCTCAACACGAACCGTTGTCTTCGGCAACCAGCACCTCCCACACCTTCCCTTTTATGATTCAGCCAAGGCGTGGCTTCCTAACGCCTTCTCCTTTGCCTTTGGAGCCGCCCCATTGCATTCCTCTGTCCTGCTCGCTTCTCTTGCCGGGGCTTTCGTGCATCCTGGATATTTCCCAGCTGTGCTTCATCACTGTCCAACTCAGGCTCCCAACACAGCTGTGGCTCAGCCTGAGGGCGAGTAGAGGGGCCAGGCTCCTTGTCTGACTGTCAGTCTTGGAGCTCCTCAGAGCCTTCTTCTGACTCTCATGTCACTCCAGGTCCCTCCTCCTCTGATTCCTCAGACTCAGCTGCTGGATGCAAAGGCTGTCGAGGAATCGCAACAGAGGGATCCAGCCCCTGTAATGGATGAAGGGACAAAGCTTTGGTGCGATTCGGTGCGATAGTGTCAACATCACGTGAAGCATTAGCACCGCTTTATACTGCACGGGTAAGGTCACACTTGGAATATTCCATCTAGTTCGGGTCACTACGATACAAACAAAGATGCTGAGATTCTAGAAAAAGTGCAGAGGAAAGCAACTAAAATAAGTCAGGACTCTGGAAAGATAATCCGTATGATGAACGCTGCAAGAACTGGGAATGTCTCATCTAACGAAGAGAAGGACGAGGGTGACATGACAGAAGTCTTCCGATATTTGAGGCACTGTCATATTGAAGAGAGGGTGGATCTATTCTCCTCTAAAGCGAGGGTGAGACAAGAAGTAACAGGTGGAAAACTGGAGAGACCCAACCAAGAATTAAGAAGAAATTTCATGCCAGTGAGAAGAATTAACAGGGAGGTAATTGACAGCCGACCTCCAGAAAATGTGGCTGCTCCATCACTGGAGGTTTTTAAGAAGAGATTGTCTGGAATGGCATAGGGTCTCCTGCTTGAGTAGGGGGTTGGACTAGACGACCTCTGAGGTCCCTTCCAACGCTGTTATTCTGTGTTCTTTACACCTGACTAGGAACTTCTTTTTTAGCTTAGTAGCTTGCCTAGCTGGGCAAATCTGTCAATTAAGTTGATGGAAAGAATTGTATTTAGACAGCCTAACGTGTCTGAAGAATTTCCCCTAGGTTTGCTCCCTAAAAAATAAATTAAAAAAATCACCTGATCAGGTAGGCCAGGTTTATAGCAGCCTAAGGAAGGGAGGAAGGGGGGTGGGTGGAGCAAAGGCAGCTTGTCTAGCACCCCTTTCTTTATATGTTTGGATTGAAAGACTTGGGAGAACCTTTTTTTTTCCCCCAATGGAAAAAGGAAGCGTATGATCTCACAATAGAAAGAAAAGACAGAATTCTCTGGATGAACGCTGCATACCTAGGATGCAGAACCCCAAAGAACCACCAGATGGCAGCAAAGAGAGAAAGAGTAAGGTTTTGCTGCCCTCTGCTGGCGATCTGGATGCTGCAGCCTAATACACCAGCCAGCCTTGAAGTTGGAGGACAGGAAGAATTTATGCAAGGAGCTGTAGGGCTTCTGAAGGAAAGGGTTGTGAGGACTTAACTCACTGAGTTGGAAAGACCTTTGCCACGGATCTTGCATCTCTGACATACCCTTTTCGGGTCAATTATCTTTTCTGGTGCAGAAAGATATTGTGGCAGAAATAAATAGAGCCTTGGTGGCGCAGTGGGCTAATGCCTCCTTAAGTAACACCAGCTGCCTGCAATTAGTGCAGGTTCGAGTCCCACCAGGCTCAAGGTTGACTCAGCCTTCCATCCTTCCCAGGTAGGTAAAATGAGGACCCAGATTGTTGGGGGCAATAAGCTGACTTTGTAATAATGCCGCTTGGGGGGAGGGTGAAAGCCCTAATAAGCAGGCATATACATAGAATGAAGGCTATTGCTAAGCACATTGATTTGTGCTTTAAATTGTAAGCCGCCCTGAGTCTTCGGAGAAGGGCGGGATATAAATGGGATTTAAAAAATATATATATGATTGTCTACACCAGGGGTGTCAAGTTGCCGGCCTGCGGACCGGATGTGTCATGCTGAAACTGCGCCCACCCCATTGCCGCTGATGGAAAAAAAGTTGTGATACGTCGCGTCACGTTGTGAGTCTTGACAACCCTGGTCTACACCAAAAGCTTAACCTCCCTCCATCCCACAATTTCACCATCTTGAGGGTTTTTTTGGCTGTGTGTGTGTGTGTGTGTGTGTGTCTTTTGTCTGCTGCGAAAAATGAACCAAACAGAACGAATTGCAGTTTTGGTCTGATGGGAGGCAGGGAAGCGCTGCGAACAGCTGGCTTTTTATTATTGTTATGGATCGCCACACAGTCAGCCAGATGTTTAGACTGGGCTTGGCATTTTTATCCCCCTGCAGAGTCCTTCCCTAGGGCCTTGGATAGGCAGATGTGGATTTTTTTTTTGATGGTCAGATTCAAGGTGCTGGTGATGACCTATAAAGCCCTAAATGGCGAGGGTCCGGGATATCTGAGGGAACACCTGCTGCCGGCATCTGGTTCCCTTCATCCTGTGCGCTCCCACATGGAGGGCCTTCTCAGGGTGCCGCCGGTAAAAGACTGCCGGCGGATAACACCCAGGGGAAGGGCCTTCTCTGTGGGTGCGCCTGCCCTCTGGAACCAGCTGCCTGCAGAGCTCAGGACTGCCCCCGACCTTCAGTCATTCCGCCGGGACCTGAAGACCTGGCTCTTTGAGCTTTCCGGCCCAGGCTGAGAGTTTTTAATTGGGGTTTTATATTTTTCAGGGATCAAATTTAATTGTTTTTAATTGTTTTGAACTTTTGTATTGTATTGACGTTTTTAAATTCCTTGTAAACCGCCCTGAGTCCCACGGGAAAAGGGCGGTATATAAATTCAATAAACTTAAATTCAACAAACTTAAAGGTACCATCTCAAGATGTAAGCAGTTCTGACTAAGGCTGCCTTTTGCAACTGACTGCTGGTGAACTTGTCAATGCCGAAGGTGTTCAAGGGATGCTCCAGACGTTTGGGGAGGTGCCTATTACCATGGCTACTACCTTATCATAAAATGTACTCGCCACCCATCTCGCAGTTCAAGTCGATTCTGAGCAGCGTACATGCATAGTAGTGCCTAAATTTGATTCCTCGCTTTCTCTGTCTCAGGAGATTGGTCCCAGGACATTACCCCAGGCCAGGCCAAGCCTGAGAAGAGGGCAAAACAAAGGCAGGGCAAACCTCACTCCAAAACAAGAAGTAGGAAGCTGTTGTATCTAAGGAGGAATGGTAGTGGGGCTTTCTGTGAATTCCCCCACCAGGGACTTTGCTTGAGAAAGTCGGGGTGTTCCTAAGAAAAAAGGGCGTTGTTTTATTCAGGATTTGTTGGGAGCCTCCCGATACTCCCACGTTACGCCTCTGCTCCGTGAGCTGCATTGGTTGCCAGTTGTCTTCCGGGTGAGATTCAAGGTACTGGTAACGGTATTTAAAGCACTCCATGGCATGGGGCCGGAGTACCTCAGGGAACATCTGCTGCCGGCATCAAGCTCCCTGCGCCCTGTGCGTTCCCACAGAGAGGGCCTCCTCAGGGTGCCACCGATCAGAGAATGCCGATTGGTGGCCCCCAGGGGGAGATCCTTCTCTGTGGGCGCTCCGGAGCTGTGGAATCAGCTACCGGTTGAGCTCCGGATGGCGCCCGATCTTCGCTCCTTTCGTCGCGATCTCAAGACATTTCTGTTTGTACAAGCCGGCCTAGCCTGAGGGGGAGTGTTGGGGTTATTTTATTTTTCGTTTTTTAACTTTTCTGGGGGTTTTTAGTGTTGTATTTATATTGTTTTTAACTAGGGCAATTTGTTTAATCTTATTTTAATGTTTGTATTCGCTATTTTATTCTGCCCTGTGAACCGCCCTGAGTCCTCAGGGAGAAGGGCGGTATATAAATGTTATTAAATTAAATTAAATTAAATTTAAGCAGGAGCCGTTTTTCTCACTATTTGTTATGTTCTTTACTAGGTTTCTAGTCCTCTTTAATACAGGAGCTTGGGAAGCATCCACATGCCTGGGAGGTGGGCCGGGCTGAGAGTGAGGGTCCAACCCAAAGCCTCTAGAGTGCTTCTACTCCCGGACCAGCATTTTCACCATGTGCACATCACACGCAGCACACAACTATATGCACTACACATACTGTCTCTCATGAAGCCTTACCGCCTGTAGCCTTCGTTCTCTGCCCACGCAGTCTATTTGCCAAAGATCCTCTCTCTTCAAATTAATTTCTGGAGTCCAATTTGTAAAGCCTACTAATTACAGTATAGCAGAGCACTACCGCCACCCTGTGGTCTTCTGGGAACACTGCATTTTTTTTTGCAACTTGGGTTTTATAGTTACATATATTTCTCTCATCTTTATCTACCCATCATCTGTCATATCTATCCATCATCTATCCATCCATCCATCTTCTAGCTAGCTAGCTACCATTTATCTATCACCTATCTGTCTGTCTAAACTATTTATCTTCTATCCTGTATCTATCACCTGTCTTATCTATCTATCTATCTATCTATCTATCTATCTATCTATCTATCTCTATCTAATCTTCTAGCTATCATGTATCTATCACCTATTTACCACCTATCTATAATCTATCACCTGTCTTATTCATCCTTCCATCCATCCATCCATCTTCTAGCTTGCCATCATCTATAGATACATGTACCTATCATGTATCTATCACACCTCTCTCTCTCTCTCTCTCTTTCCCTCCCTCCCTCCCGATCTATCTATCTGATTAGCACTGATGATGTTACCTAGCTGGGTAATGAAATGTCTGCAAGAAAACAACCAAGCTCAGAGAGCACCAAGGACCGCTCCTTTTACCTCTGAGCTGCAGATACTCCCCTTTATTGGTGTCTGTCATCATCTTTATTATTTGACAAACAACTCAAGATGTCAAACATATTTAACACAACTTGCTCCTCCTCCTCCTCCTCTCCCCGCAACAACCCTGTGAGGGGAGTTGGGCTGAGAGTGACTCAAGACGGAAATTGGGTAGGTCTAGTTTAATGAAAGAGATGCGGTGGCTCAGTGGGTTAGGACGCTGAGCTTGTCGATCAGAAGGTCGGCAGTTTGGAGGGTCGAATCCCGAGGGCCGCGTAGCAGAGTGAGCGCCTGTTACTCGTCCCAGCTTCTGCCAACCTAGCAGTTCGAAAGCACGTAAAAATGCAAGTAGAAAAATAGGGACCACTCCGGTGGGAAGGGAACAGCGTTCCGTGCGCCTTTGGCATCTAGTCATGCCGGCCACATGACCACGGAGACGTCCTCGGACAAGCGCTGGCTCTTCGGCTTTGAAACGGAGATGAGCACCGGCCCCTAGAGTCGGAAACGACTAGCACGCATGTGCAGGGGAACCTTTACCTTTACCTTAGAAATTGCTATAGAATTTGATGACTGAATCTGATATGATAATAGAAACGTGTGTATTTTTATTCTTGCTATTAGATAGGTACACTGTATATTCTTTTATGTTTCTT
Source organism: Vipera berus (assembly GCF_964194415.1). Classification (NCBI taxonomy): domain Eukaryota; kingdom Metazoa; phylum Chordata; class Lepidosauria; order Squamata; family Viperidae; genus Vipera; species Vipera berus. The sequence goes on along the minus strand of NC_138208.1, from coordinate 2,909,367 downwards.
TAAACAGAAAGAGGTCACTTTGTTATATAACTGTTATTCCGACTGATCAAAAAAATATTCACGTGTATTTTTATGTTTGGTTCGATTTTAAGAGGCCACTTGACTATGGATTTTAAAAAGATTTTAAAAATCTTTTTCCCCCTGTCACTTTTAAACGTTTCCCCATTTTTGCGTCCTTCCCCTCAATTTTTATTTTTCTATTATTTTGTGTTCGCTCTCTTTATAATAAAGTGGACTAGGGGAAAAAATGGATAGAAATCACCTAGCACAAGCAGCTTGTTTTTTTTCTAAAATTTTTTTATTTCATTGTTTAAAAAGTTACAACGATAAATGTATTTTAGCACTACATCCAGTATCTCATTCAAACAGAGAGTAATGCTTGCAAGGACTAGAACAAGTGTCTTCAAACTTGGCCCTTTTAGGACTTGTGGACTTCAACTCTCAGAATTCCTCAGCCAGCGCGCTGGCTGAGGAATTCTGGGAGTTGAAGTCCACAAGTCCTAAAAGGGCCAAGTTTGAAAACCCCTGGACTAGAAGCTGAACGTGTATTAATGGATCAGGAAAACAACAGTTGTAAACTGATAGTAATGACTGCTTTTTCTATTATCAAATCAAGGAGTAACACCTTGCCTCCTGGTACGCTATCTTCAGAGTGATTTTAAAACACATTTTCTAGAGTAGCGTTTCTCAACTTTCTCAACTTTGAAGATGTGTGGGCTTCAGCTCCCAGAATCCCCCCCCCCCCGCAGGGTGGGCTGGGGAATTCTGGGACTGAAGCCCACACATCTTAAAAAGTTGCCAAGGTTGGAAAAACACTGCACTAGATGAACAACGTAGGACCGGATTGTCGTAGGTCAATCATGCTCCGAACCCTTGTGGCCGGTTACGCAATCCTCATTAAGCCAGAATTGGCCAAAACAGGGATAAAAGCGGAAGACTTGAGCTGTGCTGGTCAAATCTTTTGAGCATTTCAGGGCAAGAAGATGGAACCATGGCGTTATGACTGGATTATTTTAAGGGACAGTAAATAAAACCCAGGGCGTTGTGTCTGGATTATTTTAAGGGACAATAGTCCCATTTTACAAAACTCAAGTTTTAGAAGGCAAAGCTTTTTCCAGGTTGGGATGCCTTTGTTGCTTGGGCCAAGTCCCATATTTTAAAAAAGAGTTCTCTCCTCCGGTTCCCACCTCAATCTGCAGCCTTCTCCTGCCAGCCCAAACGCTCTTAAGGACCGGCAGAATGTGGGTGCAAGGGTTTCACTTTGGCAAGTCTGGACAGGCCGAGCCGGAGACCGTGAAGTGGTGATTTAACCGGAGCTCTTCCCAACGGGCTGGTCTTACTTCCAGAGGCACCTGAAACAAATGCAAAAACACGACATCACCACAGATTCTGGGGTACTTTTTTATTATTTTAATTCCATTTATATCCCGCCCTTCTCCGAAGACTCAGGGCGGCTTACAATTTAAGCACAAACCAATGTGCTTAGCAGTAGCCTTCATTCTACAGTATGTATATGCCTGCTTATTATTAGGGCTTTCACACACACCCCAAGCGGCATTATTACAAAGTCAGCTTAATTGCCCCCAACAATCTGGGTCCTCATTTTACCTACCTGGGAAGGATGGAAGGCTGAGTCAACCTTGAGCCTGGTGGGACTCGAACCTGCACTAATTGCAGGCAGCTGGTGTTACTTAAGGAGGCATTAGCCCACTGCGCCACCAAGGCTCTTTCACAGACCGCCAAATCCTGGGTGGTAGTCCTTGACTCGCAACCGAAATTGCACCTGGAATTGCGATTATTAAGCGGGGGGGGGGGGGGGTCATCACGTGACCGCACCCGATTTTACCAACCATTTTTTGCAGCAGCCGTTCGTCAAATGTGAGAATCATAAAGCGCGCAACAGGGTTGTTAGGCAAGTTTGCTGGCTGCAGTGGATGCCTTTTGGCCAGAAACCACAAGCAAACGGCAGTTTCTGGAAACAAAACCATGGTCCATCGTGGTCACTGGGATGCTGCAAACAGCACACCCAAAATGCGATCACACGACCGGGTGTGTGGGCGCACACACACACAAAGCTGTCAGAAATGTCACATCTGGGTTGTATTTTTTTGCAGGGGGGGAAACTTTTCTTTAAAAAAAATAGTTTTTTTTTAATGTTTACAGTTCACAAGTGCTTAATAAACGACGTGTTGTCTGGGTCTTGGCTTAATAACATGTATTAAAATCCTAAACCTCTACCCCATTTTTCCAGTCATTGGTAAAGTACATCCTATGTTTGAAAATATTCTGTCTCCTCTTTTTCTTTAATTTTCAATGTCAGTCTAGCCATTTCTGCACAATCCAGTATTTTCTTAATATATACATTTTTCTTTCTCATATTTTCCTGAAATTATGCCCAGCAGAAATAGTTCCGGCTTAAAGTCTATATTGTTTTCTTAACATTTTTTTCCCCTAACCAGGTGTGAATTTTTTTCCAGAATTTTTTTTTTTTTTTTTTTTTTTTTTTTTTTTTTTTTTTTTTTTTTTTTAAATTCCATTTATATCCCGCCCTTCTCCGAAGACTCAGGGCGGCTTACAAGCTTAGCAGTTTTTTGCCTTGGGGCACGTCCCAGCACAGATGATAATACGTGCCTGGTTTTTGCCTGCATTTCCAACAGCACTGTAACTTCAAACTGTCACTGACTGTTCATAAATTGAGGACTACCTGCGCTTTATTTATTTATTTTTAATTCCATTTATATCCCGCCCTTCTCCGAAGACTCAGGGCGGCTTACAAGCTTAGCAGTAGCCTTCATTCTATGTATATGCCTGCTTATTAGGGCTTTCATACACCCCCCAAGCGGCATTATTACAAAGTCAGCTTAATTGCCCCCAACAATCTGGGTCCTCATTTTACCTACCTCGGAAGGATGGAAGGCTGAGTCAACCTTGAGCCTGGTGGGACGCGAACCTGCACTAATTGCAGGCAGCTGGTGTTACTTAAGGAGGCATTAGCCCACTGCTCCACCAAGGAGCAGTGGGCTAATGCCTCCTTAAGTAACACCAGCTTTGACTATGGGCTCTGCGTATAAATTAAATCTCCATGAAGTCAAGCTTGAATCTGGTGCCTCCATGGACAAAATACAAAGGCGTGTGTGTGTTTGTGTGTGTGTGTGTGTGTGTGTGTTGTATTGGGCCAGGAGGAAGGTATGTTGCATGTTTGCTGCTTAAATTATTTGTAAAAAAAAATAAAATAAAAGCAGGATACAAAGAAACAATAAAAAATAAAGCTCATTTTCAGGATTAATCCCCCAAAGGGCTTGGGTTTGGCTAGTCTAAAGAAAAGAAGAAATAGGGGTGACATGATAGCAGTATTCCAGTATTTAAGGGGCTGCCCACCAAGAAGAGGGGGCCAAATTATTCTCCAAAGCACCAGAGGGAAGGACAAGAAACAACGGTTGGAAACTGACCAGAGAGAGAAGCAACCTGGAATTAAGGAGAAACTTCCTAACAGTGAAGACAATTAACTGGTGGAACAGCTTTGCCTTCAGAAGTCTTGGGCGCTGGAGGTTTTTAAGAATAGACAGTCACTTGTCTGAAATGGTTCTCCTGCGTGAGCAGGGGGCTGGACTAGAAGACCTCCAAGGTCCCTTCCAGCTCTATTCTATTCAAAGCCAACACTGTTTACTTATTTTTTTTTGCTCCCCCAAATACCCCAGGTTCCCACAGCTATATCTGATCCGGAGGCAACAGTCTTGGTTTCTGGTCGAGCTGTAATCCAACCTCTGGGATGAAAAATGCCCCCTACAAACTCGTTTCTGTATCCCAGGATGCTCTCTTTCTGAACTGAGATGCCCAGGCAGACAGAGCCTGGGTCATCCCAAACCAGTGTGAACATACCTGGGGGTGTCCAGCTGGGCTTCTGGGACACTGAAGGGCTTGAGGTCTTCAAAGGCTTCCCAACTGATTCCAAAGAACCGAATTCAATTTCCAAATGGGGCGGAGAACTTTCCTGATCTAATCACGGGAAAGACAGAAAAGTAACGCGTGGACGGACGGCTACAAAATAAATCCTCCCTTTAGGAAATGCAGATTAATTGCACGCCGCGCTCGCCCAGACTGCATGACTGTATTGATGGTAGGAGACTTCGGAGAGCTGATTTTAACGAAAAGCTTCACAGCAACGTAGTAAATATTTTAATGATACCCTGGCTCGTTTTATTCTGGCTGGAGGCCCTTCCTGGCGCCACGCGGGATGAACGAATTAAAGGATGACAGGACCGTCAAAAAGGGCGCGTATGCTCGTTTCATTCTGCTCTGCAGAAAAGTCTTCTTCTAGAATAGAATTCCATTCGCTGTGCTTAGCTCACAATTATTCCGAGGTGGATGTTGTGTGTGAAACGACCGAGTTTAGAAATGCGGTGAACTAAAAAGGGTCACGTGGATAGTTACAGTCAGGTATTCTCAAGTTAAGATGAGCAAATGCAATTTAAGAGAAGAGAGGGGGGACCCAAAAGACAAATTTAGGGCATATTAGGGAAAGAATGGTGCATGTTCCCCCCAACCTCCTCAGGTCAATCTTACCAGCACAGTGGTTTTCATCGTTGTCCGTCTCCAGCGTAGATATCACAGCTTCCTGTTTGAAATCCTGATTGGTGGCTGCCTTTGGTTCAGCCAGGTTATCTGGAATTGAAATCAAACAGTGGAGACAATGCTTCAGAAGAAAAAAAGAGAATCAGAAGCTATGTTCTCTCGTAAGGAAGACTCTTAGTGGCTTCTGCTAGGCTCTTCTTGCATTCTGAAGTGGGCACCTACACCCCATAGGTAAAGGTAAAGGTTTCCCTGCACATGTGTGCTAGTCGTTTCCAACTTTAGGGGCCGGTGCTCATCTCCGTTTCAAAGCCGAAGAGCCAGCGCTTCTCCGAGGACATCTCCGTGGTCATGTGGCCGGCATGACTAGACGCCAAAGGCACAGGGAACGCTGTTACCTTCCCACCGTAGTGGTCCCTATTTTTCTACTTGCATTTTTACGCGCTTTTGAACTGCTAGGTTGGCAGGAGCTGGGACGAGTAACAGGCGCTCACTCTGCTATGCGGCACTCGGGATTCGACCCGCCAAACTGCCGACCTTCTGATTGACAAGCTCAGCATCCTAACCCACTGAGCCACCCCATACAAGGGCTCAAAGTGTCACACCCACTTTCCGTTCACTGACAAACCACTATCACTCTGACAGTTGAGCATTACCTGTGACCGAGTTCCTGGCACCTTCACTTCAAGGGATGCTGCCAAAGACAGCCATTTTGTGTAACTGGACTATCCTAGCAACTCAAAAGTAAGGCAAGAAAATAAACAATTTCAAGAAATGACGCACGGCTACTCCCCGAAAGGTAGATTAAAAACGGCATTTTTAGCTTGAGATTTTAAGAACCACCTTTTTCCTGTATTTTATCTTTGTTTCCCACGTGTTCGTTCAGGGACAGGGCTAAGGTAACTTCCAAGTCTCTCTGGAAAAGTTTCTCATCCAAGGGAACTCTGAAACAAAAAAACAAACAAACCTGGGCATATAACTCTCCATCGTTCAGCCACCGGCCATCCCAAAATTCTACAGACAAGACAACTGGAAACAACAGATGTCAGTCAAGTTCAGGCACAACAACAGAGTTACTTTTACTAAAGCATCTGGTCCAATAAAGTAAACAGCAAATCTTCGGCATCCTAAATCTTTTGTTAACAGAGCGAGTAATCTTTTAGCAGCTGTTAATAAAAGGGGAGGGCTGCTACAAACGGAATTTTTGCAGTATTTTTTTCACACTTTGGGAGGGCAGACAAGCTAACAACTCTGTTGAGGTATCCTAAAACTGCAACTCCTTTACAACTGGTGTTTGCTGTTCACTGCAAATTTGCAATCATCTTCACCAGTAACCTTATCATAAACAATGTAGTTGTGGATATGAATGCATACGTGTATAATATTTACATATATCCAATACAAAAATGTATGTACATGTGTGTGTAAATGTATATACATATACATATACACATACACACACTCACACATATACACACCTACATACACACACACACACACACATATATATACATGCCTGTTCTATGGTATATCTGTCTGTCTGTCTTAATATCCAATATAGAAATATGTGTTTGTTCACACACACATACAAGAAAACACACATACATATTTCTGTATTGGATATTAAGATAGATAGATGATAGATAGATAGATAGATAGATAGATAGATAGATAGATAGATAGATAGATAGATAGATATGGATGGATAGATAGATAGGTGGGTGTATGTATGTGGATGGATGGATAGATAGATAGATAGATAGATAGATAGATAGATAGATAGATAGATAGAGATACAGATAGATGATAGAGATAGATATAGATGATAGATAATCGATAGATGATACAGATATAGACAGACATAGATAGATGATAGATAGATAGATAATAGATATATAGATAGATGATACAGATATAGACAGATGCTAGATATATGATAGATGATATATAGATATATGATATAGATAAATGATATAGACAGAGATAGATGATATAGATAGATGATACAGATATAGATAGAGAGATGTTACGAGATATGATAGATAGATAGATAGATAGATAGATAGATAGATAGATAGATAGATAGATAGATAGTAGATAGATATACAGATATAAATACAGAGGGAGAGAGAGAGAGAGAGAGAGAGACATAGATATACAGATATAAAGAGATACATAGATGATAGACAGATAGATAGGTAGATAGATAGACAGACAGATAGATAGGTAGATAGATAGACAGACAGACATAGATAGATAGATAGATGACTGAATGGATAACCATCATACAACACACAACATATATTTATATCTAAAGCATACATACATACATACGTATGTATTTATATACGTTCATTGATATACAGATATTCACCTACAAAATGCACACAGACATATATATGTGCACATTCACACACACACACACACCCCCGTATATCCAGAGGCAACACCCCCAGCCGCCCAGTCCTCCCCCTCACCTCCTCCCGGCGGGGCGGGCCCTCTTCGGCGGCGCGGCGAAGTCCTGGTCTGCGGAGGGAGGGGGAGAGAGGTTGAGGGGGGGTCCCGTCAGGCCGCAGCCGCCCCCCCCCCGCCCGCCCGAAGCCCCCCGACTCACCCTCGTCGCCCTCCTGGAACGGGCCCGCCGGGGCCGCCCTCCCGCTCCGGCCGCTCCTGCCGAGGAAGCGCAGCGGTCAGGGGAGGCCTCGGCCGGCCGCTTCCCCACCCGCCCCCGACCCCCCTCCCTCCCTTTCCCCGGAGCAAACCTTCGCGCCATCGCCAGCACCGGCGGAAACGGAAGTGGGGTGAGGACTTCGCGAGTACTTCCGGCTACGGAGAGCGGGAGGGGGAATCCAGCAGGCGCTGGGTCTGGTTGCGTCACTCTCCTCGGCCCCGCCCCTTCCCCCTCCCCCCCCCGCACGCTTGATTTCCCCTCGGCCCCGCCCCCTCTTTCAGTTTGATGATAATGATGATAATAACAATAACAACAATAGCAACAATAATAATAACAATAGCAATAACAATAGCAATAATAATAATAATAATAATAATAATAATAATAATAATAATAATAATAATAATAATAATAATAATAATAATAATAATAATAATAATAATGGAAGGGACCTTGGGAGGTCATCTAGCCCAACCCCCTGCTTAGGCAGGAAACCCTATACCATTTCAGACAAATGGCTGTCCAGTCTCTTCTTAACAACTTCCAGTGTTGGAGCATCCACCGCTTCTGGAGGCAGGTGGTTCCACTGGTGAATTGTTCTCACTGTCAGGAAATTTCTCCTTAATTCCAGGTTGCTTCTCCCCTTGGTTAATTTCTATCCGTTGCTTCTTGTCCTGCCTTCAGGTGCTTTGGAGAATAGCTTGACTCCCTCTTCTTTGGGGCAGCCCCTCAAATATTGGAACATTGCTATCATGTCCCCCCTCGTCCTTCTCTTCGTTAAACTAGACATACCCAAATCCTGCAAACGTTCTTTGTATGTTTTAGCCTCCAGTCTCCTGATCATGTTGGTTGCTCTTCTCTGCCCTCTTTCCAGAGTCTCAACATCTTTTTCACATCGTGGTGACCAAAACTGGATGCAGGATTCCAGGTGTGGCTTTACCAAGGGCTTCTAAAGTGGTATTAACACTTCACATGATCTCAGTTCTGTCCCTCTGTTGACAGGCCTGGAAAAGGCACCCAAACATTTATTTTCATTCCAGCCAGAAATGGCCAATTTCCAATAGGGAACTTGTGGTCTGCTAGTGACTAGCAGATAAATAAACTATAGCAATATCACTTAGATTTTATATACACAGCGTAGCGCTTTACAATGCCAGCGTATTTGCCCCCAACTATCTGGCTCCTCATTTTACCGGCTTCAGAAGGATTGGAAGGCTGAGTCAACCTTATGCCCCGTCAGGATCGAACTCCAGGCTGTGGGCAGAGTTTGCCAACAACACTGCATTTTAACCTCCGCATCACCAGTTACGCCTATCCTATCGCGTTTATAGGATGACCCACTCTGTCTTTTTTAGTAGGATATCCCAAAGAGATCGTGGATCAGCAGCAAGCTGGACAATGGCTCTCTGGCCAGGTTAACTGAAGCAGGAAGGGCATCATAAAATCACCAGCATCGAAAAGAATGAATGAGGACTAGAGGCATGCTGTCTCCCATCTCTCCTGCCTGTGTTGGCTGGAGGCTGAGCAAGATGCCTCCACTTTGGCCTCCATACTAGAGGCTACTGTGGTTGTGTAGGAAGCGTTGTGTCCTTCAGGGGTTCAGCCTTGTGGCCACCTGTCTCTATTTCAGAGGCTGTTTGAGCCAAGAGTGTGGGTCAAGGATTCAGCAACACACTTTGATTGCTCCCTCTGTTTCACAGGCAGGACTGTGACGTCGGAAGCGGTTGTGACCTTAGAAGTGGCTAGAAGTGGTTTAAGCTCAATTGTTGAGTTAAATTGTTCTTCTATATCATTCCGTTCTTTCCTCTGCACAATTTGATTGGCAGGAAACAGCACTCGCTCCCAATATTCTTATGTAAGTCAACTCAGGGGGGAGAAAAACAATCCATTTCCTGTTATGATACCTCAGTAAATACTTTAAAATGTAAATGTTCCAAGGGATTATATTTTTCCTGCCCAGATTACCTTTGGAGATTCGTCTTCTGTCCTTTGTCAAGAGGGTTTATTTTTATTTATGACGTAGTCAAGAATGTCCCGCAAACTCTACTGCATCCTCTTACGTCCAGAAAGTCCTTTTATGGCATCAGCTGTTGATCTCACTGGCTGCAAAATGTGTCTTTTTTCCCCTCTCTCCAACCATCAGGATCTTCCTTTTTCCCCGAGGGGGAAAGAGAGTGTGTTTCCTTTTTGCCACTCACAGATTGAAACGCCCACTTAACATGTGAGCAAGAGGACATGTAGGCAGGTAAATTATAATGGGAATCCCACATTTCTTCCGCTGGAAAAAAAAATACTGCGTCTGTATTGGTCCGTCCAGCTTTCTTTGGTCTGATTCATACACTGCCCAAACCTCAGGGTAAAGTAAATAGACCTTGAGGATTTGCATCACCAGAAAATTGCTTTTAAATGCTTCCAGCTTACAAGATGTTTTGCGGCTTTATCGTTCACCCATATTCACTGCTTAATCTACAGGAGGGAGATATCTTAATTGTTGCTATAACCTTGTTGCCTTGCTGTAGCCAAACAATAAATCAGTTCTGTTAAACCTGTGTAAAAGAGACTGTACATGCCAAATGTGAAATAAAACATTTTGTGAATTCTCTATTCACCTTTCTGATCCAGTTGTAGAAATAAATAAATTATTTTCAACAGATGGGGTGAGCTCAGAGGTGGGATTCAGCTGGTTTGCACCACTTCGGCAGAACTGGTAGCTAATTTTTGTTGTTGTTGTTGTTGCCCAGGCCCAGAACGGACTTCCGGAAGCAACATCCACACAGAGAACCGGTTGTTCCTATATCTGAAGCCCACCACTGGGTGAGCTTCTGCAGAAGGTGCACCCCAAAAGCCCTCCTTTGAAAACTTCAACATTTCTGGGTCAAACTCCAATGTCTTGGTGCTAAGGCTAACGAAATGCACCTTTCGCCACTGACCGGGAATGTGTCTGTCTGAAAATAATAATAAAAAATGGCTGAATTAATACGTACAAGCTTCTAGGGTGTTTTAGCAAGAGTGGCCCTCAGAGATTAGGAGTTGTGGGAAGGGAACAAGGCAAAGAAGGCAGGTTGAAATATCTGTTGGGAAGCAGCCAGCCTGGCAAGAAAGAGGGAGCTAGCCTGGAGTCAATGCGTGACTGTAAAAGACCTAAAGCCGATGCAATTCCCTAATTGTTCCCAAGGCAAGGCTGGCAGACTGGGGAGATTCCTGTATTATAGGCTGAAAATAATAGAGTAGCTAGGTCAAACTCTGCCCTTCCCGTCCCCGATTGTTCAAACTGAAATTACAGTTAGGAAATACATGCCTTTGTGGTGTATGCTGCTTGTTCTAAAATGTCTCAGACAGATAGCCACGAATTTGTTGTACTATCCCACTGAGTTATTATCCATGTTTGGGGTTTTCCTTCCCCCCCCCACCCCAAAACAGCAATCAGTATTCCCAGAATTTCAAGAACCATAATGTGGAAGATCCAGATTATAAATCAGATCATGGATCGGGCAACTCCTGCGTTGCAGGCTGATACTCAGCGATGACTTCACCTGCTTCGTGTCGGTTAGCAGGACCAGGAAGTTGGCTGTGTGTGGGTTGTGTGACAGAGACAAAGTCCCCAAATACAGTCACTGCAGGATGTGAGATTTAACAACTCTTGGGCCAGGGAGCAATCGCACCAGAGTACATGCGGTCAGCCCTGTCTGTAATTATGCCTAGAATACACACAGCTATAGAAAGGGCCCACCTTCATATCTTCACTTAGTAACGCATGAACTTCCTAGATCCTCTGTTTACGTCCACGCTAAAAAGAAAGTGTACAGAGAGTGTTTGTTTTGATAGCACATGTGTCAAAGGGGAGCCTCAGGAAATATTGGCTATCCTTCACTTAGCAAATATATTAACTTCTTGTCCATTGGTGTATAGAACAGTTCTGCTTATCTTTTTTAAAAAAATTATTTTTAGAACATGTTGTTAGCATCCTTCATGAACTGTCAACGTTTCCAGGGTGGGGACCAGCCTCTTTTCATTTGTTTTAACTTCCGTTCTTCTTGCAACAAGTAGATCCTTCAGAATGACAGAGTTGGAAGGGGCCTTGGAGGTCATCTAGTCCAACCTCCTGCTCAGGCAGGAAACCCTATACCATTCCAGACAAATGGCGGCCCAATGTCTTCTTAAAAACCTCCAGTGATGGAGCACCCACAACTTCTGGAGGCAGGTTGTTCCACTGGTTAATTGTTCTAACTGTCAGGATGTTTCTCCTTAGCTCTAGGTTGCTTCTCTCCTTGGAGGTCTTCTAGTCCAACCCCCTGCTCTTCTTGAAACCCAATACCATTTCAGACAAATGGTTGACCAGACTCTTCTTGAAAACCTCCAGTGTTGGAGCATTCACGGCTTCTGGAGGCAGGTTGTTCCACTGGTTAATTGTTCTAATTATCAGGATGTTTCTCCTTAGTTCTAGGTTGCTTCTCTCCTTGATTCTCCTTGATTTGTTTTGGACCAGGTCCTAACATGTCCAGCTTGTGGCCGAAGGTAAAGGTAAAAGTTCCCCCGCACATGCGTGCTAGTCGTTTCCGACTCTAGGGGCCAGTGCTCATCTCCGTTTCAAAGCCGAAGAGTCAGTGCTTGTCCGAGGACGTCTCCGTGGTCATGTGGCCGGCGTGACTAGACGCCAAAGGCGCACAGAACGCTGTTACCTTCCCACCGGAGCGGTCCCTATTTTTCTACTTGCATTTTTACGTGCTTTCAAACTGCTAAGTTGGCAGTAGCTGGGACAAGTAACAGGCGCTCACTCTGTTACGCGGCACTCGGGATTTGACCCGCCAAACTGCCGACCTTCTGATCGACAAGCTCAGTGTCCTAACCCACTGAGCCACCACATCCCTTGTGGCCAAAGTGTAGTTGCAATTGGTAGGGAGCTATTAGCTGAGTCAGGAAGTGGTCCAAAATAAAAGTTATTTTTTTTAGAGGAGGGGGTGTCCTTTCCAGAGCGCTCTCCTCTGTTTGAAGGATTCATCCTTCAACTCAGCCTGACTCCCAAACCTGTGGATGCTTCATCACTGGAGGTTTTTAAAAGGAGAGCTGCTTGTCAAGAATGGTCTAGAGCACGGATAGGGAACCTTGGCTCTTTTATGACTTGTGGACTTCAATACCCAGAATTCCTGAACCAGCTGTACTGACTCAAGAATTCTGGGAGTTGAAGTCCACAAGCCATAAAAGAGCCAAGGTTGCCTACACCTGGTCTAGGGTCTCCTATTTCTGGGACTAGAAGACCTTCCAACTCTGTAATTCTGCAATTCCATGGCTTAAAATGAGAGAGAGAGGGGGGGGGATTTGAACCAAGGGTGTTTTCCCAAAAGGCCACTGGACATTCTTGATTTTCTTTTTCCCTTGAAAATGTTCCACTTCTCATTCAATGAAAACCGAAGAAGCAATTCCATGGCTTAAAATGAGAGAGAGAGAGAGACAGAGACAGAGAGACAGAGAGAGAGAAAGAGAAAGAGAGAGAGAGAGAGAGAGAGAGAGAGAGAGAGAGAGAGAGAGAGAGAGAGAGAGAGAGAGAGAGAGAGAGAGAAAGAGAAAGAGAGAGAGAGAGAGAGAGAGAGAGAGAGAGAGAGAGAGAGAGAGGGAGAGAGAGAGAAGATTTGAACCAAGGGCGTTTTCCCAAAAGGCCACTGGACATTCTTGATTTTTTTTTCCTTGAAAATGTTCCACTTCTCATCCAATGAAAACCGAAGAAGCTTCTTGCATGAGAAGTGACACATTTTCAGGTGGTGGGGGGGTGGGGGGGGGAAGAAGAAAGTCCAGTTGCTTTTTGGAAAAAAGCACTTTGGGGACCCCTGTGAGCTGGAGAACTAAGACTCTCCAGAGACGGAGGATCTGAACCGCTGCTGGGCTGCCAAGAGGCTACCAATAGCTCATGGTAAAACGACGGAAGCTGATCCCTTGATCCCCGCCTTCCCTCAAGGAGATTGCTTCACATTGGAAGGAAAGCCAGTGAAAGAAACAAATTTCCATGGTGTGTGTGTGTGTGTGTGTGTGTGTGTGTGATCTAAATATGTTCTCGATTTGCATCTGTATATCAGACTGGCATATAATGATGTTCCTGGCTTTCCTTTTCTCCCTGCTTTTTCTTCACCTGTCACTCCTCTGGATTAAACGATGACGTGCGTCTCCAGAAATTCCATCATGGCAATAGCGAAGAATCCATGAAAGCCAGCTGGGTGACTTTGGGCCAATCACCAGGAGATGGTGAGTTCTAGTTCTGCCTTAGGCACGAAAGCTGTCTGGGTGACTTTGGGCCAGTCACCAGGAGATGGTGAGTTCTAGTTCTGCCTTAGGCACGAAAGCTGTCTGGGTGACTTTGGACCAGTCACCAGGAGATGGTGAGTTCTAGTTCTGCCTTAGGCACGAAAGCTGTCTGGGTGACTTTGGACCAGTCACCAGGAGATGGTGAGTTCTAGTTCTGCCTTAGGCACGAAAGCTGTCTGGGTGACTTTGGACCAGTCACCAGGAGATGGTGAGTTCTGCCTTAGGCACGAAAGGTGTCTGGGTGACTTTGGGCCAGTCACCAGGAGATGGTGAGTTCTAGTTCTGCCTTAGGCACGAAAGCTGTCTGGGTGACTTTGGGTCAGTCACCAGGAGACAGAGAATTCTAGTCCCAGTTTAGGCAGGAAAGCCGACCGGGTGGCTTTGAGCCAGTCAATCTCTCTTAGTCCAGCTCACCTCACAGGGTTGTTATTGTGGGGAAAACAGGACAAGGAATGTTAGTTATGTCCACCTCCCTGACTTCTTTATAAATATAATAAAAATGAGAAATAAATAACTGACTAAATACACTTGCAAGTTGCCTGTTAAGCCAAGATATGTGGTCTTTGTGAAACATTGTTTGCACTGTACATCCAATTCCATCAGATCCAGTAGATGTGAATATCATTAAGAATAGAATAGAATAGAATAGAATAGAATAGAATAGAATAGAAATACAGAATAGAATAGAAAACAGAATAGAATAGAAATACAGAATAGAAGAAAAAAATAGAATAGAATAGAAATACAGAATAGAATAGAAAATAGAATAGAACAGAAAAGAGAATAGAATAGAAATATAGAATAGAATAGAAAAATAGAATAGAATAGAATAAAAATACAGAATAGAATAGAAATACAGAATAGAATAGAAAATAGAATAGAATAGGAATTAAGAATAGAATAGAAAATAGAATAGAATAGAAACGAATAGAATAGAAATGAATAGAAACGAATAGAATAGAATAGAATAGAATAGAATAGAATAGAATAGGAATTAAGAATAGAATAGAATAGAAAATAGAATAGAATAGGAATTAAGAATAGAATAGAAACGAATAGAATAGAAACGAATAGAATAGAAACGAATAGAATAGAAACGAATAGAATAGAATAGAATAGAATAGAATAGAATAGAATAGAATAGAATAGAATAGAATAGAATAGAATAGAATAGAATAGAATGAGACCTTGCAAGTCTTCTAGTCTAGTCCATCTCTGAGTCAAAAACCTGAAGACGTCTCTGCTTCGGTCCATTCAGAGGCTGCAAAAGGCTACCTGGAACAGTTTGAAAAGTTTCAAAAACTTTTTGAAGACGGAAGAGATGGAGGAACAAGAATGTGACTTAAGTGACAAAAATCACGGACGACCGAAAAACGGGGAGACACCCCCCCTGCATCCTGCCCTCCTTTTCAGATAACCAGGCAAAGTTTAATCAGGGACACCCCTCCACCACCCCCCACCACCCCTCCAAAAAAAAGCTTATTTGGGAAAAAGCTACTGAGAACTGCCGCTCCCCTTCTTCCTGAGGTCTGGGGGCGCTCCTAAAATATTGCCTCTGCTAAAAAAAAAAGGAAAAGGAAAACGCCAAGTCTTCCATCCTCCCGCCCCCCTTCTCCGCGTTCCGCCCCCCCCCCCCAGCCGCCCTGCATAAAGGCGCGGCCGGAGGGCCCGGGCACCCAGCAGAGGCGAGCGCTCAGCCCAGGAGAGGGACCCGGACCGGCTTCCAGCTCCCGCAGCCTCGCAGGCCAGCCCAGCCAGCACCATGCGCCCCGTCCCGGCTCCGGCGCTTCACCGCGCCCTGAGGCTGCTGCTGCCGCTGGTCGCCTGCGCCTCGGCCCCCGCCGCCGCCTCGCCCTTCTGGAGCTCCCCCGACGAGCTGGTCCACCTGTACACCTCCAGCGCCAGGAGGAGCTTCCACCTGCAGATCCATCCCGACGGACGCGTGGACGGCAGCCCCGACCAGACCGTGGACAGTAAGTCCCCGGCGGAGCTGCCTGGCCGGCTGGGGTGGAAGGAATGGGAATTCCGGAGTGCTAGGAATTCAATAAGAGTAGAGTAGAGTAGAGTAGAGTAGAGTAGGGTAGGGTAGGGTAGGGTAGGGTAGGGTAGGGTAGGGTAGGGTAGGGTAGGGTAGGGTAGGGTAGAGTAGAGTAGAGTAGAGTAGAGCAGAATAGAAATATAGAGTAGAGTAGAGTAGAGTAGAGTAGAGTAGAGTAGAGTAGAGTAGAAAAATAGAATAGAATAGAATAGAATAGAATAGAATAGAATAGAATAGAATAGAATAGAATAGAATAGAATAGAATAGAATAGAATAGAATAGAATAGAAGAATAGAAAGATTGTAGAGGTAGGTAAAATGAGGACCCAGATTGTTGGGGGCAATTAAGCTGACTTTGTAATAATGCCGCTTGGGGGGTATATGAAAGCCCTAATAAGCAGGCATATACATAGAATGAAGGCTACTGCTAAGCTTGTAAGCCGCCCTGAGTCTTCGGAGAAGGGCGGGATATAAATGGAATTAAAATAAATAAATAAATAAATAAATAAATCATATCGAATCAGATCAAATAGGATAGGATAGGATATAGAACAGAATATAGAATAGAATAGAGTAGAATAGAATAGAATAGAATAGAATAGAATAGAATAGAATAGAATAGAATAGAATAGAATAGAATAGAATAGAATAGAATAGAATAGAAAATAGGAATAGAATAGAATAGAAACATTGTAGAATCATATTGAATCAGATCAAATAGGATAGGATAGGATATAGAACAGAATATAGAATAGAATAGAGTAGACTAGACTAGACTAGACTAGACTAGACTAGACTAGACTAGAATATAATAGAATAGAATAGAATAGAAAATATGGAATGAATAGATAGAATAGAAAATACAGAATAGAATAGAATAGAATAGAATAGAATAGAATAGAATAGAATAGAATAGAATAGAATAGAATAGAATAGAATAGAATAGAATAGAATATAGGAATAGAATAGAATAGAATAGAATGGAAACATTGTAGAATCATATCGAATCAGATCAAATAGGATAGGATAGGATATAGAACAGAATATAGAATAGAATAGAGTAGAGTAGAGTAGACTAGACTAGACTAGACTAGAATAGAATAGAATAGAATAGAATAGAAACATTGTAGAATCATATCGAATCAGATCAAATAGGATAGGATAGGATAGGATATAGAACAGAATATAGAATAGAATAGACTAGACTAGACTAGACTAGACTAGACTAGACTAGACTAGAATAGAATAGAATAGAATAGAATAGAATAGAATAGAATAGAATAGAATAGAATAGAGCTGGAAGGGACCTTGGAGGTCTTCTAGTCTAGCCCCCTGTTCAGGCAGGAAATCCTGTACCATTTCAGAGAAATGGCTGTCCAGTCTCTTCTTAAAAGCCTCCAGTGTTGGAGCACCCACAACCTCTGGAGGCAAGTCATTCCACTGGTGAATTGTGCTAACAGTCAGGAAGTTTCTCCTTAGTTCTTTGTTAGCAAGGACCACCTTGCTTATCGTATGGAAGTAGCTGGCTTCAGCAGGAATATGGGTTCCTTGTCTCTCCCCATTTTCTTCTTTTGAGTCTTCCTGTATTGTGCTACAGTTTACCTAACTTTGCACATTTAATTATTTTATCCTACCTTGTCATAATTTTATCTCAGGGGGGGGAAAAAATCAAAAACAAATTACATACACCAATAATGTTGCTTCCGAAATCCGACTGAAAAAAGAAAGTGCTACATCTCTTTCTGACTCGGAAAGTTGAGAGTTTCGATCCTAGATGGCGGCCGATGTTTCTCTCCTAGGGTGCAAAGAAAAGATATTTGTTGTGAACTCCGCGTGGCGTCAGGAAGGGCAGCCAGGCAGCAAATGCTCAGCAAAATCCAGTCGCTCCAATTCTTTGGGAATTTGGGAAGGCATCCGATAATAGTATTCCAATATGTGAGGTTGCCCTTTCTGGCTTAAGAGATGGATGGAGAAGTCTCCTAATATTTAACCCGTTCACTTCCAGGTGCTTTGATAATCAAATCTGAAGGGGCAGGCTATGTTGTGATCAGCGGTGCTAAGGGCGGACTTTTCCTTTGTATGGACGTGAACGGAAATCTCTTCGGATCGGTAAGTCCTAATTATGTGGGCCAGATTATTTGGCCCCTTTCCTAGGGCAGCAAAGGCGTTAAGTACCTCGTTTTTCTAGATATTGATAAAAGGTATTCCATATTCTAAAGCAGGGGTCTTCAAACTTGGCCCTTTTATGACTTGTGGACTTCAAGTCCCAGAATTCCTCAGCCAGCATGTCTGGCTGAGGAATTCTGGGAGTTGAAGTCCACAAGTCAAGGGATCTTCAAACCTGGCCCTTTTATGACTTGTGGACTTCGACTTCCAGGCACGCTGGCTGAGGAATTCTGGGAGTTGAAGTCCACAAGTCATAAATGGGCCAGGTTTGAAGACCCCTCTTCTGAAGTATATCGAGTCTTCTGTCTCTTTCATTTTCAATGTCAATCTGCCCATTTCTGCACAATCTAGATTTTTTTTTTAAATTTAACTCTTCCTCCGTTGGTAATTCTTAATTTTTCCAACCTTGAGCGAATACAATCCTTGCTGCCGTCAATACATGTTGATATTAAATATATGCATTCTTTCTCATAATTTCTACTCTGTTCTGTTCCGTTCCGCTCCGCTCCGCTTGTTCTGTACCAGCCTGCTACCGGCCCTGCAGAAAAGGCAGGGACAACCCCTTTTACAAGAAGGCAAGAGGCTGGAATTACGCCTGCCAAATTTATTGATACAAAAACAAATAGAACAAGACACGAACCATGAAACAGGAGCTTTTCAAGCGGTTGCCTTCAGCAAACCAGCCCTCCCACGCATTCCCCCTTAAATACAGTTCAGGGCGTGGCTTCTCTCTGCCTCCTTCTGGGGAGCCCCATTGCCTTCCTCTGTTTACTCCTGATTGACTGCCTCCTGCGTCGGGCATCCTTGAACAGGGCCAGCTGTGGGTCATCTTCATCCACGCTGTCAGGCTCACACAGCTGGGTCTGCGTCGTGACCAGATGGGAGGGGCCTGGCTGAGGACTCTCAGCAAGGTCTTCAACACCCCCCTCCTCCTCTGAGTCATCCGACCCAACTGCCGAACCCACAGGCTGACCCTGAATCACAACACCGCTCTACTCTGTTCTTCTTGATAGGCGTGGCTGTTGGGGTTTTTTTTTTGGTCCCCTCTGCCCTGACATGTTGTGCGTTTGTTTCTCTTTATAGAGTTTCTTCAGCAACGAAGACTGCCTTTTTAAGCACCTGATGCTGGAGAACGGCTACGATGTTTACCAGTCCCCCAAGCACAAGCACCTGGTCAGCCTTGGAAAAATGAAGCGGTCCTTCTTTCCCAGTATGAACCCTCCGGCTTATTCGCAGTTTTTAACCAGAAGGAATGAAATCCCCTTGGTCCAGTTCAACGCGCCTAGGCCTCACCAAGCGGAGGCCTGGGACGAGGAGGCCTGGGACGAGGAGGTCCAGCTGTGCGGGGGCATCTTGACCACTGGAAAAGTGCCCGAAGCAGGTCCCGAGGGGGAGCTCCACCCCTGCTTGACCAGCTCCAATTCTGAAGAGAGGGACCCCAACGGGGCCACGCTCAGCAGAAGGTTTTCTAGCCCTCGCACGGATTCTTGAACCCGAGGACGACGTAGGGGAATCGGACCCTCTCCCGAATCGTCAAAGGAAGCTAAATTCCTTTTTTTTCCCTCCACCAGCCACCAGAGGAATTGTTCAGAAAGAGGGGTGATACTGGGTACGCGTTTTCCTGGTCCCGGCACTGGTCCTTGCTAACAAAGCTGGAGCGTGGGTGACGTAGGGAATTTATGTGTCTTTGGCTCTACCTACGTCGCAACGTGGAAGCTTCGTAACTGCAACGCTGGACGGTATATAAGAGTCTTGTCGTGTCGCGGTGCACCCACAGCTGACTGGCCGAGATTGTAAGGTTGTCCCCGTTTTATCAGTGGAAACTTTGCCTTGATGGGGCTCCATTTTAAGGAGATGGTCCAAAACCTCTGGATCAGCAGGGGCAGAAGGAGAAAAAAAGGATCTCTATTAGAATAGAATAGAGCTTGAAGGGACCTATGAGGCTTTCTAGTCCAGCCCCCTGCTCAAGCAGGAGAACCTATGCCATCTCAGACAACTGGCTGTCCAGTCTCTTCTTAAAAGCCTCCAGTGATGGAGCACCCAAGATTTCGGAAGGCAAAGCTGATCCACTGGTAAATTGTCCTCACTGTTAGGAAGTTTCTCCTTAATTCCAGGTTGCTTCTCTCTTTGATCAGTTTCCAAATGTTGTTTCTTGTCCTGCCTTCTGTTGCTTTGGAGAATAGCTTGACCCCTTCTTCTCCGTGGCAGCTCCTCAAATACTGGAAAACTGCTATCATGTTACCCCCGTTTCTTCTTTTCTTTAGACTAGCCAAACCCAAGTCCTGCAGCCGTTCTTCCTATGTTTTAGTCTTCAGGCCTTTAACCATCTTCGTTATTAGAGAGGTGAGCAATTAATTTTCCCAAGGGAACACATGATAAACTAGGACTGTTAGGGAGAACCAAACCAAAACAGCTCCTGACATGACCTAATAGAATAACAGAACTGGAAGGGACCTTGGGGGTCTTGTAGTCCAACCCCCTGCTCAGGCAGGAAACCCTATACCATTTCAGACAAATGGCTGTCCAGTCTCTTCTTAAAAACTTCCAGTGTTGGAGCGTTCACAGCTTCTGGTGGCAGGTTGTTCCACTGGTTAATTGTCCTCACTGTCAGGAAGTTTCTCCTTAGTTCCAGGTTGCTTCTCTCCTTGATGAGTTTCAAGCTACTATCTCACAATACCTCAGAAGGAGTAAAAGGGGTCCAATTCAGCCAGGACCATCTCCATGAGTTTCTTCTTTCAGATCTCAGCAGGATTCCCTCATGACTAGCCTTAGCTTTATTCAGGATACTGCCCCATCCTATCAACCTGTCAGCCAAAGGTAGGCTTTGCACAGGAAAGGTTAAATCCTGTCTTGGTATGGGTTATCTACAACCAGGTGGAGGGAAACGGGCAGATAAGCATGGAGAACAGAATTGAGTTGCTCCATAAAGCAGCTCGGTGGGCTGTTAAAGTGTTAGCTGGCAGCCATCCCTCCAGCCTGGGGTTCGAATCCAGCTCATGCCCGACTCCTTCCAACCCAGGATGTCAGGATATGAGGTGAGAGTTTGGAAGAGGCAGTATCTGTACCAGAGAATTCCTAGAAAAAAAGTCTTTGATGGGAACAGTGCACCAGACTTGGAAGCTGGTACCGCAGTTGAATTAGCTGGATCCTCGTCAAATTCTCTTGGTTCCCACTTGCAACTATTCTACTGTTGTTTTATTTTGCTGTACAGCATTGCATTTGTTGGTATCTTATTCTTTCTTGATTTCTTATGAGTTTTATCTAGGCCAGGGGTAGGCAGCCTTGGCTCTTTGATGACTGGTGGACTTCAACTCCCAGAATTCCTGAGCCAGCCTGGCTCAGCTTGGAAACCTCTCCCTTTCCCCTCAGCGTGGCTGGCTCAGGAATTCTGGGAGTTGAAGTCCACCAGTCATAAAAGAGCCAAGGTTGCCTACCCCTGATCTAGGCTGAAAATGCAAGTCAGTATCAAAGCATTTTTTTCTTCTACATGAACGGAAAGTCTATAGGTAAAGATCACTAAAAAATATTATCAGCCTGCAGGGCAATAATTGTTGGTTTTGAAGTCTAGGCCAGTCTACAAGCGGTCCTTGAATTATTATCTTTCATTTAGCAACCGTTCAGATTTACAGGGTGCCGGGAAGTGACTTATCACTGGTCCTCACGCTTAGCCACTTTTGCAGCCTCCTCGTGGTCCTACGATCAACATCTGGGTTCTTGGCAACCCTCATGAATTGACGACGGCTCTAGCATCCTGGCCCAAGCAATCGTCACCTGTGACTTTGCTTAGGACAAGCAAACCCAACGGGGGAAGCCAAGCGTAATAGGAACGACACGGCAGCCTTAATGAGGGCAGTGATTCCATGGCACAAAAGGCCGTCAAATGGGGGCAAACCTCCCTGGACAAACGTCAGCAGGAATTGTGAGCTCAGTTGTGGTTGTAAGTTAAGGACTATCTGTATTATCTTCTGAACGTGCGTATCCTTGTGAGAAAGGGTGACGTACTGATAGGTCTGTTTGTTCTCCTACAGGCTGGCTTGGGGTATCCCGGGTTGTCTATGAAGATTATTCTCAGTCATCCAGTTTCACAGGTGTCCCAAAGATGCTTTTCCACGAGGCAACTGGATTTTTGTGTGTGTGTTTTTTCTTCGCTTTAGGACCTTTGCAGGTCCCGAAGCTCCGGGTGGCCTCAAACGACTCTCTAAAAGGAGGCACAGGACCAGCGGTCTGCAAGGTGTATAAATCCTTCCATCCCCCACCATCCCAGTCAGAGCTGAAGAAGCTTCTTGGAGGAGGAGCGAAATGTCTTCAAAGAAAAACAAGAAAGTCCAGTTGCCTCCTGGAAAAGCATCTTTAGGGTATCCCGAGTTGTGGCATGTCCCCGCAGGCTCTGAGCACTGTGCAAAGGGACGGGATTTTCCAAGAGGGGTAGATGCTCACACTGGACTCCATTACAAAATATGTAGGACAACGCACTTCTTTCGTAGGCAACCCTCTTCCCAAACAGCGCCTGACACAATCTATTATCTCACAATATCGCCAAACAGGTGTAAGGGGTCCAATTCAGGTAGGATCTTCCTTTGGGTCTCGGCAGGATTGGTTAACCCTAGCTTTATTCAGGATACCCACCCGTTCTATCAACTTGTTGGCCAAAGGTAGGCTTTGCGGAGGAAATGTCAAATCCTGGTTTCTTGGCATGGGTTTGTTGCTGTTAGTTGCAAAGTGATGTCCGACCTATCGTGACCCCATGGACAACATTCCTCCAGGCCTTCCTGTCCTCTACCATCTTCTGGAATCCATTTAGGCTCACGCCTACTGCTTCAGTGACTCCATCCAGACACCTCATTCTCTGTCATCCCTTTCTTCTCTTGCCCTCCACCTTTCCCAGCATTAGGCTCTTCTCCAGTGAGCCCTTCCTTCTCATTAGGTGGCCAAAGTATTTGAGTTTCCACTTCAGGATCTGGCCTTCTAAGGAGCAGTCAGGGTTGATCTCCTCTAGGACCGACCGGTTTGACCTCCTTGCAGTCTAAGGGATTCGCAGGAGTCTTCTCCAGCACCACAGTCTTTTAATTTCTTGGCTGCAGTCCCCATCTGCAGTGATCTTGGAGCCCAGGGACATAAAATGTGTCACTACCTCCATTTCTTCCCCATCTATTTGCCAGGAATTGAGAGGGCTGGATGCCATGATCTTGGTTTTCTTAATGTTTAGTTTCAATGGCATGGGTTATCAACAACCAAATGGAGGGGAACGGACAGACATGCGTCCAGTTCTGGGAAAACAGAGTTTGGGTGCTCCATAAAGCAGCTTTGTGGCCTGTTAAAGCATTAGCCAGCCTCCATCCGTCCGGGCTGGGGTTCAAATCCAGGTCAAGCAAACCCAATGGAGGATTTACCTAACAATCAACATGAATCGCTTTACAGTGATTCGCTGTGGCAAAAAAAAAAAGATTGTAAAATTGTAAAATCCGTTGCGACTCATTTAATGACTGTCTCGCTTAGTGGCAGAAATTCTGATTGCCGAGCCCTCGAGGGAAACTGTTTTCAGGATGGAGCAAAGCGAGGGGTGTTCTTCATCCGACTGTGTCTTCCCAAAGGCTAAAAAAGTGTGGTTAGTGTGGCATTGTGTCATAGAAGCAACGTTTCAAGCCGCAAATGAAAGATTAATGGCTCAAATCCAGCCCCCAATAATATATATATATTAAAAAACCCAATGTGGGGTTGGGGAAACGAGGGTAACATCTCTGCCGCCAAATCTGTTCAGGTCAGATAAAAAGACTCGAGTGGGGAATGAGAGGATTCAGCACCGGGCATGGAACGTGGAACATTGCAATGTTTTATGGAAGATCCCAATTGGGACGTACGCATCTTAGACAAATGTGGGGGCTTGGGTGGGAGTCGTTCACCAGAGCATCCTGGAACACTATGACAAATAACGAGAATGCAATGTCTGTGGGTTTTTTTCCTATTTATTTATTTATTTGAACTTCTTACATATTGAAGATGTATTTATGAGTATTTATGACCTCTATTAGTCTGCTCCCCCCCCACCCCCAATGCTGTTTCTCAACGAAGACCAAATAAATGTTTCATCTTTTTCAAGAAGGAAAAGTGTGTCTTTATTCAACGCTCCCGGTTTCATTCGGTGCACCGATTCCCGGCTTCCAAGCAGAGGCACCCTCGTGTCCTGGGAAATGAAATCACAAATTCCCATGTCCATCCAAGATCTTTTTTTTTTTTGCACCCTGGTAAAGGGGCAAGTGCCGTGCACCCCAATAATCACCACAACGGGACTTCTTCGGTCTGGGCAGCTACACATCCGGGCCCTGAAGTAGAAACTCCTTCCAATAATGGGAGAGAGAGAGGTCTTTTTCTTAACTGGAAACAGGAAAGGCCCACGCTAGCCAGAACGCGAATCCCAGCACAGTGTGATTTTGAGCACCTTTTTCTT
>NC_138208.1:2725185-2882685 GCF_964194415.1 Vipera berus | reverse complement strand
TAGGGCAGAGTAGAAATTAAGAAAAGAGAAGAGAAGAGAAGAGAAGAGAAGAGAAGAGAAGAGAAGAGAAGAGAAGAGAAGAGAAGAGAAGAGAAGAGAAGAGAAGAGAAGAGAAGAGGAGAAAATATGGAATGGCATTTCATGGCATGGCATGGAATAGAATATGGAATGGAATGGAATTTCTTAAAGAGTTAGAAAGGTGGTTTCTCCTTTTGACTGAGATTGTGGCAAATGCTTTGCTACGAATGGCCAGAATTTGGGAAGGCCTGGGAGGAACCAGATAACAGTATTCCGGTATTTGAGTTTTGCCCTTTCTGGCATAAGAGATGTAGGAAGAGTCCTCCACATATTTAAGCCCTCTGCTTTCAGGTGCTTTGGTGATCAAAACCGTGCGGCCAGGCTATGTAATGATCACTGGTGCTAGGAGTGGACTCCTCCTTTGTATGGACACGAATGGAAATCTCTTTGGAATGGTGAGTCCCAAAATTCATTTGGGATCATTTGACTTCATTCTTAGCGCAGCCAAGCCATGAAGGAGCTGGGCTGTGAGAATTAAAATTGTTTTTTTTTGCCTACGAAGGGGAAGCACACAATTATACTATGCTCAAGTCCTGGCAGTTGTGACCAGGGAATGTTTGTTCCTTTGTCTGGAGATCCGGTGACGTAACATGATGTGAAGTTTTAATTTAATTTAATTTATTAATATTTCTATACCGCCCTTCTCCCGAAGGACTCAGGGCGGTGTACAGGGCAAGAATAAAACACAGTTACAAAAATTAAAAAGTAATTAAATACATGCCCATAAAAACAATAAATACATTAATAAAACCCCAATAAAATGAAAATAAAAAACCCCACCAATCCCCCCTCAGGCCAGGCCAGCTTGTTCGAACAGGTATGTTTTCAGATCGCGGCGAAAGGAGCGAAGATCGAGCGCCGTCCGGAGCTCAACCGGTAACTGGTTCCATAGCTCCGGGGCGCCCACATCTTCCTTCTAGGTTGGGGGACCCCCAACCTTTTGGGCACCAGGGACCAGCGGTTCCATGGAGAGGGGTTTTTCTGCGGACTGGAGGGGTGTGTGTGTGGTTTTGTGTGCTGCCTGCATCCCGCGGATGGGGCTTTGCTGGTTTGTGCGGACCGGTTGCTGGCATGCCGCGGCCCCGCTCCCGCTCCACAGACCGGGGTTGGGGACCCCTGTTCTAGAACATCCACAGCGTGTTGTAATTCATCTAGGAAGAACTTGGAGGTCAGGCACCAAGGATCAGGACCGCAGGTTAAGCTGCAGTTCAAAAAGTGTATTGTCCAATCAGCTACACAGAAGTCAAGTAACGGGTCAGTGCTAAATTGATCCCAGATAAGAGTCAAGGGGATTCAAGAGGATTGGATTGACAACCTTTGTGGGAATGCAATGACTCTTAAGTTTATGATGCACTAAATTCCACCGTCTCCAACACTGCCTGCTCTTCTACATGGAAGGGGCCTGATCCACTGGGCCACTGACAGCGAACTGAACATGATAGGTGAAACTGCCTAACAGTGAGGACAATTAACCAGTGGAACAGCTTGCCTCCAGAAATTGTGGGCACTCCATCGCTGGAGGTTTTTAAGAAGAGGCTAGACAGTCAGTTGTCTGCGATGGTCTAGATTCTCCTGCTGAGTGGGGGCTGGACTAGAAGACCTCCAAGGTTCCTTCCAGCTCTATTCTATTCTATTGTATTCTATTCTATTCTATTCTATTCTATTCTATTCTATTCTATTCTATTCTATTCTATTCTATTCTATTCTATTCTATTCATTTGTTGTTGCTGTTAGCTGTGAAGTCGTGTCCAACCCACCGTGACCCCACGGACAACGTTCCTCCAGGCCTTCCTGTCCTCTACCATCTTCTGGAATTCCTTTCAGCTCACGCCTCCTGCTTCAGTGACTCCATCCAGCCACCTCCTTCTCTGTCGTCCCCTTCTTCTCTTGCCCTCAATCTTTCCCAGCATGAGGCTCTTCTCCAGTGAGTCCTTCCTTCTCGTTAGGTGGCCAAAGGATTTGAGTTTCCACTTCAGGATCTGGCCTTCTAAAGAGCAGTCAGGGTTGATCTCCTCTAGGACTGACCGGGTTGATCGTCTTGCAGTCCAAGGGACTCGCAGGAGTCTTCTCCAGCACCATAGTTCAAAGGCTTCAATTCTTTGGCGCTCAGCCTTTCTTATGGTCCAACTTTCACAGCCATACATTGCAACTGGGAAGACCACAGCCTTGACTATACGCACTTTTGTTGACAGGGTGACGTCTCTGCTTTTTAGTGTACTGTCTAGATTTGTCATGGCTTTCCTCCCCAGGAGCAAGCGTCTTTTAATTTCATTTTATTCATATCCATACACATAATATGTTATGAGATTTTGAAGGCAATCCTGTGCTTGAGTCTGACTTAAACCCCTCCCTCCTCCCCCCTTTTTTTTTTAAAAAAAAATTACCGTCTCTACAGGATTGCAGACATCTGTCCGGTTCTATCAAATCTCCAGGCTATTTAAAGATTAGTTCAGTACAGGTATTTTTATGTGAGAAATTTGTTAAGTGACTTCGGCCCCATTTTACGCCCTCTCGCCACCGTTGTTTAGGGAATCACTGCAGTTGTGAAGTCAGTACCACGGTTGTTAAGGGAAGCCAGTTTCCCCCTTGGCTTTGCTTGTCAGAAGGATGCAAAACGGGAGCACCTGACCCCCGGCGGGGGGTGGGAGGGGGAACGCTGCGACTGTCATAAATACGAACCGGTTGGCAAGCATCCGAATGCAAACCACGTGACCATGGGGATGTGAAAAATGGCCGTAAGTCACTTTTTTGCAGTACCATCGTAACTTCGGACGCTAAGTGGACTGTCCCAAGTTGAACGACCCTCTGTGTGCTAGAGATGGCTGTGCATCTCTTGCAAACCAAACTCTTCTGAGAGGTAAGAACCGTGAAATCAAATAGCCGAAAGAGGTCGAGAGAACAAGTATTTGGGAAACATCCAGTGCTTAATTCTTCGCCGGGAAAGGGGGGGGCTGGTTTTTCACCTCTTTCTTTGCCTTCTTTTGTTTGTCTCTCTTTCCTTCAGCGTTCCTCCGGCCACGAGGACTGCATTTTTAAACACACGATGCTTGAGAATGGCTACGATGCTTACCACTCTCCCAGGCATAATTTCCTGGTCAGCCTAGGGAGTGTTAAGGAAGCCTTGGTCCCCCATAGGAAGCTACCGCCTTTTTCTCAGTTTTTAACCAGAAGGAACGAAATCCCCTTGGTCCAGTTCAGCGCGCCAAGGCCTCACCAAGCGGAGCCTGAGGATGAGGAGCCCAGGAATGAGGACAACCTGTGCGGGGGCATCTTGGCTGGAAAGATGCCCGATGCCGCTCCCGAAGGGGAGCTCCACCCCTGCTTGACCAGGCCCGAAGACCAAGACCCCAGCGGGGTTACGCTCAGTAGAAAGTTTCCTAGCCCTAAATGGAATTCCTGAACCCGAGGACGACGTACGGGAATCGGACTCTCTCCCGAATCGTCAAAGGAAGCTAAATTCCATTCCCCCCCACCTTTTCTTCAGATGAATTGTTCAGAATAAGGGGTGATAGCTGGGCATGCCTCTTCCTGGTCCCGAGACCAGTCCTTGCTAATCTGAAATGACAAACCTGGAGCCTGGCTGCCTTGTTTCGTTTGTGTTTCTCTTTTCTTTAGCGTTTCTCCGGCAACGAGGACGGCATTTTTAAACACACGATACTTGAAAACGACTACGATGCTTACCGGTCCCCCACGTATAATTACCTGGTCAGCCTAGGAAGAGTTAAGGAAGGCTTGGTTTTGTAGACACAGACCCAGCTTGCTCTTAAAGAGACACAAACCCTGCTGGCTCTTAAAGAGACACAGACCCTGCTGGCTCTTAAAGAGACACAGACCCTGCTGAGTCATTCCCACCGTTACATCTTACTTTACATAAGCTGGTTAGCTATTAAATCATAACCTTGACACAGCCCTATTCCAAAACAGCATGTGACATGACCCAATTATCTCACAATATCCACAAACGAGTATAAGGGGTCCAATTCAGCTAGGATCTTCCTTTGGATCTTGGCAGGATTCCCTCAGGACTAACCTTAGCTGGATTCAGCACATTGACCCATCCTATCAACCTGTTGGCCAAAGGTAGGCTTTGCGCAGGAAATGTCAAATCCTGGTTTCTTGGCATGGGTTATCAACAACCAGATGGAGCGGAACAGGGAGATATGCGTCCAGTTCCAGGAGAATGGAGTTAGGATGCTCCATAAAGCAGCTTTGTGGTCTGTTAAAGCATTAGCCGGCATCCATCCCTCCGGGCTGGGGTTCAAATCCAGGTCAAGCAAACCCAATGGAGGATTTACCTAACAATCATATGAATCGCTTTACAGTGATTTGTTACGGCAAAAAAAAAATTGTAAAATGAGTTATCAACAATCAGTTGGAGGGGAACAGAGTTGCAGATAACGAGAAGGCAATGTATTTTTTTTATTTCCCATATTTATTCATTTGAATTATTTATGAGTATTTGTTTGTTATTCTGCCCCTCAGTTCTGTCTCTCGACAAAGACAAAATAAACGTTTCACCTTTATTAAACATTCCTGTTTTAATTCACTGCAATGCTCTCCTTTTAATTAACCACAACCCTAGCCTACTGTGACGCTCTGCCATCCTCCATCTCTCATTAATGTCGCCAGAGGTTTTTTTTTTTGAGGGGGGGGCAGTTTACAAAAAAAATAGAATAAAAAGATTCAGACTTTTGTGGCTCACTCAAAAAGGTATATTTTAATGATCTCGAAAGTAACATTATTAGAACGAAGAACAAAAACAATTATCTGAAGGCTCAGTAAAAACGAGACAGGCGTTTTGCATACAAAAGGAAATATAGAGCAGTCGATAATTTAAACAAAGGAAATCGTAGGCTTGCATGACAGGCTTGAGGTCAAACAAACACAAAGAACAACCAACTGACTGGAAAAAAAATTATGCCTCTTAAATACACATACAGGAAAAACAAGACCTCTGATTTTGCATATCTGAAATTAAGAGTCCACAGCGCAGGCAAGGCAAGGATATTTGGAGGTATATATTTTCTATCTATGAGAAGCTAGTTTTTGAAAGTCAATGTTTGATGCTCCTTCTGACACATTCCAGGGCCCTTGGCGAGGTCATGGACTCTTTTAATGCCATCGCAGGAAAGGAGGTGGAGAAAAAGAGCTTGATTGATCTAACTGCATTTTCTACAAATATGACCTGGTCAAGTGTTCTATCGGGGGGTCTTCAAACCTGGCCCTTTTATGACTTGTGGGCTCCAACTCCCACAAGTTGAAGTCTGGGAGTGGAAGTCCACAAGTCATAAAAGGGCCAAGTTTGCAGCCCCCCCGTGTTACATCTTCTTCGTCTTTGGCATGTGGGTGACAGAACATCTAAGCCTTCACAAAGCCAGAAACCAATTTCCGAGTGTCAGCTTGCAACATAAAAGACTCGTGCGCTTGGTCTCCACGTTACAGAGAAACGTGTTATCTCATCTCCCAAGAATAAGGGACTGGGTCTCACAACAGAATCGTCACGGTCGAAGTCTAATGCCCGCGAGTATTGGACCGTATCAGAATAATTCACATTACAGAAATAGCTTTACTGGCCAACACAAGGTGACCAAACCTCCCCCCCCCCAAAAAAAAAACCCACCCGAGTGCACAATCGTTTTCTCAGTAACGACTACAGAGTAGTGGGTTGAAGCACCACCGTTAATCCCTCAATTCTCTGATGGTTTTGGAAGTAGGTTGTCAAAAATTAACAACTTCATATCCTGCTTACAACTTAAGAGTGTGGTTCGGCTGTATAGGATTCTTTTTTTTGGGGGGGGGGGGAAGAAAAATCACACACACACACACACACACACACACACACACACACACACACAGACATATACTGCACTGTTATTCACGGATAATGCCTTGCAATGAGAATAGGGTAAATTCCACCCTTGTGCAATTTCTGCTAAAGCAAACTTGACTCCTCTTAGGGACAGGGGTCTTCCGACTTGGCCCTTTTATGACTCGTGGACTTCAAGCTCCCAGAATTCCCCAGCCAGAAGTCCACGAGTCACAAAGGGGCCAAATTGGAAAGCCCCCCCCCCCGGTCTTAGCACATCAGTGGGCCTCCTCAAGCAAAGTCGGACTGGCTCAGCGGCTTTTCTCAGCCTGCTTTCGTCTCTTTTATTTTTTTTATTAAAAACCGTCACGAAAGAGTTCTAAGTTACCCAAGCTATTTAAAAGGATGAAAACAAAGGATAAGGATTTATTTTCTTTCCTTTCGCTCTCTTAGGCGAAGCTGCTCCGTCAAAGCTTTCTGCCGTGGGGGATCGTCCCACGCCATGTTCCGTCGAGCAGAGATCCAGTTTTACCCTTTTAGAGGCCTGCTCTTAAAAAAAGGCAAGCTGGGTTACGCTCTGGCTCAGGGTCCGATCCTGATTAAATCACCTAAAGAAAGGGGGTCCCCAACCCCCCCCACCCCACCCCCACCGTGGCCCCTATGGAACCGGGCCGCCGAAGCGGTGGGCAAATGCATGTGTGTGCATGCATTTGTAAAAACCCTACCTTTTCCGGACCAGCGGAGATGGTGGGTGGGTGGGTAGCGAAGGGGGGGATGGTTTTGCACACAGCTGCCTTTGTGAAAGTGGCCCGCGCACACCTGAATCCATCCCCTCTCCCCCATTGCTGCTGCCGGACCACCCAGCCGGAAAAGGTAGGGGAACGCTAAGCTCAAGATCGTCTGTTAATTTATTTCGCGGTGTTCAAATTCTGCCCTTTCCTTAATTGGCTCCAGGAGAGCGTTTAGAACAGCGGTTGGTTCCAGAAGCTTCTCCAGAATGGAACCTTTTCCCGCCAGCCAATCCTGCTTCCTTCTCCTTCCCCCTCCCCCCCTTTTCTTTTCTCCCCCTCCAAGGAGAGCGAATGGGCAAAGAAAGGCAGAAGCCAAATGAAGCTTTAAATTCCTTAGCAGAAAACTCTTTCCAACGTGCTAGGGCAGGGGGCTCTTCAAACTTGGCCCTTTCATGACTCGTGGACTTCAACTCCCAGAATTCCTCAGCCAGCGTGCCATGTTGGCTGAGGAATTCTGGGAGTTGAAGTCCACAAGTCATGAAAGGGCCAAGTTTAAAGACCCCACTCAGAACTCCTCAGCTGGGCACGCTGGCTTAGGAATTCTGGGAGTTGAAGTCCATGAGTCATAAATTCTAAGTTTGAAGACCCCTCCCAGAATTCCTCAGCCAGGCACACTGGCTTAGGAATTCTGGGAGTTGAAGTCCGCAAGTCATAAATTCCAAGTTTGAAGACCCCTCCCAGAATTCCTCAGCCAGGCACGCTGGCTGAGGAATTCTGGGAGTTGAAGTCCACGAGTCTTAAAAGGGCCAGGTTTGAAGACCGCTCCCAGAATTCCTCAGCCAAGCATGCTGGCTGAGGAATTCTGGGAGTTGAAGTCCACGGGTCATGAAAGGGCCAAGCTTGAAGAGCCCTTGTGCTAGGTTTTCAAGCACGATTGAAAAGATGATTGCGAGGCCGCAGGGGGAACATGCAATTTCTGCCTGCCTTGAGTTTTCCAGCTGCACGCTCTCAGCTGTCACTCAGGGCCTGCAAGTGGTCACTTCGGTTGAGAAAGAGGCAGTGGATTTTCGGCTGAAGGCCGTCCTCTCTCATTTCCAGTTTTACCAGGAAGCGGCTCATCCCGGTATTGGGCGTCAGCAAAGACAATTCGGCCTTGGTCAACGCGGCTGGCAAAGTGCACCGCAGGTCTGAGACCAAGTAGCCCACCCAGTTCCTCATGTAGGCCCCATGACTCACAACCAGGAGGTTGGCTGCCAGACCTCCGGTGGCTCCTTCGGAGTTAGCCTCACGGGCCAGGCCACCCTGCTGGTTTGCCAACGAAGGGGTGGAAGTTCCTTCCGCCATTCCTGCGTTGAATTCTGCCCTTGGGGGACGCTGGTTTTCTGGGCAGGCCTCCCGGGCAACCAGATGGCAAATGTCTTCGAAAAAATCCTTGACGCGGGCTTTTACCTAAAGGGAACAGAAGCCGGAACGGAAGCATTGCAAAGTTATTTGCAGGATAGGTGATTTTTTTAAAAAAAAATTAAGGTGACCCCTGAAGTGCCTGCTCAGATTCTCTCTGTTTCTGAGTTGCACATCTGAACTTCCAACAAATTTTGGCTTCAGGTCTCCATTTTCCACCTTGGCAGAAATGAAACCTGGATGTTCCAAGGCCCTGGTTCATATTCATCAATAAATAGTAATTGTAATAGTAATATCAAGGGACGCGGTGGCTCAGTGGGTTAGGACGCTGAGCTTGTCGATCGGAAGGATGGCAGTTTGGCGGGTCGAATCCCGAGTGCCGCGTAGCAGAGTGAGCGCCTGTTACTCGTCCCAGCTTCTGCCAACCTAGCAGTTCAAAAGCACGTAAAAATGCAAGTAGAAAAATAGGGACCACTCTGGTGGGAAGGTAACAGCGTTCCGTGCGCCTTTGGCGTCTAGTCATGCCGGCCACATGACCACGGAGACATCCTCAGACAGGCGCTGGCTCTTCAGCTTTGAAACGGAGATGAGCACCGGCCCCTAGAGTTGGAAACGACTAGCACGCATGTGCGGGGGAACCTTTACCTTTAATAGTAATAACAATAACCATGATGATGATGATGATAACAACAACCCGTGTCAACCATTAGTGGCAGTCAATTTGAAAGTTCAGTTGATTTTCATGAATAATAATAATAATCCCAAAACAACTGGAGCACCACTTGAACACCATCATCGGCATTGACATATTCGCCATCAGTCAATTGCAAAAGGCGGCCTTACTAGGAGCTGCTTCCATCCTGCGACAAGATCTGTAACACCATCAAACATCCACATCTGCCTATCCCAGGTCCTTGGGAAGTGATTGTCCACTAGGACAATCCCTCTCACAGTTGCTACTATTGAGCAAGGTACCACCTATGCTATACTTGGGCATTTGGCTTTTCTTGCCTAAATGCAGAACCTTACTTTTTTCACCATTGAATTTCATTTTGTTAGACAGCGCCCAGTGTTCGAGTCTGTCCAGATCCTTCTGTATCTTAAGCCTATCTTCTGGAGTATTGGCTATTCCTGCCAGCTTGGTGTCGTCTGCAAATTTGATGAGTTCCCCATCTATCCCCTCGTCCAAATCGTTGATGAAGATGTTGAAGAGCACTGGGCCCAGAACGGAGCCCTGGGGCACCCCACTACACACTTCCCTCCGTGTAGATGCGGTTCCATTGAGCACCCCACGCTGAGTACGGCCGGTCAGCCAGCTACGAGTTAGCCATCTCAGCCATTCACAAGTGCATAAAGATTCCCAATGGGCCACAAACCCCAACAGAATCCTTACTTCATCCAGGGTTTCTCCTCCGGGAGGGGTAAAAGACAGATATGGCTCCCC
Source organism: Vipera berus (assembly GCF_964194415.1). Taxonomy (NCBI): domain Eukaryota; kingdom Metazoa; phylum Chordata; class Lepidosauria; order Squamata; family Viperidae; genus Vipera; species Vipera berus. The sequence goes on along the minus strand of NC_138208.1, from coordinate 2,873,225 downwards.
GGCTTCCTTGGCCATGGCCTTAAGATCGCCGAGAGGCCTTCCTTCTGCCACTCCGTATTTCTGTCAAGACAGGAGAGAGAATGATGTAGCGATGATGGCGGCCACGATGCAGCGCTAGTATCCCTATGCTGAAGGGCGGACCGCGGCAGACACACTTCCCTTCTCCTTTGGAGAAGGAAGGGAGCAAAGCAGCTTTCTGAGGCAGCTCCCGAGTCCACAAAGGAACTGCTTGTCCTCCGTCTCACCTCAGGTTCACCCACCATTCTCACGTCTGATCAGAGCTTGCCTTCTTGCAATCCCAGGACATTAAACTTGCCTCCTGAAATCGTGGGCGCCAGATCACTGGAGATTTTAAAGAAGAGGCTAGACCAGGGGTAGGCAACCTCGGCTCTTTTCTGACTCATGGACTTCAACTCCCAGAATTCCTGAGTCAGCATGGCTCAGCTTGGAAACCTCTCCCTTTTCCCTCAGCATGGCTGGCTCAGGAATTCTGGGAGTTGAAGTCCATGAGTCAGAAAAGAGCCGAGGTTGCCTACCCCTGGGCCAGACAGTCACTTGTCTGAGACGGTATAGGTTCTCCTGCTTGAGCAGGGGGCTGGACTAGAAGACCTCCAAGGTCCCTTCCAGCTTCTATTCTGTTCTGTTCTATTCTATTCTATTCTATTCTATTCTATTCTATTCTATTCTATTCTATTCTATTCTATTTCTGTTTACTCTGTTCTAATTGTGTTCTGTTCTATTTTATTCTATTCCATTCCATTCTCTATTCCATTCCATTCTCGACAAGGACTGTTTCCTTGGATTAGATTGGCTGAGGCCCCTTTTTTGGAAGAGGAACAGCTGCCCGTCCTCCTAACGGTGATCCCTGTACATGTACAGAACTGCAATTTGCAAACCAAGGCAGCCAACGGAAGCAGAGAGGTCTGGCCTTAACCCTAACCCCGTTCTACTCAGCTCTTACTGTGACGATGCAGCCATGAAACCTGGTATTGATCTTCTAATCTAGGGGCAAGGAAATACTCACCCGTTCTCGAAGGCGAGGATCACATTTTACAGGAATCTCTTTGCAGTGCTGGCTATTTCTAAGAATGGAGGCTGTGGTCTGAAATGTTAAAATGAATGTTGAAAAAGATTATTGTTTTATTTTTATTTTTTTTTAAAAAAAATTCCATTTCCAGATTTAGAGGCTGATCCCTGAATAACTCTGGGCGGTTTACAAATTAAAAAAAAGAACACAAAACGGAAATACAAGAAAGAACTGTGGACAACCGGAAAAAGAATACACAGACCACTTAGCAGACATGAGAAATGTAGCAGCAAGACCCCCCACACCCCCATTCATCTGGAGCTTTTTCCCCCAGAAATACTGACACCAGCATCAAGGCAGGGCCATTTCAGTGTCTAAAGGGTCCACCTTGTTATGTCATATATATTTTTTACTATATTAGAATGCAATTTTCAGACTGTATTGTCACTCGATTTACTAATCATTGTAAAGGTTATGATTTTATAGCATTATCCCACAAAAAAATGAATTGCGAAAACAAACTCCTATAATTATTACTGAATAGAATAGAAAATATGGCTAGAATAGAGAATAGGAAATAATCATAGAATAGAGTAGAACAGAACAGAGAATAGGAAATAATAAGGAATAGAACAGAACAGGAGAATAGGAAATAAGGAATAGAATAGAATAGAATAGAATAGAATAGAGTAGAGTAGAGTAGAGTAGAGTAGAGTAGAGTAGAGTAGAGTAGAGTAGAATAGAGTAGAATAGAGTAGAATAGAATAGAATAGAATAGAATAGAATAGAATAGAATAGAATAGAATAGAATAGAATAGAATGGGATAGGAGCTGGAAGGGACCTATGAGGCTTTCTAGTCCAGCCCCCTGCTCAAGCAGAAAAACCTATACCATTTCAGACAAGTGACTGTCTTTTAATTTAATTTAATTTAATTTTAATTTAATAATATTTGTATACCGCCCTTCTCCCTGAGGACTCAGGGCGGTTCACAGGGCAGAATAAAATACTAAATACAAACGTTAAAAAGAGATTAAATAGTTGCCCATATTAAAACAGTTAAAATAGAATTCTAAAACACCAAGTTAAAAACTAAACCACCAAAAATAAAAAAACCCACCAATCCCCATCAGGCTAGGCCGGCTTGTACAAACAGAAAGGTCTTGAGATCGCGACGAAAGGAGCGAAGATCGGGCGCCATCCGGAGCTCTACCGGTAGCTGGTTCCACAGCTCCGGAGCGCCCACAGAGAAGGATCTCCCCCTGGGGGCCACCAATCGACATTCTCTGATCGGTGGCACCCTGAGGAGACCCTCTCTGTGGGAACGCACAGGGCGCAGGGAGCTTGATGCCGGCAGCAGATGTTCCCCAAGGTACTCCGGCCCCATGCCATGGAGTGCTTTGAACACCGTTACCAGTACCTTGAATCTCACCCGGAAGACAACTGGCAACCAATGCAGCTCACGGAGCAGCGGTGTAACGTGGGAGTATCGGGAGACTCCCAACACAACTCTCGCGGCTGCATTCTGTACCAGTTGGAGCTTCCGGGTGGTCCTCAAGGGCAGCCCCATGTAGAGAGCGTTGCAGTAGTCCAGACGAGAGGACACGAGCGCATGAGTGACCGTGCACAAATCATCCCGGCTAAGATAGGGCCGCAACTGGCGCACCAGGCGAACCTGGGCGAAGGCCCCCCTAGTCACAGCTCCTACATGGTCTTCCAAGGTGAGCCGTGAATCTAGGAGGACTCCCAAGTTGCGAGCCCTATCTACGGGGGGTAATAGTTCACCCCCCATAGCCAGAGGTGGAATATCCGAATAAACCCGGGATGAAGGTATGCAAAGCCACTCAGTCTTGTCGGGGTTGAGTTGAAGTCTGTTCCTCCCCATCCAGACCCGAACCGCCTCCAGGCACCGGGACATCACGTTGAGGGCATCACTGGGGTGGTTTGGGGTCGAAAGGAAAAGTTGGGTATCATCAGCGTACTGATGATACCCAACTCCAAAGCCACGAATGATCTCACCCAGCGGTTTCATGTAGATGTTGAACAGGAGAGGCTTCCAAAAAGTCTTAAGTATTTGTCCGTGCACAATTTCACCCACAATATACTTGCCTGCTTTGCCCGAAGCAGGTCACTGGTGAAGACATGAGTAAATCTAATATGACGGAGATACATCCCAGCTGCGTTGGCTTGCTTGAATCCAGTGTCTGACAGAGGCTCGTCCACACCCTGACCTGCAAAGAGCCACACTGGGAATGCATCTGACGGTTAGAACAAACATGTTTTAGCCATCGGTTGATCCTCTCCAGAGATCAGGGACAAGTTACAAAAGGCAGGCCCTTCTGAAAAAGGTCAGCCATCTCTAGAAGAAGTCAACAGATGTAGCTAAAGGCATGTTCCTTTCTTTTGCCTTATGTGATCCTAACTTAAAAACATCTTGTTTAGTTACACCATCTTGTGAAGGGCCATCTAGGTCGCTGGCTCAAGAAACAGCATGGAAGAAGATAAACAGGCTCTGTGCTGGCCTGTTTCAAGCGTGGGGTCAGGAGGCAGAGACTCACAATCACCAAAGCCGCAAGTGTAGAATCACAAAGAGGTTAAATCAGGGGTCTTCAAACTCGGCCTTTTGATGACTAGTGGACTTTAAAACTCCCAGAATTCTTCAGCCAGTGTGCCTGGCTGAGGAATTCTGGGAGTTGAAGTCCACAAATCATAAAAGGGCCAAGTTTGAAGACCCCTGGTCTGGATCCAAGCTTGCAGTTTCATCAAAATGGCCGACTGAGGAATTCTGAGAGTTGAAGTCCACAAGTCATCAAAGGGCCAAGTTTGAAGATGCCCAATTTAAAGCATTAACCTGCATCAAGCTTTCACAGATCCCCTCTGACAACATTGCAGCCCCCCCCCCCAGGGACAGCCATCTTGAAACTACAGGCGGTCCTCGACTTGCGACAATGGAGCCCAAAGTTTCGGCTGTTAAGTAAAACAGTTGAGTTTTGCCCCATTTTACAATTTTTCTGGCCACCGTTGTTAAGTGAGTCGCTAGACTTGTTAAGTGAGTAGCCCAGTTGTTAAGTGAATCTGACTTCCTCCCTTGACTTTGCTTGTCAGGTCACAAAAGGTGATGATGATGATGATAATAATGTTGGGAGGGACCTCAGTGGTCATCTAGTCCAACCCCCCTGCTCAGGCAGGAAACCCTAGACCAATTCAGACAAATGGTTGTCCCGTCTCTTTTTTAAAAACTTCCAGTGTTGGAGCATTCACAGCTTCTGGTGGCAGGTTGTTCCACTGGTTAATTGTTCTAACTGTCAGGAAATTTCTCCTTAGTTCTAGGTCGCTTCTCTCCTTGATGAGTTTCCATCCGTTGCTTCTTGTCCTGCCTTCAGGTGCTTTGGAGAATAACTTGCCTTGGAACATTCAGAAGCCTTCATGATGCACGCAGACCTTCACATTGTGCAAGCAGCAAAGTGCTTTTTTTAGGTCGTTTCTCAGATATACATAATAGTACCTTTGTCCAGTACCTGGGCAAAAATCAGTACTGAATTTCCAAATAAGAGAGATAAAGGGCCCCATGATTTAATAACCACCAGGAGAGACAAACCTTGCATTATCTTCTCTTTGTTGTATCTTGTTTCTCCACTGTGAGGAAAAAAACAAAACAGAAACCCGAAACTTAGAAACAGGAGAAAAAGCAATTCTGATTGAGATAACAACAACAACAATAAAGTTGGAAGGGATCTTGGAGGTCATCTAGTCCAACCACCTGGCTGTCCAATCTCTTCCTTAGCCGGGAATCTTTAAGTGTTACCCAGCCCTTACAGCACTGGCTCAGATGAGGTGTGTGACCAGCCATATGCTAAATAAATAAATAAATAAATAAATAAATAAATAAATAAATAAATAAATAAATAAATAAATAATAAATAAATAATAAATCAGATGAGGTAGCCCAGACTTTCCTGGCTGACAAAACACACAATTTTGTTACGCACACACAAACACCAACACTGCTGGTGGGGATGCTCCCTGTGTAGCAAATGCTGCCTGCCTCTCATGAGGCACAGGCCTCGGTCCAGGAAATCTACCAATGACTTCTCAGCTCTGACTTGATCACAGGGACTCATGTCACTAAAATGTACCAGAATTGTGAGAGATTAAGCAAGGAAAACCAGTCTTTTTCCTAGCTGGAAAGGTTGGCATGGCTCTGTATAATTTGGGTTAGGTACAATGATATATGATCAGTAAGTATTATAGCAGGGGTCTTCAAACGTGGCCCTTTTATGACTTGTGGACTTCAACTCCCACAATTCCTCAGCCAGCGTGCATGTTGGCTGAGGAATTCTGGGAGTTGAAGTCCACAAGTCATAAAAGGGCCACGTTTGAAGACCCCCGATCTATTCTATTCTTGTTTCCAGCAGCAGCACTTAGGAAACATGCATGAAGACCCTGCTTCTCTCTCCAACATTTTAAACTTGGAGACAGATCGTCTCTGATGCAGAAAGACCACGAGACCCCTTTATTTATTATTTATTTTATTTACTTAAAACATTTGTAAAGCTGCTTTATCTTTCACCCAACTCTAGGCTGATCATGATCGTTCAGAGACGTGTTTCCCACGAACGCCACAGCCCTCTGAGAGAAACAATTTCTCCAATTAATCATGAAGGGGTGCATTAAAAAGTAGAAAACGGTGGAAAGACTTCCTCTGTCTGTGCTAAGAATATGTCCAACTGGATATTAACATGAATATTTTCCTGTTGTACTGAATGCTCAGTCTGCGATAGAGATAGATAGATGGATGGATGGATGGATAGATAGAGATAATATATAATATATATATAAAGTTGGAAGGGACCTTGGAGGTCATCTAGTCCACCCCCCTGCTCAGGCAGGAAACCCTATACCATTTCAGACAAATGGCCGTCCAGTCTCTTCTTAAAAACCTCCAGTGTTGGAGCATTCACCGCTTCTGGAGGTTGTTCCACTGGTTAATTGTTCTCACTGTCAGGAAGTTTCTCCTTAGTTCTAGGTTGCTTCTCTCCTTGACTAGTTTCCATCCGTTGCTTCTTGTCCTGCCTTCAGGCGCTTTGGAGAATAGCTTGACTCCCTCTTCTTTGGGGCAGCCCCTGAGATATTGGAACACTGCTATCATGTCACCCCTCACTCTTCTCTTCGTTAAACTACACATACCCAATTCCAGCAACCGTTCCCTATATGTTTTAGCCTCCAGTCCCCCAATCATCTTTGTTGCTCTTCTCTGTACCCTTTCTAGAGTCTCGACATCTTTTTTACATCGTGGTGACCAAAACTGGATGCAGTATTCCAGGTGTGGCCTTACCAAGGCATTGTAAAGTGGTATTAGTACTTCACTTGATCTTGATTCTATCCCTCTGTTAATGCAGCCTAGCACTGTGTTGGCTTTTTTGGCAGCTGCAGCACACTGCTGGCTCATATTGAAGTGATTGTCTACTAAGACTCCGAGATCCCTCTCACAGTTACTACTATTGGATGGATAGATAGATAGATAGGCGGATGGATGATAAGTAGATATAGGTTAGGTAGGCAGGTAGAGATCACGCTGGCTGAGGAATTCTGGAATGAATGAACCTTTATTGTCAAAGTACAACCATTTATACATTGAGATTAGCTGAGCCTCCCTTCGTGCTCCCTCCCCCCAACTCACAGTGACAACAAACCCTCCATCTTATTACACCATGTGAACTAATTGCACCACACACTGGCCTCGCAAGTCAATTCTGCATAAAGTTTATAAAAATTATTTCCCGTTCAAAAGCCTAACAGCCCACAGATAAAAGCTGTTTTTCAGCCTGTTGGTGCGGCTGGCTATACTCCTATATCTCCTACCCGATGGTAGGAGAGTAAAGAGATACTGTCCAGGGTGTGAGTCATCCCTGAGAATGACTCACAGCTAGCCCTGGCAATGTCATCCAGTGGTGTCAGGGAACAGCCCACAATGTCTTGTGCTGTGCTCACCACCCTCTGTAATACTTTCCTATCCGCGGCTATCAGACCAGCATACCAAACCACAATACCATACGAGAGGATGCTCTCTATGGTAGACCGGTAAAAGAGGGTCATTAGCCGTTGTTCTACCCTGTTCTTCCGCAAGACCCTGAAAAAGTGAAGCCTCTGTTGGGCCTTTCTGGCCACCTGGGTTGTGTTAACTTTCCAGGTCAGATCTTCGCAGAGGTAGACTCCCAGGAATTTAAAGGAGGAAACTCTCTCCACACAGTCCTCCCCAATGTAAAGTGGGGCAGGTTCCTCCTTTTTTCCTCTGGAAGTCTAGCACCATCTCTTTCGTCTTGAAGTTGAAGTCCACAAGTCATCATAGGGCCAAGTGTGAAGACCCCTGTATTATAGTGGTGATGACCTATAAAGCCCTAAATGGTGAGGGTCCGGGATATCTGAGGGAACACCTGCTGCCAGCATCAAGCTCCCTTCTTCCAGTGCGCTCCCACAGGGAGGGTCTTCTCAGGGTGCCGCCGGTTAAAGATTGCCAGCGGGTAACACCCAGGGGTAGGGCCTTCTCAGTGGGCGCGCCTGCCCTTTGGAACCAGCTGCCTGTGGAGCTCAGGACTGCCCCTGACCTCCATTCATTCCGCCGGGACCTGAAGACCTGGCTCTTCGAGCTCTCTGGCCCAGACTGAGAATATTTTTAATTTTAATTTTAACTGGGTTTTTTATTTTCTCTCAGGGTTTCATTTAATTTTTTTTTAATTTGGTTTTAACTTTTGTATTGATTTTCTTTTAAATATCCTGTAAACCGCCCTGAGTCCTTCGGGAAAGGGCGGTATATAAATCTAAATAAATAAATAAAATAAATAAAATAGGATCGAGGGGGAAGACTGGAATCACCAAGGCCTGCCAGCAGCAACGAAAGCAATCAACGAGAAAAGGGTCTAAGAGGGAAGACCGACATTATATACAGAAAGAGCAAGGTGGCTCCGACAAGTCATAAAAAGGTCATGTTTGAAGACCCCTGCCTTAACCCCTAGGCCAGGGGTCGGCAACCTTGGCTCTTTTATGACTCGTGGACTTCAACTCCCAGAATTCCTGAGCCAGCATAGCTGGCTCAGGAATTCTGGGAGTTGAAGTTCACGAATCATAAAAGAGCCGAGGTTGCCGACCCCTGCACTAGGCCAACTGGCCAGCTGATTCAAGACCCCCGTTCTCGACCCTCTGTGAGGATCAGCCCCGAGGAAACGTCCACCCCGGACTCCGGGCTTCTTGAGCGGGCTTGGGGAAGGAAAGACCGGGTCAGAATCAGAATCAGAGAGTTGGAAGGGACCCGGGAGGTCATCTAGCCCAACCCTCCCGCCCAGCCCAAGCAGGAGACCCTGCGCCATTGCTGACCGACGGCCAGTCCAGTCTCTTCTTGAAAGCCTCCCGGGATGGAGACCCCACAACAACGGAAGGCAACCCAACCCGGCAACTCCGCCCTCGGGGCAAGTCGCCGGGAGCAAAAGACGCCCTGCGCCACCCGCAGCGCCCGGCTGAAGAGCCCCGGAGGGGGACGGAGGGGCAGAGGTCCCATCCTCCGCGGCCCCAGGCAGCGGCTCGCCCAGGGGGACCCTTCCCGGCCTCCATTCCGGCGCAAGATACTCACTGCCGGACAACCGTTAAGCCGAAGGCAGCCATGCTTGAGGCTGCCGGTGCCGCCCGCGCCGATGACGTCATGCCGGCTGCGCCGCGCCGCGCCCGGCCCAATGGCGGCGGGGAAAGGGGTGAAGTCTCGCGAGAAGAGGCGGCGGGGAGGAGAATTGAATAGAGATGGGGGGGCGGGGCGGGGCGGGGCGGGTTGGTGAGGGTGTCGTTATGAGGGAAACTCTTCCCTCATTTTGGGCCCGGCTGGGGAGGAGAGAGGAGGGGAAGGGAAGAAATAGAGGGGTGGGTGGGAGGAAGGGAAGGAAGGAAAGGGGAAGAAGAAATAGGCCAGAGGGGGGAGGGTGGTCTTCAAACGTGGCCCTTTTATTGACTTGTGGACTTCAACTCCCAGAATTCCTCAGCCAGGCAAGCTGGCTGAGGAATTCTGGGAGTTGAAGTCCGCAAGCCATGAAGGGGGTCGAGTTTGGAGACCCCTGAAATAGGCAGAAGGAAGGAAGGGAAGGAGGAAACTGGAAGAAGGAAAGGAAGAAATTGGCGGAAGGAAGAAAGGTAGAATGGAGGAAAGTGAAGAAAGGAAGGAAGGAAGGGAGAAATAGGCAGAAGGAAGGAAAGGAAGAAATTGGTGGAAGGAAGGAGGTAAGAGTGGAGGAAAGTCAAGGAAGAAATAGAAAAAAAAGGAATGGAATGGCAGGAAAGGAAAAGAGTGGAAAGGAAGAAAGAGAAGAAAGGAGGAAATTGGTGGAAGGAAAGAAGTAGAGTGGAGGAAAGGAAATGGAAGAAAGGAATGAAGAAATAGGCGGAAGGAAGGAAAGGAAAAGTGGAAAGGAGGAAAGAAGAAAGGAAGGAAGAAATTGGTGGAAGGAAGGTAGAGTGGAGGAAAGTAAAGGAAGAAATAGAAGAAAGGAATGAAGAAATAGGCAGAGGGAAGGAAAGGAAAAGAGTGGAAAGGGAGAAATAGAAGAAAAGAAAAAATTGGAGGAAGGAAGGAGGCAGAGTAGAGGAAAGTAAAATAAAGAAATAGAAAAGAAGGAAGAAATGGAAGGAAGGAAGGAAAGGAAAAGAGTGGAAAGGAAGAAATTGGAAGGAAGGAAAGAGTGGAGGAAAGTAAAGAAAGGAACAGAAATAGGCAGAAGGAGGAAGAATGGAGGAAAGGAAAGGAAGAAATGGCAGAAGGAAAGGGGAAGGAGAGAAGGAAAGAAGAGTGTTAAAAATGGTCATAAGTCACAATTTTCAGTGCCATTATAACTTTGAACAGTCACTAAACGAATTGTTGTAGGTCAAGGACTACCTGTATTCCTTAGTTCCTGACTGATCTGTTCCTCTCCCCGTAATTGACAGGACCAATCCTCTGAATTTTGATCAGGTGATCGTGGGAATGCCGCAATGGTCTCAAGCGTGCAAAACGGTTATACGTCGCTTTTTTCAGTGCTGTTGTAACTTCGAACGGTCACTTAATGAACTGTTGTCAGTTGAGGGCTAGCTGTAGAAGATTTCTATCTGGGCTTAGAATAACAGAGTTGGAGGGGACCTTTCGGCTTTCGGCTTTGCCGAAAGGTCCCCTCCAACTCTGTTATTCTAAGCCCAGATAGAAATCTACAGCTAGCCCTCAACTGACAACAGTTCATTAAGTGACCGTTCGAAGTTACAACAGCACTGAAAAAAGCGACGTATAACCGTTTTGCACGCTTGTAAAATGCTAGTAAAGTCATGCTTAAAATCCTACAAGCTAGACTTCAGCAGTATGTGGATCGAGAACTACCAGAAGTGCAGGCAGGATTTCGAAGAGGCAGAGGAACTAGAGATCAAATTGCCAACATACGCTGGATCATGGAGAAAGCTAGGGAGTTCCAGAAAAACATCTACTTCTGCTTCATTGACTATGCTAAAGCCTTTGATTGTGTGGATCATAACAAACTGTGGCAAGTTCTTAAAGAGATGGGAGTACCAGACCATCTTATTTGTCTCTTGAGAAACCTATATGCGGGTCAAGAAGCAACAGTGAGAACTGGACACGGAACCACTGATTGGTTCAAAATTGGGAAAGGAGTCCGGCAAGGCTGTATACTGTCGCCCTGTCTATTTAACTTATATGCAGAGCACATCATGAGAAAGGCAGGGCTAGATGAATCAAAAGTTGGAATTAAGATTGCCGGAAGAAATATCAACAACCTAAGATACGCAGATGATACCACTCTAATGGCAGAAAGTGAAGAAGAACTAAAGAGCCTCTTGTTGCAGGTGAAGAAGGAGAGTGCAAAACTTGGGTTGAAACTTAACATTAAGAAAACCAAGATCATGGCATCTGGCCCTCTCAATTCCTGGCAAATAGATGGGGAAGAAATGGAGGTAGTGACAGATTTTATTTTCCTGGGCTCCAAGATCACTGCAGATGGGGACTGTAGCCAAGAAATTAAAAGACGCTTGCTCCTGGGGAGGAAAGCCATGGCAAATCTAGACAGCACACTAAAAAGCAGAGACATCACCCTGTCAACAAAAGTGCGTATAGTCAAGGCTATGGTCTTCCCAGTTGCAACGTATGGCAGTGAAAGTTGGACCATAAGAAAGGCTGAGCGCCAAAGAATTGAGGCCTTTGAACTGTGGTGCTGGAGAAGACTCCTGCGAGTCCCTTGGACCGCAAGGCGATCAAACCGGTCAGTCCTAGAGGAGATCAATCCTGACTGCTCTTTAGAAGGCCAGATCCTGAAGCTAAAACTCAAGTACTTTGGCCACCTAATGAGAAGGAAGGACTCACTGGAGAAGAGCCTAATGCTGGGAAAGATCGAGGGCAATAGAAGAAGGGGACGACAGAGAATGAGGTGGCTGGATGGAGTCACTGAAGCAGTAGGCGTGAGCTTAAATGGACTCCAGAAGATGGTAGAGGACAGGAAGGCCTGGAGGAATGTTGTCCATAGGGTCGCGATGGGTCGGACACGACTTCGCAGCTAACAACAACAGGGGACCTTTGAGGTCATCTAATCCAACCCCCTGCTCAGGCAGGAAACCCTATACCAATTCAGACAAATGGCTGTCCAGTCTCTTCTTAAAGACTTCCAGTGTTGGAGTACCTACAACTCCTGGAGGCAGGTTGTTCCACTGATTAATTGTCCTCACTGTCAGGAAATTCCTCCTTAGTTCCAGGTTGCTTCTGTCTTTGGTTAGTTTCCATCCGTTGCTTCTTGCCTTCCTTCAGATGCTTTGGAGAATAGCTTGACTCCCTCGTCCTTGTCGCAGCCCCTCAAATATTGGAAGGCTGCTATCGTGACACCCCTGGTCCTTCTTTTCACTAGACTAAAAGGTAAAAGTAAAGGTTCCCCCACATATGCGTGCTACTCGTTTCTGACTCTAGGGGCCGGTGCTCATCTCCGTTTCAAAGCCAAAGAGCCAGCGCTTGTCCGAGGAAGTCTCCGTGGTCATGTGGCCGGCATGACTAGACGCCAAAGGCGCACCGAACCCTGTTACCTTCTCACCGTAGTGGTCCCTGTTTTTCTACTTGCTAGGTTGGCAGAAGCTGGGACGAGTAACAGGCGCTCGCTCTGTTACGCGGCACTCGGGATTCGACCCGCTAAACTGCCGACCTTCTGATCGACAAGCTCAGCGTCCTAACCCACTGAGCCACCGCGTCCCTCTTTCACTAGACTAGACATACTCAATTCCTGCCTGATTTGTTAAGCAGGACATCCCCAAATTCCTCTTAAACTTGTCACCATTAAATCCTGACTCGCTGTCTCGTGCCTGGCCTGTAACTCTCTTTTGGGGTAGATCCGTTAAATGACCCATTAAAATTTTTAATCAGCTGAGACACTAAGCTTCTCTAACTTAACAGCTCTTCCTCCAGTATTTTTGTTGTTGTTAGCTGCGAAGTCGTGTCCGACCCCTCGCGACCCCATGGACAATGTTCCTCCAGGCCTTCCTGTCCTCTGCCATCTTCTGGAGTCCCTTTAAGCTCACGCCTCCTGCTTCAGTGACTCCATCCAGCCACCTCATTCTCTGTCGTCCCCTTCTTCTCTTGCCCTCAACCTTTCCCAGCATGAGGCTCTTCTCCAGTGAGTCCTTCCTTCTCATTAGGTGGCCAAAGGATTTGAGTTTCATCCTCCAGTATTACTGCAGCTGTTAAAAAAACAAAACAAAAAAAAAACGCATGCTGGGAGAGGCGCTCATGCACACATGCATATTGACAGGTCTTAAAAGGAGGTAGAACTGGTTAGACTTGCTCCCCTTCTCCCCAACGTTTCCCTTTCTCAGCCCTACGTGTTGATTGAGCAAGGTACGGCTCTTCCTTCTTCCTTTTCACTATCTACACCTTCAGGTAGACCCCAAAAGATCAGGCTTAAAACTGCAGCTTGACTGCAGGAGGCATCAGCCAGTGCAAGAGAGAGGTGAGTGGTTCCCTCATCCCGCTAGGATATCTTTTTTTCTTTTTAAGTCTTTTAACTTCAGGCAGGGCTGCACCAAAGGGGGTGGGGGTGGGGTGGGGGGAAATGCTCAGAAACAAAAAAAGAAATCGAGCTTCCGAGTAGCCATTTTAGCAGTGTTTAAAAGAGAGAAATTGTTCCTGCTTCCCTCTGCATTTTATCTATCGGAATGCAATGCAGCCAATAGCCCCTTTTTTGCGTTTCAAAGAGTCAACGCTGCACGCTTGCCTTCCCTTTTAGCCACGCTGTTCAGTAGGGTACTTGTAGCTGAGGGCTATTAGCCAGAAGAGGCAGGTTTTCTTCTTTTTAAGGTTGATAGTTAAGGAATTCAGAGTACAGTATTTCAAAAGCGATTTTATTTTATTTTTTTTTTCATATTTTTTTTCCTGCAGTAATTTTCAAAACATTCTACAAATTGCATGATCGGTCTCTCTCTCTCTCTCTCTCTCTCTCTTAAGCAAAAGGAAGGCACGCTTGATATACATTTTACCTGGGAAAAGCAAAACCAGTTCCACTGACCAAATCCAGCCCAATGTTCTCAGAAGGGCAAGTCCTGTTATTAGGTGAATCAAAAGTTTGGGAAATGGGCCCAAACTTTCCAGGCCTCTTCATCAGACAGTGCAGTTACAATGCCACAGGGAGAGGAGTCTTCTGACACTCGTTCGACTTTTTATCTGATCGTTTGATAAGCAATAATGCCACCTGATATAAATGTGACCTGAGAAACACACCCGTTCTCCGCTTTTAACTACCTTTTCCACGTCACACGGGCAGCTATTGGTGATGAATCGGGAGGAGAAAAAAAACTTGACAGATGTCACCCATGGTTATATAGCCTACTAAAGATCGAGGGTTTGTGAAAACTACTCTTTGTTGCCACAGCTAATCATTTTGCTAGGATCTTGAGGTATAAAAGAACAGGGCCCGCTTTCTTTGATCAAGGTGGCAATAATCGCCTGGCATCATAATTAGAAGCATAAATTTAAATGTCACTTAACCTTATGGCCCATCCTATTGAGAAGTTTTCATTTGCGGGTATACTGTTGGCATGGGGGGAAATCTCAAAGACAAATCCAGTCTGCAGATCGTTTCTGTCAAGTCTTCTGTAGAAGCAGGTAACCGAGGGAGAACACGGGGTGTGTCTTGCCAGATCCAGTTAGATTGCCCACAAAGAGACCTGGTCTCATAATCATAATAGTAAAGTTGGAAGGGACCTTGGAGGTCATCTAGTCCAACCCCCTGCTCAGGCAGGAAACCCGATACCATTTCAGACAAAGGGCTGTCCGGTCTCTTCTTAAAAACTTCCAGTGTTGGAGCTTTGACAGCTTCCGGAGGAAGGTGGTTCCACTGGTTAATTGTTCTCACTGTCAGGAAGTTTCTCCTTAGTTCTAGGTTGCTTCTCTCCTTGACTAGTTTCCATCCGTTGCTTCTTCTCCTGCCTTCAGGCGCTTTGGAGAATAGCTTGACTGCCTCTTCTTTGGGGCAGCCCCTGAGATACTGGAACACTGCTATCATATCACCCCTAGTCTTTCTCTTCGTTAAACTAGACCTACCCAATTCCACAGAAACAGGCCGTGGAGGCGCCAATCACTGCGAGCACAGAGAACTAGGGTTTAAAAAGAAATGGATGTTAGACAAGAGACCTGAGCCCAGGCTTAGTCAAGAGGCACCTTTTATTCTTGAGGTGCGCCTAGATGAGCTGGTTGTGTCCAGTGTAACAAAGAGAAAGACTGGGGGACGAGACGATAGCAGTCTTCCAAAATTTGAGGGTCTGTCACAGAGAAGGTGGGGAATCAACCTATTCTCCAAAGCACCTTGAGGGCAGGACAAACTTAGCGAATGCACCTGCCCCCCTCCTATTCTCCTCACAACAACAACCCTGTAAGGTGAGCTGGGCTGAGAGAGAGAGAGAGAGAGAAGGGGTGGGTGGGGGCGGGGGGGGAGCGGCCCAAGGTCACCCGGCAGGCTTTCATAGCTAAGGCAGGACTTGAACTCACAGCCTCCTGCTTTCCAGCCCGCTGCCTTAACCACTAGACCAAACTGGCTGAAATTTACATTATATCAGGGCTAGATTTGAGAAGCCCCATTTCTAGATTCTTCTCAAAGGCCGTACACCCAGAATTTTCTAAGACCTCGGCCCACATAATCTCTGGCTTAGCGAACGATGTGCAAAAGTCCCGATCGGTGTGTTGTTTTTTTCCCCCCTAGCGAACACAGAGAAGCTTGACACACTTGAAATGACTGTTACGTTTCCTGTGGTTAAATTTCATCACCACCCCTGTTAGGCTCCACTGCGACAAGCGGAGGCAAAATTTCTAAACGCTACGCTAGATCTACAGTATTTCCTGTAAAATGTTGACGGGGGAAGGCACGGCTGCGCCCTCCTAACGCCGAACGTTGTGCTGCGTTCATTCTCCTAAGGTAAAGACGTGACAAACTTAGTTTAATGGAGGCAACCCTTTGTAAATTGCATTGGTGGTGCCTTTGTGGTCCTTCTCAACCTGATTAACTTCTTCCCTCCAAGAGAAATACGGAGGCTTTCAGCACATTTATTTCAGATCTTTTAAGAATCTAACAGGGGTGTGCTTCAGCCCAATAGCTGGATACACACCCAGAGGGATAAGCCTGTTCCTATTTCTATTTGAGATGTTGCTCAGCAAATTCAGGGCCCAAGCTGGGGCTTCAGAGATAGCTCTCCCCAGATTGCTGGGGGCTTGTCAGTGGCTTTTAGCCGGTTACCTGGAACAAAAGCAGATTCAGGGGAAAACATTAAACTTGGCCCGAGAAAACTAGGTCTTTAGGGGGAGATACAAAGCGTGCCAGGTTTCTTCCAGTTGCAATCCTTTAAAATCTGTTTTTTCATAGTGCACGTGGGGTGAGGAAGGTAACTTTTTTTTTTAAAGAAATGGTACACCGTTGTGATGTGTGGAAGGCGTGCTAAGGTCAAGTATTGGTGGAGTCTCCAGCTTTGTTCTCCCCTGGCTTTGAAAACAAGGTCCTTTGTGGAACAAACCAAGGCTCTAGGCTTGTTTCGCTTGCTAAAGGGATGGCACAGAGGTCATGTGATTGAACGCTGCCAATCTATTAAATCAAAAGTCCCCAACCTTTTGGGACACCAGGGACCGCTTCCGTGGAGAAAGGTTTTTTTTCCCCAGGGACTGGAGAAGGCGTGTTTTTCTGTGCTGCCTGCATCCCACACATAGGGTTTTGCTGGTTTGTGTGGACTGGTGGCTGGCATGCCACGGCCCGGTACCGGTCCACGGACTGGGAGTTGGGGGCCCCTGCTCTCAACGATTGCCTTGCCAGAGGTAGCACTGTTTAGCAGAGGAACAGAATTGGAAGATGACCTTGGAGGTCATCTAGTCCAACCCCCTGCTCAGGCAGGAGACCCTATAGTATACCATTTCAGACAAATGTTTGTCCCGTCTCTTCTTAAAAACTTCCCATGTTGGAGCATTCTGGAGGCAGGTTGTTCCACTGGTTAATTGTTCCTAACTGTCAGGAAGTTTCTCCTGAGTTCCAGGTTGCTTCTCTCCTTGGTTAGTTTCCATCCGTTGCTTCTTGTCCTGCCTTCAGGCGCTTTGGAGAAGAGCTTGACTCCCTCTTCTTTGGGGCAGCCCCTGAGATACTGGAACACGGCTATCACGTTCCCCCCCGGTCCTTCTCTTCATTAAACTAGACATACCCAATTCCAGCAACCGTTCCTTGTATGTTTTAGCTTCCAGTCTCCTAATCATCTTTGTTGCTCTGCTTTGCTCTGTTCTCTGTTGTATAAAGAGCAAGAAAGGACTGGAGATGAACAGAACTTTTTGATGTAAGAGCTATTAAATCATGGAATCGGTTGGCCAGAACAATGATGGCATCACATGATTTTTTTCCCCCCAATGGGGGCTGGATGGCTACATTGCATTTAGAAAAAAATAGGCAATAAACTTTGGTTATTTGTTTTCATGTGGCTTTTATTTTTATTTTTTATTTTATAAACATTCTGAGGTGATGCGATGTAACAATTCTGTTGCTGCTAGCTGGGATAATGCAACATACCATTATTTTTTTTAGCCATTCTAAAAATGTTTATTGTGGCAAAATAACTAGAAACATCCCTCGTTCAATCAATGATATTTAGAAATTTATGGAAAATAGCTTTGGCAGAAAAACAAACAAACCCCAGCTTCCTTGCAAACTGTAGAACAACTGTTTTAATTAAGGAATGTTTTATACAAATCTGGTTTCCAGTTTTTAAGGGCATCAGCAAATTAGTTCCTAACAGATTATCCTCATTTATTGAACTATTGCTGAGCTATGGATTTCCCCAACAATCTTCTGCTAAGCCCAATCTTCTACTAAGCCTATTAAGCTTTGCTAGCTTCCTTATTGGCAGAAAAACAGCAAAGAATTCATTTTTGGTTGACGTGAGGTAACTGATGGTACGATGGCATGATGTAACTTGCACCGGAAGGCAGGATAAGGAACAACGGATGGAAACTCATCACGGAGAGAAGCAACCAGGAATTAAGGAGAAACTTCCTGACAGTGAGGACAATTAACCAGTGGAACCACCTGCCTCCAGAAGTTGTGAATGCTCCAACACTGGAGGTTTTTAAGAAGAGACTGGACAGCCCTTTGTCTGAAATGGTGTAGGGTTTCGTGATTGAAATGCTTGTTTTGCAATTTTGCTTTGGGATACTCCGTCTCCCATACTCTTGTCTGGAGCACGTCTGGATTCTCCTCGGGAACTTAACGCTTAACTTCCTTGTGTGTAGCGTGCATCGTGAGCAGCAGTTAGTTTCGTGGTGACTGACACAGTGACAACAGAGACATTCTATGTTGTTCTGTTCTGTTTAGGCGAATGGAAGATTGCTTTTCTTTTAACACAGTGGGGCTGCAAGCATCAAATACGAAATAAGCCTCATTGACTCGTGAGGATCTCAGCCTGTGCCTCACAAAAGTAATAATGTCTGCCTCCAGAAGTGGCGGATGCTCCAACACTGGAAGTCTTTAAGAAGAGACTGGACAGCCATTTGTCTGAAATGGTGTAGGGTTTCCCTGCCTGAGCAGGGGGTTGGACTAGATGACCTCCAAGGTCCCTTTCAGCTCTATTCTGATTGATCGGTTGATTGAATTTCCAGTCTAATGCTCTATATCCCCAAGTAGGTTTTGGGCGGGTTTGGTGAATAACACATTCTGGAGATCCAGCACCTCCTTGTAAAATAAATAAAATAACGACGTTAACTCATCTAGCTTCACCACAATGTCAAACATGCTGTATGTTTACCTTTTAGGCAGTCCTTTGCTACTTCAGCAGCTATTTATAGGAGCGATTGCCCAAAAAGAAAAAAGGAAAGAAAAAAAAAAGAATTATCACGAAGAACCTCAAGGCAAGACGCTTTTTGCGCCCTCTGCTCTTTTGGCCGTGTCCAGCTTTCGTGGGCTGCCTTTTAAGACTAATGAAACGGCAACTTCGTGAAAAGCTGTGAGGATGGACAGATGGCAGAAAAAAGGTGTTGGTGATCCTCAGCGACAGGAAGATCCAGAAAGCAGCGGCAAAGCGGAAGATGACTCGGGAACCCAGCTGGAGGTCTTCGCCAAAGCGCACGAATTCTTCCAGATCTGCGATACGGAAGGGAAGGGGTTTGTCGCTCGCCACGACATGCAGGTAAATTGCAAAAAAGGCGGATGTCTAAGTAATTCATTCGTTTTTCAAGGAACCATTTATTTGTCCTGATTGAAGTCACAGCTGGGAGCCGGCAAGAATGAATAGCACTTTTATTCTCACAGCATCATCATCATCATCATCATCATCATCATCATTATTATTACTACTACTACTACTACTATTTGCAATCATGTCCAGTTCTTGGAGATTGCCTGGAGATGTCCCTGCAGTTTACTTGGCAATTTTTTCCAAAAGTGCTTTGCCGTTGCCTCCTTCCTAGGGTTGAGAGACAGTGACTGGCCCAGGGTCACGCAGCTGGCTTTGTGCCTAAGGTGGGACTAGACCTCCCGGGCTCCCAGTTCCTAGCCTGATGCCGCCTTCACCGCTACACTGAACTGGCTCTACCGCTTTATTGCTCAGCTGTAAATGTGTTCCAACGCAAATAGTTGAAAGAGAGATAACACACAGGATGAAGGATGTCAATCTGGAAGAAAGTCCCTTGTGAGTGTTGGCTTGTGTATTGTAGCAGAGAATCTCAGTGAGTTGGTCTATAGTGAGGGATGAGTGGGGAATTTTAGAGTCGTTAGACCTGCATTAAAAGGTCCTGGGACAATGTTGCTCGTGGGAATTAATCCAAGATTAGAAGCCAGTGATCTGTTCATATGGTAAGGAGTCAGAAGATCTAGGAATATGGAAGGGAACTGGATCAGGAAGCAGAAAGGTTGTTTACAAGAAGGGGACACTCCAGCCATGAATAATAATAATAATAATAATAATAATAATAATAATAATAATAATAATAATAATAATAATAATAATAATAATATGATGATGATGATGATGATGATGATGATACCTAGGATGCTGGCAGCAACCCGTGTCAACCATTAGTACCAGTCAATTTGAGTGTTCAGTTGACTGAGGTTCATGTTTTATGAATAAAAGTGTTATAATAATAATAGTTGGAAAGGACTTTGGAGGTCATCTAGTCCAACCCCCTGCTCAGGCAGGGAAACCCTACACCATTTCAGACAAATGGCTGTCCAGTCTCTTCTTAAAGACTTCCAGTGTTGGAGCATCCGCCACTTCTGGAGGCAGACATTATTACTTTTGTGAGGCACCGGCTGAAATCCTCACGAGTCAATGAGGCTTATTTCGTATTTGATGCTTGCAGCCCCACTGTGTTAAAAGAAAAGCAATCTTCCATTCGCCTAAACAGAACAGAACAACCTAGAATGTCTCTGTTGTCACTGTGTCACTCACCACGAAACTAAATGCTGCCCACGGTGCACGCTACACACAAGTAGAAAAAAAACCCCACAAATAAGAACATACGTTATATCCACACATCCTTCACATTTCTCTTCACCATCGCGCTGCTGCCTCTGATATTGCACTTCAACGTCGCGCTATACTCCGGTATTTAACATGGTTACAGCTCTAGGGATAAAAGCGATTTTTCAGCCTGTTAGCCGTGGTTTTTATTACCCTGTACCGTCTGCCAGATGGGTCATCGTTTAAACGATTGGTCTTTTTTCTTCTTCAAGATCTTTTGAAAATGAACCTTTCAATTTACACGCAACGTCAGCGTAACTGAGGAAAACATTTGTCATTTTTTTTTTATTAAAGAGTTTTACAAAAAAAGATTTTACAATACATCCCCAAAACCCACCCACCCCAAACCAGCCCCCTTCCCCCCCCCACTTCCCAGAGCTAAATACAGGGTTATAGTTATAATAATCATATTCTAACTAAAGATTATCCATAATATAAAATTAACCAAATTCATGATTTTTTTTTATTTTATTTTTTTTTTATTTTATTTCCATTTATATCCCGCCCTTCTCCGAAGACTCAGGGCGGCTTACAAGCTTAGCAGTAGCCTTCATTCTATGTATATGCCTGCTTATTAGGGCTTTCACACACACCCCCAAGCGGCATTATTACAAAGTCAGCTTATTGCCCCCAACAATCTGGGTCCTCATGTGCTTTAACTCCCCTTTAACATAGATACATACAAAGTACTAACACTAAAATTAATAACAATATACCTCTAACATCTACTAAACATTTGTCGTTTTAGAGGCTCTACGGGGAGTCACCTCTGGCCCCGGAAGAGCTGGAGAATGTATTTGACACTCTGGATGCAGATGGCAACGGCTCCCTTACTCTGGAAGAGTTCACCAGCGGATTCAGTGAGTTCTCGGCCCGCGTAGCCCTTCAGAAGTAATTTGGCTTGCTGTCAATTCCTTTTCTGGTGGTCCTTTTATGTATCCGTCTATGCCCGTGGTGGTGAACCTATGGCACGCGTGCCACAGGTGGCACGCAGAGCCCTCTCTGTGGGCACGCATGTCGTCACCCCAGCCCTAGGCCTTCAGCTGAGTTTCATAAAACCTTTTCGCTTTAGGCCTCCGCCACCCTGTGCAAAAGAAAAAAAAAGGTTCAATCAATCAATCAATTTCAACTTTTCGCGGGAAAAAAAAAAGATCTCGCCAAGTTGGAATCGATGGATTGAAGTTTCTAGTCCCACCCAGTCTGCCGTTACCACCGCAGCCACGCCCACCCCATGGGCCACGCCCACCCCATGGGTCACGCCCACCCGGCACCCGACGATACATAAGTGGGTTTTGGGTTGGAGTTTGGGCACTCGGTCTCCAAAAGGTTCGCCATCGCTGGTCTATACCGTTTGATTTCTCATCTCTTAACAGCATCGCCTGATCCAGAGAAAAGCCAACGGGATCCTTTAATTGGGACATTCCCTCCTTTGGGTTGCTCCTCTGATTAATTGTCCTCACTGCCAGGAAATTTCTCTTGGCTTCTAGCTTGCTTCTCTCTTTTAACAGGTTTCCACCCATTGCTTCTTGTCCTGCCCTCTGGGGCTTTGGGAAATAAGTTGACCGCCCCCCCCCCTCCCTTCTTCACTATGACAACTCCTCAAGCACAGGAAGGCAGCCATCATGTCCCCCCCCCCTCCATCCTCCTCTTGAGTAGGCTAGTCCTCTCCGTCCTTCGTCATAACGATCCTCTCTGTTTACTTTCTACGTTGAACACTCGTGCTGGATTCAGTTCCTTCCTATATCCTGGATGACTAATCCCACAGCCTGGTTTGGGAAGGCTTAGATTTCTTTCTTTCTTTCTTGTCCCCACAGCCGGTTGCTTTTCACAGAAGAAGAACCCAAAGGGCAAAAAGTATTCAGCCAACTCCTCCTTTGCTAGTCAACCTCAAGGCGAGATGCCCACCCTAGTAGTAGATTCTTCGTCTGCAGCTCAATCGCGGGCATCTTGGGTGATTTAATGGAGACCGAAAGGGCGATGGGTGATTTGATGGAGACTTTAATAGAGCTTCTGTTGCTAGTGGTGCTCCATTAAAAATGTTCAACGTGTGAGATGCTGCTAGCTAGACCATTTCCTGGACCCTGTTATCCATTTGTCATCCTAGGGTATATTGAAAACCTACGTCCTTCTGCTCTTTTGGAAAGGATGACAGCAGTGGCCAAAATTGTGGAAGCCTTTTGGGGAAAAGTGTGCAGTAGAAATGCCACCTTTGGATAAGTTTCCACCCGTTTTTCTTCTCATTTCTTTATAACCGTAGCCTCGTTCACTTAATAATAATACTATTTTACATCGCTTTCTGGGCAAGCAGTCGACCCTTTGCGCCGTTACTTTAATTTTATTGCGTTTCACAAGTTCACTAAATGAAAGAACGCACAAAAAAGCCCAACCGACTTGATAGCGACCACATAACACACTGACAAGCGTCCTCCTCTCGGCTTCCAATACACGACATCAATAACCGGATCCTACTGTGATCTGATTGGCTCATTGCCCAAACAAGATGACACCCGATTGGCTCTCTAAACACTCGTGCTCATTGGCTACGATCGGATGAAAGAAAGCTACCTGATCTCAACCTGAGCAAGTTGTGCTTCCTTTTTATTTATTTATTTTATTTTTTATTTTAATTCCATTTATATCCCGCCCTTCTCCGAAGACTCAGGGCGGCTTACAAGTTTAGCAGTAGCCTTTTTCTGGTTATTTGGTTGTAACTTTTCATAGAATGGAGTACAGATAATTGAACAAACTTGGTTGCATTACGTTCTTGATTAAATTATCTTTCCATTGATTTATAATTTTATGGTACTGCTCCCCCCCCCCCAAAAAAAAATTGGTGTTATTAGGTACCAAACCTCAAAAGTACACTTTTCCCAAGAGATTTCCACAATTTGGGCCACTACTGTATATTGAAACCTAAGTCTTTCTGCTCTTTTGGAAATAATTAATACATAGGTAGTTCTTGACTTACGACCACAGGGGAGCTCAAATTTCCATTGCTGAGTGAGACAGTTGTTAAATCAGCTTTGCCCCATTTTACAGGTACTCCTCAACTTACCTCCACAACTGAGCTGCCCCCAATTTTATGTTGGTTCAGTGAGAAATTTCTGAAGCGAGTGGTGTCCCATTCTACGACTTTTCTCGCCACATTGGTTAAGTGAATCACGGGAGTTGTTAAATTAGTAACCCGGTCGTTAAGCGAATCCGGATTCCCGCGTTGACTTTGCTTGTCAGAAGGTCGCAAAAGGGGGATCACGTGACCGTGGGGGGGAATGCTGCAACGGTTGTAAACGTGAAAAACAGTCGTAAGTCGCTTTCAGAGCGGTCGTAAAACGAACTGTTTGAAAGTCGAGGATTATCTGGAAAGCGTTTTAATGGATGTCGTAGAATTTTGACGCTCTTTTGTCGCAATCTTTGACAGAAAAATGACATGCTTTTTTTTTCTTCCGGATTACAGAAGCTAATTTAACAGGATTGATTTCTCGTGCTATGACAACTAGTTGTGTTTTTGTTGTTGTTGTTGTTGTTTTCATTTATTGCAAACACCTCGAGGACCAACCTGTTTTGTAAAATCTTTTTTTTTAAAAAACAAAAACAAAAACCTGCAGGCCAGTTCTTGTCCAGGAGAGAAGAATCTTTAGCCGAGGCCCGTAAAACTGGAAACAGCTTTTGTCCAAAATCGAAGGGGAGCGTCGCGGAAGGAGATGAGGCAGAAGAGCAGTTTTCAAATCTTATGGAACGGCTTGGAGCCGAGAATATCTTGGAGGAGTAAGTCTTGCCCCTGAAACAGCGGAGAGCCTGGGAGAAAGGGTCAGGGGTTTGAATGCTCCGTAATATAAGGGTTGGAAATATATATATATATATATATATATATATATATATGTGTGTGTGTGTGTGTGTGTGTGTGTGTAAATTTTTTGGATTGCTAACAAAGAATTAAAGGGAGACTGATATAGCTATTTCAAACTTATTTGTTCTCATCAGTCAGCCACACCCTTCTGAGATTCGAACCTGGGCTGATTGCACATTAGGCAATTGTTCTAACCCTTCGAATCTCAGAAGGGTGTGGCTGACTGATGAGAACAACTAAGTTTGAAATAGCTATATCAGTCTCCCTTTAATTCTTTGTTAGCAATCCAAAAAATTAACACAAATATGAGCTGTCACTGTGTGACTACAGCCTGTTGATGGCCTTGGGTTAGGCTGAAACAGGTAATAAGATTTGCCCCGTGTTTAACAAACGCTTAACACACACACACACACACACACACACACACACACACACACACACACACACACATATATATATATATATGTGTGTGTGTGTGTGTGTGTGTGTGTGTTAGGGACGCGGTGGCTCAGTGGGTTAGGACGCTGAGCTTGTCGATCAGAAGGTCCGCGGTTTGGTGGGTCGAATCCCGAGTGCCGCGTAACAGAGTGAGCGCCTGTTACTCGTCCCAGCTTCTGCCAACCTAGCAGTTCGAAAGGACGTAAAAATGCAAGTAGAAAAATAGGGACCATTCCGGTGGGAAGGTAACAGCGTTCCGTGCGCCTTTGGCGTCTAGTCATGCCGGCCACATGACCACGGAGACGTCCTCGGACAAGCGCCGGCTCTTCGGCTTTGAAACGGAGATGAGCACCGGCCCCTAGAGTCGGAAACGACTAGGACGCGTGTGCGGGGGAACCTTTATATATATATATGTGTGTGTGTGTTTGTTTATGTGTGTGTGTGTGTATTTATATATATATACTTTCCTTTCCTTTCCTTTCCTTTTTTCCTTTTTTGTCTTTTTCTCCAGTGAAAATGATGTAAAAAAACTCTGGCTTCACTTGAAGAAACACGAGCCTCATCTGCTTTCCAATTTTGAAGAATTCTTGACGAAAATCTTCTCTCAGCTCCAGGAAGCTGATAATCAAAAGAACACCCTGGAGTGTTTCTTGCAAAAGTAAGTGCTTCTTTTATGATGGATTCTGGGGAGGGGGGGGGGTTTACCTTAATGTATTTTTCTTTCATCGGGATTCTTTCCGAGCAGAAGCATCCCCACGAACGGGTAATGCATGTTGAAAGCTACCTCGGCAGGTGTGACGGGACCCACCTGAGGTTTTTTTTTTCTTTTTGCCCTGTGAGTATAATATCCATCCCATTAGCTGCTCGTCGAATCCGCCTCAAGGGTGTACAGGTAGTCCTTGATTTACGGCCAAAATTGAGCCCAAAATTTCTGTCGCTAGCCTAAGCGGGACAGTTATTCAGCGAACTTTGCCCCGTCTTACGACCTTTCTTGCCGCCGTTGTTAAGTAAATAACTTCAGTTGTTAAGTCAGTCACGCGGCTGTTAAGTGAAACTGGCTTCCCACATTGGCTTTGCTTGCCAGAAGGTCGCCCAAAGGAATTACGTGACCCCTGGGGGGGGCACGCTGTGACCGTCATAAATAGGAGCTGGTTGCCAAGCATCTGAATTTTGATCACGTGACCCAGGGGATGCGGCAGGGGTCGTAAGTGTGAAAAACGGTCACAAGTCACCTGGAGCAGTGGGTTAATGCCTCCTTAAGTAACACCAGCTGCCTGCAATTAGTGCAGGTTCGCATCCCACCAGGCTCAAGGTTGACTCAGCCTTCCATCCTTCCGAGGTAGGTAAAATGAGGACCCAGATTGTTGGGGGCAATAAGCTGACTTTGTAATAATGCCGCTTGGGGTGTGTGTGTGAAAGCCCTAATAAGCAGGCATATACATAGAATGAAGGCTACTGCTAAGCTTGTAAGCCGCCCTGAGTCTTCGGAGAAGGGCGGGATATAAATGGGATTAAAAAAAAAAGTAAATCACATGACCATGGGGATGCCATGCCGCAACGGTCGTAAAGTGTGACCAACGGTCGTAAGGTCACTTTTTTTGGTGCTTTGTCACTTGGAACGGACACTAAGCAAGCTGTTGTAAGTCGAGGACTGCCCGTCCTGAAATGTTGCTGAGCGTGACTTGTACATTTATCTGGGAGCTTTGCCTGTCTGTCCAACCGTGACTTTCTCTCGGAAGGAAGTTTACGTGGCTTCTTGTCTCTCCAGCTTTCTTGCTGGTGTTCCGACCCAGATGTAATTTCTTGTGCTTTTAAAAATCCCCTATCAGCAAAATGTCCGCCTACGACGACGAACTCCAGCGGCTGTACGAAGAAATGGAGCAGCAGATCAAAACCGAGAAAGAAAAAGTCTTGTTGGAGGCAAGTATCGGTTTAATACGGGCGTTCGAAGGGCAGATGGATGTACGCAAAATCTGACTGTGGAGTCATTCTCGCACTGTGACGGTAAAATGAACGATGGCACCAAACATTGGTTTGAATTAAAATGCGGCCATCGTTCCTCTCTGTCTGTCAAACCCTGACCCTCTACCCTTTCAGACAAGTAGCTGTCCAACTCTCTTCTTAAAGACCTCCAGCGACGGAGCACCCAACCTCTGGTGGCAAGCCGTTCCACTGGTTGATTGTTCTCACCGTTAGGAAAGTTCTCCTTAGTTCTAGGTCAGTGGTGGCGAACCTAGGGCACGGGTGCCAGAGGCGGCGCTCAGAGCCCTCCCTGTGGGCACCCGCCCCATGCCTCGGAAGTGGCAACTGTCCCTCTTCAACCAGCCACCCCCCCTCCCCACGAGTGACATTGAGGTGACCACACCCATCTTGGCCACACCCACCCAATCTTCCATGACCACCACACCCACACCCACCCAGTGGGCCACACCCACCTGGCACCCAGCGAGAAATAATAAGTGGGTTTTGGGTTGCCGTTTGGGCCCTCGGTCTCTAAAACAGGGGTGTCAAACTCAACTTCATTGAGGGCTGCACCAGCATTGCGGTTGCCCTCAGGGGGCCGGGTGGGTGTGGCCTGGGTGGGTGTGGCCTACTGGGTGGGCATGGCTAGAGTGCGTATGGCCTACTGGGTGGGCGTGGCCAGCTGTACATCGTTCGCATCCAGGGTGCCTATGGGGGCCTGGGCAGGAGTGGGACAGATCTGGGGGTCTCTGGCAGAAGGAGGGTCTCTGGGCCAGGGCCAAGGCATTGGGGGCCGTTTCCTCACTGTTTCCAGGATGGCTTCGCGGGCCGCATGAAACCACTTCACGGGCCGGATCCGGC
This sequence comes from Vipera berus, assembly GCF_964194415.1. Classification (NCBI taxonomy): domain Eukaryota; kingdom Metazoa; phylum Chordata; class Lepidosauria; order Squamata; family Viperidae; genus Vipera; species Vipera berus. The sequence continues at coordinate 2,846,066 of NC_138208.1, read as the reverse complement.
CCCCGGGCCTTGTGTTTGACATGTCTGCTCTAAGAGGTTCGCCATCACTGTTCTAGGTTGCTTCTCTCCTTTGATGAGTTTCCACCCATTGCTAAATGTCTCCGGAGGTTCTCCAGCCTCCAGGTCCTGGTTGTCCCCCAAATGCCTTTTTTTACGAGGCAACTGGACCTCCTTGTTTTTCTCTAAAGACATTTCGCTCCTCACCCAAGAAGCTTCTTCAGAGCTGAAGGAACTTCTCGGATGAGAAATGTTTCCAAAGAAAAACAAGAAAGTCCAGTCGCCTCATTAATAAAAAAAGCATCTTTGGGATTTCCATCCGTTGCTTCTTGTCCTGCCTTCCGGGGCCTTGGAGAATAGGTCGAGCCCCCCTCTTCTCTGTGACAGCCCCTCAAACTTTGGAAGACTCCAAAGATACCGTGTCACCCCTCGTCCTTCTCCTCATTAGACTAGACCAGGGGTCTTTGTTAGGCATATGGTGATAGCCTACAATGTTGGGTTGAAAATATATTAACCATGATGTTGTGTCTTTAAGACGTTAATTGGCCAATGGGTGTGTAAGTGTTCTCATGGCCATAAGAGGGAGCTAGGAACGTAGCTTCTTTCTCTCTAAATTCTCTGCTCTCTCTACTATTGCTGTTTTGCTGTACTGTTGGTTTACTACTGTGATAAACCTGCACAACTGTGTTTTGACCTCTGGACCGGTAAGAAGACTTTGTATTTGGAATACTCCTTGGACTGTTACTATTTTGTATGACCTGGACTGTTTATTTTTGACCGTGCATTTTTGTTTTTACACCACCTCAAAAGTAAAACACTTTCTGCTTTTACAACTCAGTGTACTCTTGTGGTTACTGTGTGACTCTTACTGCTCTCAGTACCCTTCCTTGTCTGTGCAACTCCTTGGTAGCACAAGGAGACCTCTGCATATTAGTTCTTAACAGTCTTCAAACCTGGCCCTTTTGTGACTTGTGGACTTCAACTCCAGCGTGCTTGGCTGAGGAATTCTGGGAGATGAAGTCCACAAGTCATAAAAGGGCCACGTTTGAAGACCCCTGCTTGTGGACTTCAACTCCCAGAATTCCTCAGCCAGCATGACTGGCTGAAGAATTCTGGGACTTGAAGTCCACAAGTCATAAAAGGGCCACGTTTGAAGACCCCTGGACTAGACACACCTAGCTCCCTCCATTGTGTAGCTTAGCCTCTGGATCTCTTATCATCTCTTTTTTAACTTGTTCAAAACCCGCCTGAAAGCTCTTTGCGTGTACGTGTGCGTGTCTGTGTGTGCATATGTGTGTTTGGCGTGTGTGATTTCCCCCCCCTATGGATGCGTTGCAAAACAACAACAATCTGCCACTGTTTTGTTCTCACAATTGGTTGTTTCTCCATTGCTTTTCACTCAGATCCCCCTGCTCTTTTTATTATTCTCCAATTTTGCAGGGCGCTGAGCGGTTCCAGTCCCGACACCAGGAACTGGAGGAAAAACTGGTCGAAAAGGAGGAGGAATTGGAGCAACTGTCTCAGAAGCAGAAAACAGTAGGTGAAAATAATAATAATAATAGTAATAACAACAATAACAACAACAACAACAATAATAATAAAAAGTTGGAAGGGACCTTGGAGGTCTTGGATACACCAGACTTGGATACATGGAAGTAAATAGAATAACAGAATAAAACAGTTGGAAGAGTCCTTGGAGGTCATCTAGTCCAACCCCCTGATCAGGCAGGAGAACCTATACCATTTCAGACAAATGGTTGTCCAGTCTCTTTTTAAAAACTTCCAGTGTTGGAGCAGCCACAACTTCTGGAGGCAGGTTGTTCCACTGGTTGATTGTCCTCACTGTCAGGAAGTTTCTCCTTAGTTCTAGGTTGCTTCTCTCCTTGGTTAATTTCCATCTGTGGCTTCTTGTCCTGCCTTCAGGCGCTTTGGGGAATAGCTTGACTGCCTCTTCTTTGGGGCAGCTCCTGAGAGATTGGAAGACTGCTATCGTGTCCCCCCTCCCCCCTTCATTAAACTAGACATCCCCAATTCCAGCAACCCTTCCTTATATGTTTTAGCCTCCAGTCCCCTGATCCTCTTTGTTGCTCTTCTCTGCACTCTTTCTAGAGTCTCAACGTCTTTTTTACATCGTGGTGACCAAAACTGGATGCAGTTATTCCAAGTGTGGCTTTACCAAGGCCTTGTAAAGCGGTAGTAACCCTTCAAAAATTATGGAGTTATAACAGCAGAAAAAATTGATGCAAGCTTAGCCATACGGTGGCAGTGTGCTGCATCATTTTAGCTGCGCTGGTAAGAAAGTCACTTGAACCACTGAAGTGCCAACTTGGTCCTGCTTGCATAGATGTTTCTCGACTTGTCACAGTTCATTTAGCGACTCTTCCAAGTTACGACGGCGCTGGGAAAAGTAACTGGTGATCCCTTTTCACCCTTACGCCCGTCGCAGCATCCCCGTGATCATGTGATCAGAATTCAGCCTCTTGGCAACTGACACGTATTTATGGCGCAAGCAGCATCCTGGGACCCCCGTTTGGTGACCTGCCAAGCAAAGCCAGTGGGGGGAAGCCAGATTCACTTAACAACCGTCTCGCTAACTTAACAACGGCAGGGATCCACTTTAAACAGCTGTGGCAGGAGAGGTCGTAAAACGGGGCAAAAATTCACTTAACCCTCCGCCTCACTTTAGCCACAGCAACTTTGCGCGCAGTTGTGGTCGTGATGCAAAAGACACCCGTATTTGGTGATGGTTTGCTGGATTTCCGAAACACCCTCCTGGACGGAGGTCTCAAAAACACAAAAGAGTTTTATTTCTTTCTGCTTCATCTGATGGGTAAGAAACAGGGACCTTGAAAGCCACACCACACTACACGGCCGACAGGACTTCCGACACAAATCCTTTCGGCAAAAGATCCACCCCTGTGTTAAAACTTCAGACTGCGCCGCCCCGCCCTCTGCTTATTTTTCAAGCCCCACGTAGGGAATTTAACTTCTTGAGCTGGCTGGCCAGTTGATTTGTATCACGTAAATATCAGGCTGAGCTCTGCGGAGGTGACTCAACTGAGCTCTTGCTTGGAAGCTGTAAATAATCCCCAATGTTTCTTATCAGGGTTTGAAGGCTCAAGTGTAGGTAAATTCACATGACCTCAAAAATAACACATTGGCTGTTCTTATAGGATTTACGAGCCATTCCTGCTGCCTCTCTTGTAACGTGTTTGTTGAGGGCTATGTTAGTTTTATTTGCGCTCTGTCAAAAAAAAGGAAAAAAAAGCCAGTTCCAGCCATTTAGCTGCCTTATTACACTGTTGTCATGGTAATACTAGTTTGAGCCTAGGTAATAAGATAATTTTAATTTTGCAAAGAAGAAAGAAAAAAAAGGCATTTTCTTTTATTTGGAAGGGTTAATTATTTATTTAGTGCAAGCGGTTCTGTAACTGAACGTAAATGAGGACCCAGATTGTTGGGGGCAATTAAGCTGACTTTGTAATAATGCCGCTTGGGTGTGTGTGTGTGAAAGCCCTAATAAGCAGGCATATACATAGAATGAAGGCTACTGCTAAGCTTGTAAGCCGCCCTGAGTCTTCGGAGAAGGGCGGGATATAAATGGAATTAAAATAAAAAAAATGGATTCCAACAGCCAGCATATACACTGCATGGAGATATGAAACTTTCAAGCACAGATAAAATACAGACGGTCCTCCATTTATAACCACAGCTGAGCCCACAATTTATGTTGCTAAGTGGGAAATTTATTTAGTGAGTTTCCCCCCATTTTATGACTTTCCTTGCCACATTTTTTTTTTAGATTGATTTGACTTTGGGGCATCTGGAGGTCTTCGCTAAATGTTTATATGTAGACTTTTTTTCCCCCTTAAAAACGTATGCACTTGCATGACAGTTATCCTTCTGTTTTTCTTTTTTTTTCCTGTTATTGTTTTAAAAACAATAAGAATAAATTTTAAAAACTCCCCTTTGGAGGCACTTTATGGACTTGCGATGAATAAAAAAATCCATTCAGCTGGGTTTTTTTTTAAAAAAAATTATGATTCTTCTTTTTATACAGTTGGACAAACAATGCAAAGAGCTACGGAATGTTAGGTGTGACACTACAACAGAAAATACCAAATTGAGGGTTACTAACCAAGAGCTTCTGAATTCACTGGAAAGAACCTCGGAGGAGTTAATTATTGCTCAACAGCAGCTGCAAATACTTCAGGATGAAGCTAAAAAACTGCAGGAAGAGAAGGAAATGTGAGTAATTCTAGAAAAGGGGAATTAAGATAGGCAGAATGATTTTATAAAAGGATGGATACTTTATTACACAAATTAAAAACACGAATAAAATAGTAATAATTATAATAATTTAATAATAATAATTTAATTTATTCTACTGGGGCCCTTAATTTAATTTCTTTTTAACTTTTGTCTTATTGTATTTTATTGTTGTTAGCCTCCCTGAGTCCTTCGGGAGATAGGGCGGCATATAAGTCCTAATGTAATAATAATAATAATAATAATAATAATAATAATAATAATAATAATAATAATAATAATAATAATAATAATAATAATAATAATAATAACAACAACAACAACAACAACGACAACGACAACGACAACAATAACAACAGCAGCACTATTGCATATACTCCCAATGGTTATTGGCACACAGGATGCCATACCAAAGAATTTGGATGGCACTTAGAAAATCTGTGCATTGACAGAATTTTCATTAGACAAACGCAAAAAAAAACCAACCCCACACTGCATGGATCCACATATACAGTATACTACGCCAATAGATTACACATAAGTGGTTCTCAACCTGTGTGGTCCACAGATCCCTGGAGACCTGCAATGTTGTCACAGGGGATCTGTGAAAGCTTGATGCAGACTAATGGTTTAAATCTTGAGTTGCCTGTGTGGTCTGTGGCCGTGGTTCGTGGCCACAAAAGGTATTTAAAGGGGCCCTTTTATCATTTATGGTGGACTTGTGACAAAGCAAAGAAATATTGCAGCTGGATTCCCATCTTAACACGGAAGATAAAAGATAAAACCAGAATCTTTCCTTTCGGGTTTAATGGGGGAAAACGTGGGGAAAAAAATCGAGACTTTGATGTTAGATATGTTGATGGCAGCAGGATTACTTAATGGATCAGATAAATTGATTCCCACCGTGGATGAATGGCTGCAAACGGTGACGATGTTTTTCTTGCTATGCAACCAGCCCGTTGCCATTTCAATTCTTTGACTCTTGTCGATGGCATTGTATGTTTTCATTTGTTCTCCGATCCACGCGCCGGTCTTTCTATCTTGTCTTGTGATGCCGAGCATGTATCTTTGCACCGTTCGTAGCTTTTGTGTCGATTGTGATATTAGTGTCCATCTTTCACTGGCATCTGTTAGAATAGGCAGCGTACACTGATCAAAAGGGCCCTTTTTCCCCTGGCTTTCAAGAGCGTTGTCTTTTTGTGCCAAGCAGGCTTCTCATTTGTTTTTTAGTTTCATGGGATTTTTAGTAAACGAAAAACTTGAAGAGACTATTTTTTATTATCAGAGAAGAGATTCAAACCACACTTATTACGAGCAGCGTTAATTTTACTATATCACAACCGATTCTTTCATTAGGTTATGATTTGGATCATCTGAGAGAGAGAATAACAATAAGCTGGACAGTCCGTGGACAAACATTCGGCAAAGACATGGAGTAAAATGGCTGGTTTTGCTTAGTTAAAATTGAGGGTCTCCAGAGCTTCATTTAACTAATGCTGCCTCTGTAAAATTGTGGGTTTCCCGCACCACTATTGAAATGAAAGTTTAACAATGTTCCTACACTGGATCATTGCTTTACTTTTATTGCGTCTCCAGAGCATTTTTCTATTCAGATTTAGATTAAACATAGCCATTAACAATAAATAAACCGGAGTAATTAGGAAATTGCTCCGTTTCTGTAGTTACTAGTGCAATACTTACAAGAGAGAGTAAATCACAGCTCTATTAGTATTTTGTCTGAGCAGGCCGAAATGGGTTTTTACATAACGTATGTTTTGTTCTCTTCTCCAGTGAGGTTTGGCGAGTGACAGAAATATTAGAGAGGGAGAAATTGGCACTTCTTAAACAGTTGGATTTTTTGAGGTAAGAAGGTTTCCAAAACAAGTTGTGTGTGTGTGTGTTTGTGTGGAGGTCATCTTCCTTTTTGATGAATTTATTCTTTACTGCGGCGTTGTATAAGAAAGACACAGCCGTTTGTTTAAATAAAACCAGGTCAGGGATTGAATCCACGTACATATTTTCCCAGTAAAATTGTAAAGCATTTATTATAAAATCTAGGTCGGGTCGTTCCAAATGGGCCAACAAGACAGGGAGGCCACCGGTGCTTCCACTAAGGACAAAAATGAAGTCGCACCTCCCAGTCACGAGCCTGTTCTTTCGAAAGGCACCAGATCATCTCAAGAGCTGGCAAATGGTTCATCCCGGCCCCAGATTGCCCCTTTGTTGTATCCATTAATTTTGAGAAACAACAGTCCAGAAAGTTCACGAGCGACAGGACCAGGTGCCGGTTGGTGTAGGTCAGGGGGAAGGGATGGCAGAACCAGGGGTGGCGTTAAAAGAGGGATCGGCCTAGAATCCCTACGTAGTCGCAAACGGACTAAATCCAGCCTCCCTTGAATTCCATGGACCTTTGCCTAACTGTAAGCAGGCGCCAAGAGTTAATTGAGAAGGTTCCCCGTGCACAGGCCTTTTAGCAATAAATCGGTTTAATTGGAGCTTCCCGCGTGGACCTGGTCTTTCACACCTGACTTTCTGGGGGAGGAAAAGGAACTTCTTGTCTCCTTCCTCCACTGCGGGACCAGAGCAGCTGGTAGCAGAATCAAGCTGGAGGCTCTGTCACTTTGGATTCTAGAACTGGGGTCCCCAACCCCCCGGGTTCGTGGACCGGTTAGCGGGCCGCAGCATGCTGGCAACCGGTCCGCACAGACGAGCAAGGCCCCATCCGTGGGAGGCAGGCAGCACACAAAACCACGCGCTCTCCGGTCCGCGGAATAACCTCTCTCCACGGAAGCGGTGGTCCCTGGTGCCCCCAAAGGTTGGGGGGCCTCTGTGCTAGGAGGACTATATTTGCAGGAGCACTTCGGGAACCGGATGGAACGTGGAGAGGAAACCAAGCTGTTTTCTCACCGATTTTCTTCACAGTTTAATTTGCATAAGGGTAATTCATTTTTTCTTTTCCTTTGCTGCGCCTCATTTGTGTCGATTCAACTGCACGCCTAGGAGTTTTCAGCGTCTCCTCCTGCTTGGCTCCATCCTTATTAATTGGTCCCTCTGTAATTGAGCAGAAGAAGAAACCTGTCAAATTCCGGTATTCAGAAGCTATCTTTTGAAAATGGCATCCCAGAATTGCCTCCCTGCAAAATAAAATAGGAATAAGTTAGACCATTTCTCCAGGATAAATACCCTGCCCCCAAACCGGAAACGTTTTCTGGTAAATGGGCAATCTTGGAAGATACCCTTTAATTTTGGTGTTTTCTTTCCTTCCTTCCTTCCTTCCTTCCTTCCTTCCTTCCTTCCTTCCTTCCTTCCTTCCTTCCTTCCTTCCTCCCTCCCTCCCTCCCTCCCTCCCTCCCTCCCTTTCTTCCTAATATTCCCATTGTTTTCCTTCCTTTTTTCCTTCCTTCCTTCCTTCCTTCCTTCCTTCCTTCCTCCCTCCCTCCCTCCCTCCCTCCCTCCCTTTCTTCCTAATATTCCCATTGTTTTCCTTCCTTCCTTCCTTCCTTCCTTCCTTCCTTCCTTCCTTCCTTCCTTCCTTCCTTCCTTCCTTCCTTCCTTCTTCCCTCCCTCTCTCCCTCCTCCCTCCCTATTCTTGTCCTTCCCTTCCTTCCTTCCTTCCTTCCTTCCTTCCTTCCTCCCTCCCTCCCTCCCTCCCTCCCTCCCTCCCTCCCTCCCTTTTTCCCCAATATTCCCATTGTTTTCCTTCCTTCCTTCCTTTTTCTCTCCCTCTGTCCCTCCCTCATTCCTTTCTTCCCAACTGTCATTCTCATTGTTTTCCTTCTTTCCTCCCTCCCTCCCTTTCTTCCTAACTGTCATTCCCATCTTCCTTCCTTCCTTCCTTCCTTCCTTCCTTCCTTCCTTCCTTCCTTCCCTTTCTCTCTTCCCCTCCCTTCTCCTCCCTCCCTCCCTCCCTCCCTTCCTTCCTTCCTCCCTCCCTCCCTCCCTTCCCTTTCTCTTCCCCTCCCTTCCCCTCCCTCCCTCCCTCCCTTCCTTCCTTCCTTCCTTCCTTCCTTCCTTCCTTCCTTCCTTCCTTCCTTCCTTCCTTCTTCTCTCCCTCCCTCCCTCCCTCCCTCCCTCATTCCTTTCTTCCTAACTGTCATTCTTATTGTTTTCCTTCTTTCCTCCCTCCTTCCCTTTCTCCCTGTCATTCCCATCTTCCTTCCTTCCTTCCTTCCTTCCTTCCTTCCTTCCTTCCTTCCTTCCTTCCTTCCTTCTTCTCTCCCTCCCTCCCTCCCTCCCTCCCTCATTCCTTTCTTCCTAACTGTCATTCTTATTGTTTTCCTTCTTTCCTCCCTCCCTCCCTTTCTCCCTGTCATTCCCACCTTCCTTCCTTCCTTCCTTCCTTCCTTCCTTCCTTCCTTCCTTCCTTCCTTCCTTCCTCATTATAGGGAAAGGAACAAACATCTGAGTGATCAACGTGACGTGTGCCTTCATCAGGTATGTTGGTAGCTTTTTGGATAAAAAGGATTTTTTACACGAGGACCTTAGACAAAAACGGCCTCTGTAGCTTCCCATTTAAAACTTTACCTCCCACCCCGTTTAGACCAGGCGGGCTCCGTGCTAGGCGGTGGAATTTGGGAGTCTTAATCTGGGCAGGAAATACCTCCCAGCAGCCATTATTATGAACGATGCTTGGGTGGTGAAGCTCCAGTTCTGTGGTAAGGGAATTGAAGGCCCTTTGTTCGACCTTCTGACAATCAGAGTGCAAAGGCGGAAGCCGCATTCACTTAACAGCCGTGTCACTGACTTAGCCACTGCCGTGATTCACTTAACAACCGTAGGCAAAGAAGCTCATAAAACGAGGACAAACTCACTGAACAAATGTCTCACTTAGCAACAGACATTTTGGGGCGTAAGTCGAGGACAACCTGGTAGAAACAAGCCTTATCTATATCGTTTGGACATTCCGGCCTGGCTTCTACTGTTTTATTAAGTAGACCCTGACACTTTAAAACAATTATTTCCACAGAAATCTGGCTACGAGGCACCTGTCAGTCGGAAGCAAAGGTCAGGCTCCATTATTGGCAAATATTTGGAAAAAGGTTCACTGAAGAGGTAAGCCATCCATTGTGTCTTCGGCACATTATTTTTGTTTTCCAGATAACTTACAGAATTGGACAGCATATCCAATCCAAATATTTATTTCCTGTGTTCGGTATATTCCGAATCTCCAGTCATATCTGTTCTGTCCCAGCCTACGTGGGTCCTGGTTACGCTCACAAGCAGAAACCCCTCTTCCACGAAACAGGCAGGAACCTTAGGGAAAAACCAAAACCCCTTTTATTATTCACAGACCTGAGTCAAGGTCCAAGGCAAACAAACACAGTCCACAGAAACTCGATCCTCAACACAAACGGCTGCCTTCGGCAACCAGCAGCTCCCACACCTTCCCTTTTATTATTCAGCCCAGGCGTGGCTTCCTAACACCTTCTCCTTTGCCTTTGCAGCCGCCCCATTGCATTCCTCTGTCCTACTCGCTTCTCTTTCCTGCGCATTTGTGCATCCGGGATACTTCCCAGCTGTTCTTTATCACTGTCCAACTCAGGCTCCCAGTACAGCTGTGGCTCAGCCTGAGTACGTGTAGAGGGGCCAGGCTCCTTGTCCGACTGTGAGTCTTGAAGCTCCTCAAAGCCGTCCTCTGACTCTCATGTCACTCCAGGCCCCCTCCTCCTCCTCCTCCTCTGATTCCTCAGACTCAGCTGCCGGATCCGCTGGCTGGCGAGGAATCACAACAGTATCTTGGATATCAATCTTCTTTAGCCATGACTGAGAATTTATTTGGGAACCAAAACACTCCTTCTCTGAAAGATTGTTTTGTAGGGGGTAGATATTGGTGCCTTTATTGGAAGTTGAGGGTCCCAGAGTCCAAGCCCTTTTGTATCGACAGACCTCGACTTACAATCGTTTGTTTAGTGACTGAAGTTACAACAGCAGTGGAAAAAGGGTCTTATGTCCGTTTTTTACACTTACGACTGTTGCAGCATCCCCCGTGGGCACGTGATCAAAATTCGGATGCTTGTCAATTGGTGTGTGTTTGTGATGGTCGCTGTGTCCCGGGATCACGTGATCCCCTTTTTACGACCTCCTGACAATCAGAGACAATGGGGAAGCCAAATTCACTTAACAACCAGGTCACTAACTTAAAACAACTACAGTGAACTTAACCCTTGTGGCAAGAACGTTTGTAAAAGGGGCAAAATCCACTTAACAACTGCCTCACTTAACAAGGGAAGTTTGGGGCTCAGTCGTAGTCATAAGTCAAGGACTTCCTGAACTGAACTAACCTTAAATCCTTAAAAGGAATTTGGATGGGTGACTTCCTTTTTTGGCGCTGATTATGTTTTTGAAATATTCCGTAATGAACAAAAGGCTAAAATAACGGTGGATGGTCATCAAAATACACCAAACTATATATGATAACAGTTGCAAGGATTTTATTTGCTTTTTCATGGAAAAGATCTTAGATCCCCTCTGTGGAGGAAGGGATAATTAAGCTGACGATATGTTTCAACATCTAGAAACGCTTCGTGTCAAAAAGGAGCGATGCACAATTCGTTTTTTGGATTACAATTCTATCCACTGAATTTGTCACATGTCATTTTTGGGTTCCAAAGTTTATGTTTTAGTCCACGGACTACCTATTCTCAACCTGTTGTTTCTTATTTAAAGTTATTTTTACAATTCACCAGTGATAACATCATGAGTAAAAATTGTACGCGGAGTGTAGTACTTTTAAGTTGTTAACGATTTATTAAGATATAGTAGCCGTGTGATATTTTTTCAATCTGCTGGCTATTCGTAATTCGTTGGCTATCTACTTGCATCCTGTTGCTTGTGTTCTTTTTATTTTCCCTCCTCCCTTACAGTATTATTACTTTTTGGTTTTTTTCTTGAAAGTAATACATTAAAATGAAGTTCAAAAAATAAAATTTCTGAGGATTAAATTTAATTGGAAGGATAAGTTCTAAATCTAAAGTCAGAAGGCAAGCGTTTCAATTTCTCCTATTCTCTGAAATGTCCTAGGGGAGATGGATTGTCGGTCCATAGGTCTCTTTCCGTAAAGCAGGAGTGGGGAACGATGTCCCCTTTATGACTGGTGGATTTCAACTCCCAGAATTCCTGAGCCTTGGGAGTTGAAGTCCACAAGTCATAAGGGGGCCGCTGCTCCCCACCTCTGCCATGAAGGAACCAAGGATTGTAGCCGTGAAGTGATGGTGAGAAGCGAATTGCTCCAAAAACATTCTAAAGCAAACGCGACTCTATTGATTGGCAACTAATGATTGCATTTCCCTGAGATCAAAGTTGATATCTAATTTTGAACTAGAGTGAAAATGCCCCGGCTTTCAAATGTTGGAGCAGTCTTTAAATATTGTCAGACCGTGGTGGCGCGGTGGTCAGAATGCAGCATTGCAGGCTGACTCTGCCCAGAGCCAGGAGTTCGATCCTGACCGGCTCAAGGTGGACTCAGCCTTCCATCCTTCCGAGGTCGGTCAAAGGAGGACCCGGATTGTTGGTGGGGGGCAATACGCTGACTCTGTAAACTGCTTAAACTCTGTAAAGCAGTGTGAAATGGTATATAAGCCTAAGTGCCATTGCTATCTTAAGCCGTGGTGGTGTAGTGGTTAGAATGCAGTACTGCAGGCTGACTCTGCCCACCGCCAGGAGTTCGATCCTGACCGGCTCAAGGTGGACTCAGCCTTCCATCCTTCCGAGGTCGGTCAAAGGAGGACCCGGATTGTTGGTGGGGGGCAATACGCTGACTCTGTAAACTGCTTAAACTCTGTAAAGCAGTGTGAAATGGTATATAAGCCTAAGTGCCATTGCTATCTTAAGCCGTGGTGGTGTAGTGGTTAGAATGCAGTACTGCAGGCTGACTCTGCCCACCGCCAGGAGTTCGATCCTGACCGGCTCAAGGTGGACTCAGCCTTCCATCCTTCCGAGGTCGGTCAAAGGAGGACCCGGATTGTTGGTGGGGGGCAATACGCTGACTCTGTAAACTGCTTAAACTCTGTAAAGCAGTGTGAAATGGTATATAAGCCTAAGTGCCATTGCTATCTTAAGCCGTGGTGGTGTAGTGGTTAGAATGCAGTACTGCAGGCTGACTCTGCCCACCGCCAGGAGTTCGATCCTGACCGGCTCAAGGTGGACTCAGCCTTCCATCCTTCCGAGGTCGGTCAAAGGAGGACCCGGATTGTTGGTGGGGGGCAATACGCTGACTCTGTAAACCGCTTAAACTCTGTAAAGCAGTGTGAAATGGTATATAAGTCTAAGTGCCATTGCTATCTTAAGCCGTGGTGGTGTAGTGGTTAGAATACAGTATTGCAGGCTGACTCTGCCCACCGCCAGGAGTTCGATCCTGACCGGCTCAAGGTTGACTCAGCTTTCCATCCTTCCCCGGAGTTTGAGGACCCAGATTGTTGTGTGTGTGGGGGGGGGGAATGAATATGCTGACTCCGTAAACCGCTTAGAGACTGCTGTAAAGCACTATGAAGCAGTCTATAAGTTTAAGTGCTGTTGCTATTGAAAAAAGGTTCATTTACCGAATATTCATAAACTGTGTCTGAGTTCTGGTGTGAAAAATATGAGCCGACGTTCAGATTTCCACCGGGTTATAAAGTTGCTGAGTGGTGTGTTTTCCCGAATAACTTTCCAGCGAGCCTTCGGAAGACGAGACCTTTAGCACATCCCAAAGAAGAAGTTCCCTCGGTGGGAATGCAGATCTTTCGTTAGATCCCGAGCCCCCTAAGCCGGGGGGCCTGATCCAGAGGAAGCAGTTCAGAAGGTTAATATCCATTGAGGAAGACCATCTGCCACACCTTCTGAATAGGACAGAGAGGCAGCTAATTGGATGGTCTGAAGAAGATGGAGGTGAACGAGGACCAGATGTGAATGGAATCCAACGGCGGCCACAGGCTGAACAGTCTCGTGCCTCACCCAGGGAGGAGCCGGTAGGAAAAGAAACGCTGACACACGTAAGGAGAAAAACCGTCCGATTTTTATGGAAGAGAGTATTGGTAGCTCAGGGTTGAGCTGGGTGGGGTCCTTGGCGCTGTCTGAGCTGGGTTGCTTCCTTGAGATTTTAGATTTTCTTTTGGGTCAAGTGCACTTTGGCCAAATGAACAGAATAATAGAATAACAGAGTTGGAAGGGACCTTAGAGGTCTTCTAGTCCAACCCCCTGCTCAGGCAGGGCACCCTAGACCACCTCAGACAAATGGTTGTCCAATCTCTTCTTTAAAAAACCCTACTGTTGGAGCATTCACAACTTTTGGAGGCAGGTTGTTCCACTGGTTAATTGTTCTCACTGTCAGGAAGTTTCTCCTTAGTTCCAGGTTGCTTCGCTCCTTGGTGAGTTTCCATCCATTGCTTCTTGTCCTGCCTTCAGGCGCTTTGGAGAATAGCTTGACTCCCTCTTCTTTGGGGCAGCCCCTGAGATACTGGAAGAGTTGCTAGTCCAACTCTTTGCTCAAGGTCCTTCTCTTTATTAAACTAGACATACCCAATTCCAGCAACCTTCTTCATGTGTTTCAGCCTTCAGTCCCCTGATCCTCTTTGTTGCTCTTCTCTGCACTCTTTTTAGAGTCCCAACATCTTTTTTAATAATGTGGTGACCAAAACTGGATGCAGCATTCCAAGCGTAATCTTAAGGTAAAGGTAAAGGTTCCCCCGCACACACGTGCTAGTCGTTTCCGACTCTAGGGGCTGGTGCTCATCTCTGTTTCAAAGCTGAAGAGCCAGCGTTTGTCCGAGGACGTCTCCGTGGTCATGTGGCCGGCATGACTAGACGCCAAAGGCACACGGAACGCTGTTACCTTCCCACCGGAGTGGTCCCTATTTTTCTACTTGCATTTTGACGTGCTTTCGAACTGCTAGGTTGGCAGAAGCTGGGACGAGTAACAGGCGCTCACTCTGCTACGCGGCACTCGGGATTCGACCCGCCAAACTGCCGACTTTCTGATCGACAAGCTCAGCGTCCTAAGCCACTGAGCCAATCTTACCAAGGCGTTATTAATTTCTAAATTAACTTCTAAAAATTCACAATGAGATTACACCCGATCTGATGTATAAAGTTAGGTAAAGAATGCAACAGCAGTATATTAGCACCTTCATTATTAGTTCAGAATCAAATGGCGATAAATTGTTTGAACTCTCTTATAAAAAGTTCAAGCAACTTCTGGATAGCTTCCAACAATCATCTTTATAACTTTTTTTCCCCTGACGTCACTAGAAATATGTAAAGAAATGTGCATTTGCCTTATTCAGTCTGAAGTTACATTTCTATTATAAAGATGTAAAATGAGAAATGTGGAAGCATAAATCCCTTGCTTCTGTTCAAAGATCAAGAAATTTAAAAATCAGGGACAGAAATGATCAAGAGAACAGCAGTAAGGCTTCCTACTGTAAGCAAGGGTTAAAGCTATATTGCATTGTTTTGATGCTTTACGTTACTGTACATCCCATATTTTAATCTCTTATAATTGTTACTATGGTTCGTCGCACAGTCAGCCAGATGTCCAGGCTGGATTTGCCATTTTTATGCTCCTTACCGAGTCCTTCCCAAGGACCTGGGATAGGCAGAGGTGGATTTTTCATGATCTTAAAGGTATCATCGCAGGATTTCAGCCGTTCCAAGCAAAGCTGCCTTTTGCAATTGACCGACGGGGATTTTGTCAATGCCGCTGGTGTGTTCAAGTGGGGCTCCAGTTGTTTTGGGATTGCATCCAAGGCGCAAATACTGTTATCTGATCATTTTCTTATTAATCCTATATAAAAGAATTGCATAGCCGCTTCTGGTTTATATATTGCATTCCTTTTTGAAAAAATCCTGTGCCTAACAATGCAACCCCTAAACACCTAATATCTCTGCTTGTGTGAAGGATGAAGCATTGCGCACGGCTCCGGATCGTATTTTCAAGATAGTTCTGGTGGGGAATTCGGCTGTGGGGAAAACGTCCTTTTTAAAGCAATTCTGCGAAGAACGGTTTTCTCCAGGCACGGCTGCCACAGTTGGTAAGTAAAAGAGGGCAGATATACGTACAATGCAGGTGTCTGGAATTTGGTAACTGCCAAAGATAAATTTTATAAATGCCTTTTTAGATAAATGTTTACAAATGCCTTTTTCCTATAAAGGTAAAGGTAAAGGTTCCCCCGCACATGCATGCTAGTCGTTTCCGACTCTAGGGGCCGGTGCTCATCTCCGTTTCATAGCCGAAGAGCCAGCGTTTGTCCGAGGACGTCTCCGTGGTCATGTGGCCGGCATGACTAGACGCCAAAGGCGCACGGAACGCTGTTACCTTCCCACCGTAGCCGTCCCTATTTTTCTACTTGCATTTTTTACGTGCTTTCGAACTGCTAGGTTGGCAGAAGCTGGGACGAGTAACAGGCGCTCACTCTGCTACGCGGCACTCGGGATTCGACCCGCCAAACTGCCGACCTTATTTTTTTTTTTTATTGAAAAGTTTTAAAATACAGTTTTCCCTTAAGAAACCCCCCTTCCCCCTCCCTGCTCCCCCCCAACCTCCCTCCCCCTCTCCCTCCACCCCCCCCTCCCCCCCCCGACTTCCCAGAGCTAAATACAAGGTATATATATATAAAAAGACAACCATAAGCAACCATATACTAGCAACTATAAATTCTAAAATCCATCACTCTCTAGCTTATATAGGATAAGACACACCTTAACAATATTAAATATATATAAAAAACTAGAATAAAAAAAAAGAAAAAAAAAACGAAAGAAGACTTATTCGAATGCTACATAAAACTTCTTAACCCTATACTTGTTCTGGATAAACTCAATGCCGACCTTCTGATCGACAAGCTCAGCGTCCTAACCCACTGAGCCACCACGTCCCTTTTCTTTTTCCTATGGAGATTCTCAAATCATCCAGGTCGTGGTTGAACTGAATTGAATTGAATTTATTAAATTTATATGCCGCCCTTCTCCCTGAGGACTCAGGGCGGCTCACAACAATAAAAAGTTAAAAGATATAAATACAAAAATTAAAAGAGGATTAAACAATATAAGAAATAAGAACAATTTAAATCAATAAAAAACCAAATTTAAAAACTATGATCAGTCCAGGCCCGCTTGTTGGAATAACCAGGTCTTCAGGTCACGGCGGAAGGACCGAAGGTCAGGGGCCGTCCGCAGCTCCGGGGGCAGTTCGTTCCAGAGGGTCGGCGCGCCCACAGAGAAGGCTCTCCCCCTGGGGGTCGCCAGCCCGCATTGCCTGGCCGACGGCACCCTGAGGAGGCCGACTCTGTGGGAGCGAACCGGGCGATGGGAGGTTGACAATGGCAACAGGTGGTCTCGCAAGTACCCCGGGCCTAAGCCACATAGGGCTTTAAAGGTGATTACCAGCACCTTGAATTGCACCCGGAGGGCAACCCGAAGCCAATGCAGCTCGCGCAGGAGTGGTGTAACATGGGAATATCGAGGAACTCCCATAAGCCCCCGCGCGGCCGCATTCTGCACCAGCTGAAGCCTCCGGGTGCACTTCATGGTGGGCAGCCCCAAAGGTGCTTTCTTTTTTTTGCCCCCAGAAGGCAACTGGAATTTCTTGTTCGTTTGTTTTTTTCCCTTCAAAAAGGTTTCAAGAAGCTTCTTCAGTTCTCAGCTTTTCCAGAATTGAAGAAGCTTCTTGGAGGAGAAACAAAACATTTTCAAAGAAAAAAAAAAAGAGAAACTCAAGAAAGTCAAAGTTGCGTTTTGGGGGGAAAAAAAACATCTTTGGGAATGCCTTTTTTAAAAAAAAATTCAAAAAGAAAATAATATTAAAAAGGCATAAGTCTAGATAGATAAAGTTAAGGGGCTACCAAACCCTCTGGTTTAAAATTAAGATACAGACAGTTGCAAGCTTTAGGTGTGATTTTTTTCAGAAAAAAAAAAAAGATTTGGCTGGAGATAAAATAATCCTGAACGAGAAAACTGGGCTTTAAAAATACTTTTCTTTTCCGTACGTTTGAATGCAAACACCGAGGAAAAATAGGCCTTGGCAGTTCAGTGTTCTAGATCATATATGATTCATCTTTCCAAAATCGTCTAACGAGGACCAGTTCACTACAGTGCTTAAAGCACCAGGTTGTAAAGTAGGAGGCTGTGAGTTCCAATCCTGCCTCGGTCAGAGAGGCAGCTGGTTAACCTTGAGCCAGCCCCTCTCTCCCAGCCCCAGGCAGAAGGCAAGGGTAAACCACTTCTTCGAACACCTTGCCGAGAAGATTGAGTAGAAAAACTACTGAGATTTCTGGAAAGATCTTTCCTATTCATAGAGAAATTGATCCTGGTAACTAAGGCAGAGTTAACCTGAGTTGCTTTCCTCTCCCTTCCTTGAGCTGAGGTGTCTCTTTGGGCCGATAATCCTTCCTTCTGCGTTCTCCGTTAAACGTCATTTCCACAATTTGGCTTTTTGAAATGAGAATAATAATAATAATAATAATAATTTTCCAAAAGAACAGTACCAGGGATGCTAAGGGCTATGCTAAGCAGGTCAGCCCTCTGAGTGATGTCTTGGCTGAAGAGTCAGACCAAATCTGACTCTTCCAAACAAAGCCATTTGCGTCGTGGTGAGCCTTGGTGGAGCAGTGGGCTAATGCCTCCTTCAGTAACACCAGCTGCCTGCCATTAGTGCAGGTTCGAGTCCCACCAGGCTCAAGGTTGACTCAGCCTTCCATCCTTCCCAGGTAGGTAAAATGAGGACCCAGATTGTTGGGGGCAATTAAGCTGACTTTGTAATAATGCCGCTGGGTGTGTGTGTGTGAAAGCCCTAATAAGCAGGCATATACATAGAATGAAGGCTACTGCTAAGCTTGTAAAGCCGCCCTGAGTCTTTGGAGAAGGGCGGGATATAAATGGAATTAAAATAAAATAAAATAAAAATTTGACGTGGTGAGAATACACCATTTGAATTCCAGGTCGGAGCGACTGTGATTGTCGCCCTGAATTCACAAGGGTCACGTTGAATGCTGTGGCTTCCGGGCAGTGACGGAAAAACCTGTTTTATCAAGGCCAGCTCCCTCTGCTAGGGAAAAGCAGGGCGTGAAGCTGACAGACAATCAAAAGTGAATAATTTGGGCAAAGGGGGAAGAAAAAAAACCACCAGCTCTATACAATTACAGAATGGTTTTTACCAAGCAGAGCCATGGAAACACAGTTTTTGGAAAATGAAGGTACCAGCTTTGGGAAGAAAAACATCTGGCTTCAGAGGTTAACGAGCAGAGAGCGTATGGACCAGAGGAGTGTATGTTTGAAAGACAAGCTGAACTGGAAGCAATTGGATGACAAAACTACAGGATAACACAGTTGGAAGGGACCTTGGAGGTCTTCTAGTCCAACCCTTTGCTCAAGCAGGAGACCTTGCGCCATTCTGGGCAAATGGCATCCAGTCTCTTCTTAAAAACTTCCAGTGTTGGAGCATTCACAGCTTCTGGAGGCAGGTTGTTCCACTGGTTAATTGTACTCACTGTCAGGAAGTTTCTCCTTAGTTCCAGGTTGCTTCTCTCCTTGATGAGTTTCCATCTGTTGCTTCTTCTCCTGCCTTCAGGTGCTTTTGAGAATAGCTTGACTGCCTCTACTTTGGGGCAGTCCCTGAGATACTGGAAGGCTGCTATCATGTCCCCCCTCGTCCTTCTCTTCATTAAATTAGACATCCCAAATCCAGCAACCGTTCCTTATATGTTTTAGCCTCCAGTCCCCTGATCATCTTTGTTGCTCTTCTCTGCCCTCTTTCTAGAATCTCAACCTCTTTTTTGCATCGTGGCGAGAAAAACTGGATGCCGTATTCCAAGTGTGGCCTTACCAAGGCCTTGTAAAGTGGTAGTAACACTTCAACGTGATCTCGATTCTCTCCCTCTGTTCATGCAGCCTAGCACTGTGTTGGCTTTTTTGGCAGCTGCGGCACGTAAACAAGAGTTATTTTATGTTTGGGCTGGGGTCGGCTTTGATTTTGTGTGTTGTCTCTGTGTGTGTGTGGTCTCATTTTCTTTTACCAAGGACCGTTCTGCCTTTTCCTGTGAGTCCGATTGCACGACACGGCTGAAAGAAGACGGGATTTTGTGACTTTGCCTTTCGGTGATATGCCTGGCTTTGTACGCTCCGAGGCTTGCTTGTGTGCCATCTTCACCGGCCAAGGAATTTGTAGGAACCTCCTTCAATGCCACAGCTCAAAGGAGGCTATTTCCTCCCACCCCCACCCCCCCACCCCCGTCTACTTTTTTCACGCTCCAACTTTCAAAACCGTCGTAGCTATGGGGAACACAGTAGTGCAGACTAATCTGCATTTAGTAGCCAGGCTGATGTCCTCCTTTTCCATACTCTGTTCCTGCTAATTACTGCTGTGTAGCCCCCCCCTAGAGTTTTGACACTTAACGGCATTCGTCGTTTTGATCAATCTGCCAAGGCATTCCGGCACGCATTTCATCTCATTGTGTACTTGGCCTTTTTGATGTTCAAGAAGCGATTAAAATTCTCTCTCTCTTCTTTAATCTTTTTGATCAGAGGTATCAGGGTGGTTTCTGACGTGCTGGCTTTTTTTTTTTTTGAGGGGAGAATTGTGTCGTCAGCATCCCGAAGAGTGTTCATGTTCCTTCCTGCAGTCTTTGCTCTGTCTTTCCTTCACGATCCGGCTTCCTCACGATCACTTAGGACAGGGGGTCTTCCAACGTGGCCCTTTGATGACTTCTGGGCTTCAACTCTCAGAATTCCTCAGCCAGCGTGCTGAAGTCCACAAGTCATCAAAGGGCCAAGTTGGAAGACCCCTGATGTAAAGCTTTTAGATCAGGGTTCTAGATCAGGAATGTGTGGACTTCGGCTCCCAGAATTCTGGGAATGGAAGACTTCGTATCATGAGTTCTTTAGTCCAATGGGACGTGAGCTTGGGTTTCTCTAGACCAGGGGTCTTCCAACGTGGCCCTTTGATGACTTCTGGGCTTCAACTCTCAGAATTCCTCAGCCAGCGTGCTGAAGTCCACAGGTCATTAAAGGGCCAAGTTTGAAGTCCCCTGATGTAAAGCTTCTAGATCAGGGATGTGTGGACTTCAGCTCCCAGAATTCTGGGAATGGAAGACTTCATATCATGAGTTCTTTGGTCCAATGGGACGTGAGCTTGGGTTTCTCTAGACCAGGGGTCTTCCAACTTGGCCCTTTGACGACTTGTGGACTTCAACTCCCAGAATTCCTCAGCCAGGCACACGTGCCTGGCTGAGGAATTCTGGGAGTTGAAGTCCACAAGTCATCAAAGGGCCAGGTTGGAAGACCCTTGATTTAGGAGGACATACGGATTGAATAAAAGTGGTGAAAGAATGCACCTTTCCCACCATCCTTTCTCTGTCTTGAACCAATCGGTGTCTCCCTCTGGTGTTCACACAATGGCTTCCTGATTTGTGTACAACAACAGGACCAAGTGGGCCAGATCTTTTGGTGCCCTCTGGTCTTCTCGAGAGCTTGTCGTGATCGACTCAATCAAAGGCTTTCCTGTAGTCAACAAAGCAGATGTAGTTGCTCTTCGAATACTTTCGAGATTTTTCCTTTCTCTCTCTCTCTCTCTCTCTCTCTCTCTCTCTCTCTCTCTCTCTCTCTCTCTCTCTCTCTCTCTCTCAAATGTATTCAAAGAACATCTACATCTGCCCAGCAAATTTCACAAAAATAGAAATAGAAATTCCTGGGCGATCTAAGTGCCCTGGCGTGGAAAGCTATTTGGCAAAGAAAGAAAGAAAGCGAGAGTTAGATGCAAAAAGCAGAAGATTTGACCTTTTAGAGGGGGCATTATATGTTTAAATTCTTGGTTTGAATAAGATTAAAAGAACGGATGACCCTTAGATACAATTACACTTTTATAATGAAAGATATGATTTAGAATTTAAATAGCTTTCTTTCTTTCTTTCTTTCTTTCTTTCTTTCTTTCTTTCTTTCTTTCTTTCTTTCTTTCTTTCTTCTTTCTTTCCTGACTCTCTCTGTCTCTCTCTCTCTTCCTTCCTTTTCTTTCTTTCTTTCTTTCTTTCTTTCTTTCTTTCTTTCTTTCTTTCTTTCTTTCTTTCTTCCTTCCTTCCTTCCTTCCTTCCTTCCTTCCTTCCTTCCTTCCTTCCTTCCTTCCTTCCTTCCTGTCTCTCTCTCTGTCTCTCTCTCTCTTCCTTTCTCCTTTCTTCCTTCCTTCCTTCCTTCCTTCCTTCCTTCCTTCCTTCCTTCCTTCCTTCTTTCCTTCCTTCCTTCCTTCTTTCCTTCCTTCCTCCCTCCCTCCCTCCCTCCCTCCCTCCCTCTTTCTTTCTTTCTTTCTTTCTTTCTTTCTTTCTTTCTTTCTTTCTTTCTTTCTTTCTTTCTTTCTTTCGATACGGGAAATATCAAAATAAGAGGAGGATTGGTATGAACAAAACTTTTAGCTATGCAAATGTAATTAACGTTGAGAAAATCAAAAGTGACCAAGACGTTTCAACTGTTGATGGGGCACGATCCGAAGAAAACGGCAGTAGCACTTATATACTGCTTTACAGCACTCTGTGGAACAGCCTGCCTCCAGAAGTTGTGGGGGCTCCATCCCTGGAGGTCTTTGAAGCCCGTTTGCCTGAAATTGCACAGGGTCTTCTGCTTGAGCCTCTGAGGTCCCTCCCAGCTCTCCTCTGATTGGCTGATACAATTGGAGGTGTTTGTTTTCCACAGGTGTGGATTATTCTATGAAAACCCTGAACCTGGATGGCAGCCAGGTGGTGCTGCAACTCTGGGACACCGCTGGACAAGAAAGGTAATCCTCTGGCTCTGATCTTGGTAGGAAATACCCGTCAGGTGTAGTTCAGCTCAATTCCTGTGGAAGGTGTGTCCCTCCTCCAGGTAGAGCAAGCTAGGCAACCAATGCCACACAAGCAGTAAATCAGCCAAACATCCATCAGCTTCCCTCACCTGTTTTGACCTGTTTGCTGAGACGGTTTACCGGGGTGTGGCGGTTGCAGGCCATACAACTGCTCGGAGCCACAGGTGAGAGCTGAGCACCAGGTGTGAACCAACGACGGTTCAACAGCCCTAGAATGGGCATGGCTGGCCCCTCCACCAGAGGTGCTACTCCTCTCCCAAGCCCTCATGCGTGCTTATCGATTAGGACTCCTTTCATTAGAACAGTTACAGTCACAGAGAGTGGGGTGCGATGACTCAGTGGTTAGAGACGCTGAGCTTGCCAGCTGGGTTCAAGAGCCGAGTGCCACGTTACGGGGTGAGCTCCTGTCCCTTGCTCCAGCTCCTGCCCACCCAGCAGTTTGAAAGCATGTAAATGTGAGTAGATAAATAGGTACCACATTGGTGAGAAGGGAACAGTGTGCCTTGGCCCTCGGCGTATAGTCATTCTGGCCACATAACTATAGAAATAGGAATAGGAACAGGGTAGAATAGAATAGAATAGAATAGAATAGAATAGAATAGAATAGAATAGAATAGAATAGAATAGAATAGAATAGAATAGAATAGAATAGAATAGAATAGAATAGAAAAATAGAATAGAAAAATAGAATAGAATAGAATAGAATAGAATAGAATAGAATAGAATAGAATAGAATAGAATAGAATAGAATAGAATAGAATAGAATAGAATAGAATAGAATAGGAGCCTTGGTGGAGCAGTGGGCTAATGCCTCCTTAAGTAACACCAGCTGCCTGCAATTATTGCAGGTTCGCATCCCACCAGGCTCAAGGTTGACTCAGCCTTCCATCCTTCCCAGGTAGGTAAAATGAGGACCCAGATTGTTGGGGGCAATAAGCTGACTTTGTAATAATGCCGCTTGGGGGGGGGGGCAAAGCCCTAATAAGCAGGCATATACATAGAATGAAGGCTATTGCTAAGCACATTGGTTTGTGCTTAAATTGTAAGCCGCCCTGAGTCTTCGGAGAAGGGCGGGATATAAATGGGATTAAAATAAATAAAATAAATAAATAATACAATAGAATAGAGAATACGAAAGAATAAGGAATAGAATAGAATAGAATAGAATAGAATAGAATAGAATAGAATAGAATAGAATAGAATTTTAGAATGGAATAGAATAACAATAGCATGGAATGGAATGGAACGGAACGGAACGGAACGGAACAGAACAGAACGGAATTGAATTGGATAGAATACAGTAGAATAAGGAAAGAATAAGGAAAGGAAAGGAATAGAATAGAATAGAATAGAATAGAATAGAATAGAATAGAATAGAATAGAATAGAATAGAATAGAATAGAATAGAATAGAATAGAATCGGAAGGGACCTCAGAGGTCTTCTAGTCCAGCCCCTGCTCAGGCAGGAAACGCTATACCATTTCAGACAATTGGCTGTCCAGGCTCTTCTTAAAAACTTCCCGTGTTGGAGCATCCACCACTTCCGGAGGCAGGCTGTTGAAGTGTCTTCTGACAACGTTGACTCCCTTAAGCTAAGAAAGGGAGATGAGGACTCAAGTGTGCAGGGGAAAGCTTGACCTTTTCTCAACAGTGAAAGCGATTTGAACCCCTGACCGAGAGGGGTGATGGGCTTCTCGTTGCTAGGTGTGCTCGAGCAGAGACTAGATCCCCTCAGGTCTAGCATGCTTTAACCTGGATTGGATTTTGGACTGAGCAGGGAAGGGCTGGCTTTTGATGGCTGCTGCTTTATCTTCTGCTCTTCTAAAACCGTTGGTTTCCAGGTATCGCAGCATCACGAAGCAGTTCTTCCGGAAAGCCGACGGTGTCGTTGTGATGTATGACGTAACAGCACAAGACACCTTCGTGTCTGTAAAGCAGTGGATGGTGAGCGTAGAGGCAAGTTCCGTTTTGATTTAAATTCTCCAGCATTTTGTCCTTTGTCCTTTTCCACCACCACCCCCCACTTTCCCCCCAATTTGCTTCTTCCTCTTTCCCCGCAGGAGAATGCTCTCTCCTTCAATGGCTGTTCCTTATTTCCTAGGAGGCAGCTGGGGAGAACATTCCTGTCCTTTTGCTCGGCAATAAAATTGACAAGGAAGAAGAACGAGAAGTTCCCAAGAGATTGGGAGAGCACCTAGCCAAGGTACAGTAAGAAGGGAGAGCTTTGGATAATCAAGAGAAAAAAAATAATAATAATAGCACAGGGGTCCCCAACCTCCGGGCCCTGGATCGGTACTGGGCTGCGGCACGCCAGCAACCGGTCCGCACAAACGAGCAAAGCCGCATCCGTGGGATGCAGGCAGCACACAAAAACCACGCACTCTCCGGTCCGTGGAAATAACCTTTCCCCATGGAACCGGTCCCTGGTGCCCGGAAGGTTGGGGGTCTCTGCGTTAGCACATAGCCCTGGAAACAACTTCTTAAGAGAATTTATTCAGTAAATATCTTCCTTCTGTTATTGAGGTTATGGGTAGCCTTACAGCTATGGAACCCCACTGCTTCCGTGATTGTCATAAGTAAATACACTTATTCTGCTACATCTTGCTTTTACCCGTTGTGGGGGAAAAATATCCCTTGACTCCGGAGCTTGTTTGAACAGAAGCCGCAGGAGCCGTTTCATTTAGTGCCCGCGGAGCTGTTAATTTCCCGATAAAGGAATTTGGAGATCTCATTTCCTTCCTACCTAGTTTGGGGCAGATTCCCTTGTTCCTAAATGTCCTTACAGGCAATCCTTTGACTTTCAAACATTCATTAAATGACCGTCTGAAGTTACAACGGCACTTTAAAAAGTGACTTACGACGGATTCTCACCTTTACGGCCATTGTATCATCTCTGTGGTCACGTGATCAAAATTCGGATGCTGGGCAACTGGCATGTACTTACGACTGTTGCAGCCGCCGCCTGGGGTCATGTGATCACCCTTTGCGACCTTCCCAGCTGGCTCCTGACTGGCCAAGTCAGTGGGGGAAAATCCGGATTTGCTTCAGGACGACATGATTCACTGAACAACTGCAGCGATTTGCTTAAACGGGGCAAAAAAACTCAAAAAAGGTCGTAAAATGGGGCACGGGTCACTTAAGAGCTGTCTTGTTTAGCAACGGAAATGTTGGGTTCAGTTGAGGTCGTAAGTGGAGGACTACCTGTACTGTACCAGTGCAGATGGAGATTGCCTTCTGCATTAATTAATACCTGAATGAATTCATATCAAGTCAGGGACAAGGGTCCTGTTGTCCTTCCAGCACTCTCTGGGGAAAAAATGGGGAGCAACCCAATTCAGATATTTCCCAGCAGTTAGAAACATTGTTAGAGACAACCCTCCCCCTCCCACTTTGTGGTCTGTTCCTGTTGCTCCCCTCTGGGAGGAGGTTTCATAGTATTTATAGCAGAACTACTAGATTCTGTAACAGCTTTTATTTATGCCATCTGTCCTGTAAATTCGCAGGATTCTTTCCCCCCCCCCCCCCGCCACCATGTACACATTCAAACTAGACTGTGATGTTTCTCTGTGTCGTATATGTGCGTGTATGTGGGTGCATGCATAATGGTATTTGTTTCTGAGAACTGAATGGAACAAAATTTCATTTTAATGTATGTAGAATAGTGTACATTTAAAGTGACAGTAGTTTTTATTCTGTTCTATTCGATTCTATTCTATTCCATTCTATTTTCCTATATTCTATTCTATTCTATTCTATTCTATTCTATTCTATTCTATTCTATTCTATTCTATTCTATTCTATTCTATTCTATTCTATTCTATTCTATTCTATTCTATTCTTCATTCCTATATTCTATTCTGTTCTATTCTGTTCTATTCTATTCTATTCTATTCTATTCTATTCTATTCTATTCTATTCTATTCTATTCTATTAATGGAATAGAATAGAATAGAATAGAATAGAATAGAATAGAATAGAATAGAATAGAATAGAATAGAATAGAATAGAAACTTTATTGTCACTTTAAATGTACACTAATCAGCATACATTAAAATGAAATTTTGTTGCATTCTATTCTAGGAATAGACTAGAATAACAGAGTTGGAAGGGACCTTGGAGGTCATCTAGTCCAACCCCCTGCTCGGGCCTAGACCATTTCAGACAAATGGCTGTCCAACCTCTTTTTAAAAACTTCCAGTGTCGGAGCACCCACAACTTCTGGAGGCAGGTAGTTCCACTGGTCCATTGTTCTAACTCTTCTCTTCTATTCTTATTCTCTCTCTTTCAAAGAGAACAGGTCACCTTCAGAAAAGCACCCTCCGGATCTGGAACGATAATAGTGTTTTATTAACATCGTTTTATTCTCCCCCCACTTCTTTTATCCGAGATGCACGACGTCTTCCTTTTGATCCCTTCCTTTTGAGCAGAGATGATCCTTCAGTTGCCATCCTGGGAGTCTTCCTGCATTATCACCGTTCCGTCCTATTTGCCTTGACTTATCGAGAATTCAAGGTCGTTTCCCACACTCCTGAGCATTAGCGTGCATACAAAGATGGCCCGTGAATTTTATTTTTCCTTGAAAACTGGGTTTAAAAGAACCCTCCGTCATAGCGACATCTTTAATTTTCCTTTCTCCGCCCTTCTCATGATCCCAAGTCTTGGCCTACATATTTTGACCGGACCTTGGGAGACGCAACCCATCTCATGATAGCAATTTATGGTCCAGATGATGGTGAGGGACCCTTTGCCTCATGAAGTAAAAGGTGTGGGGGGGCCTTCTTGGAGCTGGATTCATGAGGTGTGCCACCTTGTGTATCGTTTGCGAGACCCTAAAAGTGTTCGGGTTCAGATCCGCTTTCAGTACAAAGGGTGGACCTGACCCAGCTAACACAGTTCCTCATAGTCACATATCTTTACTGTTTTTATCGTACAGGTAGTCCTTGACCTACGACCTCAGTTGAGCCAAAAAAGTTTGTTGCCAAGTGAAACATTTGTTACCTGAGTTTTTGCCCCGTTTTCAGACCTTTCCTGCAGTTGTTAATTTGGGAACATTTTTGTTCGGTGAAGCTGAACAAAGGCCACACCTGGAATCCTGCATCCGGTATGGGTCACCACGATGTAAAAAAGAGGTTGAGACTCTAGAAAGAGTGCAGAGAAGAGCAACAGAGATGATGAAAAGACTGGAGGCTAAAACATATGATGAAGAGTTGCAGGAACGTGAACAGAATGACCAGGGGAGACATGATAGCCGTCTTCCAGTATCTCAGGGGTTGCCCCAAAGAAGAGGGAGTCAAGCTATTCTCCAAAGCACCTGAAGGCAGGAGAAGAAGCAACGGATGGAAACTAATCAAGGAGAGAAGCAACCTAGAACTAAGGAGAAACTTCCTGACAGTGAGAACAACTAACCAGTGGAACAACCTGCCTCCAGAAGTTGTGGATGCTCCAACACTGGAAGTTTTTAAGAAGAGACTGGACAGCCATTTGTCTGAATTGGTATAGGATTTCCTGCCTGAGCAGAGGGTTGGACTAGATGACCTCCAAGGTCACTTCCAACTTTCCTCCTCCTCCTCCTCCTCCTCCTCCTCCTCCTCCTCCTCCTCCTCCTCATTATTTGCAAAATACATCAAAAAATTGCAGCTTCCCGCAATAACTCCAGCAAAGCTACAAAAAACTGCGCTACTCGGAACATCTTACATTTTAAGGAGATGCCTGGTTGATACCTAGGATGCTGGCAGCAACCCATCTCAACCATAAGTGCCAGTCAGTTTGAGTGTTCAGTTCACTGAGTTTCATGTATTATTATTATTATTATTATTATTATTATTATTATTATTATTATTATTATTATTATTATTATTATTATTATTATTATTATTATTATTATCTGGCTTCCCCCTTGACTTTGCTTGTCGGAAAGTCACAAAAGGGGAATGAGTCAGTTGTCAAGCGTGTGAATTTTCATCACGTGACCATGGGGAGGCTGCAAGAGAAATATCTCCTGATGGAAGACGTATTTTCACATCCTTCAACGCACAAAGGGATCGACAGCCCTTCCTAGCATATTTATTCCTGAATTTATGTCTCAATGTCGTGCGGTTTGCCAGAAGCAGCAACTTCCAGGGTCGTTAATTTCCTGTGGATGAAATTGGTGGAATGCAATTTAGGAAATCAGAATTTAGTTTTGCATCTGTAGGTTTGTGCTGAATTTGGGGGTTTCAGACGTCTCTGTTACACTGAATATAGAATACAGGAGCCGTCTGGTCCAACGGCCTGCTCAAGCGGGAGACTTTTACAGAATCAGGGAATGACAGATCTGGAAGGGAGCTCGGAGGTCATCTAGTCCAGCCCCCTGCTCAAGTGGGAGACTTTTACAGAATCAGAGAATGACAGAGCTGGAAGGGACCTCGGAGGTCATCTAGTCCAGCCCCCTGCTCAAGCAGGAGACTTTTACAGAATCAGGGAATGACAGATCTGGAAGGGAGCTCAGAGGTCATCTAGTCTAGCCCCCTGCTCAAGCGGGAGACCCTTAGAGAATCAGAGAATAACAGAGCTGGAAGGGACCTCGGAGGTCATCTAGTCCAGCCCCCTGCTCAAGCGGGAGACTTTTACAGAATCAGAGAATGACAGAGCTGGAAGGGACCTCGGAGGTCATCTAGTCCAGCCCCCTGCTCAAGTGGGAGACTTTTACAGAATCAGAGATTGACAGATCTGGAAGGGAGCTCGGAGCTCATCTAGTCCAGCCCCCTGCTCAAGCAGGAGACCCTTGGAGAATCATAGAATAACAGAGCTGGAACGGACCTCAGAGGTCATCTAGTCCAGCCCCCTGCTCAAGCAGGAGATTTTTACAGAATCAGAGAATGACAGATCTGGAAGGGACCTCGGAGATCTTCTAGTCCGGCCCCCTGCTCAAGCAGGAGACCCTTAGAGAATCATAGAATAACAGAGCTGGAAGGGACCTCAGAGGTCATCTAGTCCAGCCCCCTGCTCCCGCAGGAGACCCTCTACCATTCCAGACAAGCGGCTGTCCAACCTCTTCTTAAAATCCTCCAGCGATGGAGCGCCCCCAACCTTTTTCCACGGATTAATTCTTCTCACTGTCAGTTCCTTATAGCGAAGTGCCATTTATTCTCCAAACAGAATTCTACTTCCCAGAGTTGGCGAGCAACACGTAAGGGAAAAAAGATGGGAAGTGGAACTTGAAAAAAGGGGGTTCTAGACCCCCCCCCTCTCCTACTGTCTTGTCAATCTAGTTCTACCCTATAATACACTTGCTATATTTTCCCATGTTTAAATTTCAGGGCCCGTATACGGCGCCTTTTCTCCCATTTCCTCTGACGTTGCTGGAAAACTACTATTAGGAATCTTTTAATTTTATACCATCTTTCCCCCACCCCCTCCCCGCTCTGTTCTAGGATTACCGTTCGATTTTTTACGAATGCAGTGCCTTGACGGGGGAGAACAGCAAAGCATCTGTGCTGCACCTGGCCAGGTATGGAAAATGGGATTTGAGCCAAGGAAAAGCCAGAAAGGACAAAAGGAGAGAAGGACAATCTCGGCATGAATGAGACTTTGGGGGAAGAGGCACAGAACAAAGGAATTGTCTTCACATTTCTTCTCTTCCTGGCCTCTTCGGCTGCCTGCTGTCTCCTGACCCTGTTCCAACCAGTAGTGAAAATTATAACTTAAATCAGTTCTTCTTATGAGAATTTACACAAGCGGATTAGGTAAATAACTGTCTTTAGTTAGATACGAGAAATGATCAGTCTATAATTTTAATGGTAGGTTTATTTTAACAGTGAGAGACAGAATAACAACAAAAAATCCAGAATCGATCAATCAGTCTGTCTGTCTCCCTGTCCGTATATCTATCTATCTATCATCTATCTATCTATCATCTATCTATCTATCTATCTATCTATCTATCTATCTATCTATCTATCTATCTATCCATCCTTCTATTTGCCTATTATCTATCATCTATCATTTATCTATATTTGCCTATTATCTGTCTGTCTGTCTGTCTATCTGTCTGTCTGTCTGTCTGTCTGTCTGTCTGTCTGTCCCTGTCTGTCTGTGTGTCTGTGTGTCTGTCTGTCTGTCTATCTATCTATCTATCTATATCTATCTATCTATCTATCTATCTATCTATCTATCTATCTATCTATCTATCTATCTATCTATCTATCTACCTACCTACCTACCTACCTACCTACCTACCTACCTACCGGTACCTACCTATCTACCTACCTATGAAGCAGGGTCTTCATACATGTTTCCTAAGCACTGCTGCTGGAAACAAGAATAGAATAGATCGGGGGTCTTCAAACGTGGCCCTTTTATGACTTGTGGACTTCAGCTCCCAGAATTCCTCAGCCAGGCACACTAGAGTTGAAGTCCACAAGTCATAAAAGGGCCACGTTTGAAGACCCCTGGAATAGATGGTCCAGCTTTGGAAAAAAACCCACAATTCCCCTCCATCTACTTTTGTCTCCCATAGGATTTTAAAAGAACAGGAAGACAACGTGAAAGAAAAAACTATTCAGCTGCAGCAACAGCCTAAGAAAACAACTTGTTGTTCCAGACAATAAAACACAATCATTTTCATCTTCCCTACACTACAGTGTCCTAGGTTATATTGTCAGGCATTGTTTTATGGCTTTTACAGGAGCGTAAGTCATTGTTATAGGGACGCTGTGGCTCAGTGGGTTAGGACGCTGAGCTTGTCGATCAGAAGGTCGGCAGTTTGGCGTGTCGAATCCCGAGTGCCGCGTAGCAGAGTGAGCACCTGTTACGCGTCCCAGCTTCTGCCAACCTAGCAGTTCAAAAGCACGTAAAAATGCAAGTAGAAGAATAGGGACCACTACTACGGTGGGAAGGTAACAGCGTTCCGTGCGCCTTTGGCGTCTAGTCATGCCGGCCACGTGACCACGGAGACGTCCTCGGACAAGCGCTGGCTCTTCGACTTTGAAAGAGTCGGAAACGACTAGCACGCGTGTGCGGGGGAACCTTTACCTTTTACTAAGTCATTCTTGTCTGCAGTTCAATTGCAATGGTTTTTAGAATAGATCTCAGAATACCAGAGTTGGAAGGGACCTTGGAGGTCATCTAGTCCAACCCCCCTGCTCAGGCAGGAAACCCAATACCATTTCAGGCAAATGGCTGTCCAGTCTCTTCTTTAAAAACTTCCAGTGTTGGAGCATTCACCGCTTCTGGAGGCAGGTTGTTCCACTGGTTAATTGTCCTCACTGTCAGGAAGATTCTCCTTAATTCCAGGTTGCTTCTCCCCTTGGTTAGTTTCCATCCGTTGCTTCTTGTCCTGCCTTCAGGCACTTTGGAGAATAGCTTGGCTCCCTCTTCTTTGGGGCAGCCCCTGAGATACTGGAAGACTGCTATCATGTCACCCCCAGTCCTTCTTTTCATTAAACTAGACACACCCAATTCCAGCAACCTTTCTTGGTATGTTTTAGCCTCCAGTCCCCTGATCCTCTTTGATGCTCTTCTCTGCACTCTTTCTAGAGTCTCAACATCTTTTTTTACATCGTGGTGACCAAAACTGGATGCCGTATTCCAAGTGTGGCCTTACCGAGGCCTTGTAAAGTGGTATTAACACTTCACGTGATCTCGATTCTATCCCTCTGTTAACGCAGCCTAGCACTGTGTTGGCTTTTTTGGCAGCTGCCGCAACACTGCCGACTCATATTTAAGGGATTTGTTAAGTGAGAACTGGATTGTGTCCATTTTTGAGCTCGGCTCTTGAAACAAGTCCCGGAAACACTCGATCAGGTTGGAAGGGGTGGCTTGTTGGGATTACAAAGCCTGCAATCTGTGCCGACTAATGAAGAATTACCCGTGTTTGGCTTGCAAAAGAGAATAGTAAAATGAGATACAGTATGATGGAGGTCACTTTGTGCAGGCCAAAATCTGTGTGAACTCAACATCCAGGTCAGCAAAATGTTGAGGGAGATTCTCAATCAGCCAGGTAGCCTTGGCTGAAGGTTGTCTGAAGTTGTCTGAAGGCTGAATTTTAAAAATTAGACGACTTCAGACAGACCTTCATCCAGGTCAGCAGGGCAATGAATAAATTTAATCTGAAAACGAAAGCGGATTACCCCAAGCCAGCAGTTATCCACGATGTTAACAACTCCAGATCTAGCTAAAGAAACAACAACACAACCCACTGCAAAATTGATTTGAGGCTGCTGGATGTACAGAGTACGGCTGGACTGCCATCAGGATAATTACTGTATAATTTGGGAAGGGAATAAATGCTGTTTGGGGTTGAAGGGATAGTTAGGCGGCGCTGATTGCTGCAATCGATTGTTCTTATTATATATTTTTTTATATTTAGGATTTTTATACGAGGTGCCTGTAACTTGCCAGATTAGGCTGGACATAAATTATGTAAATAAATAAATAAATAAATAAAGGCTCTGAGTGAGCTTAGCCGATTGTTTGATGGATTCTGTCCTGGGTTTATACACTGGTACACGCAGTTGCTGTGATGGATCGGCAGCTTTCTCAAGGTTGAGGAGATAACAACAGACAAGAAACGCAAACAAAAACAGTCTCTTAAAGAAAAAAAAACACCCACCACTTGCCTGTGGTTTTGCTTTTAACAGGAGGGTGGGGAATAGTCAAAATCCAATCCAAAGCTCTCGAGAGTCAGATCGGGATTGTTAAGACAACCCAGAGGTCAGAGTTTCATGACTGTGAATCCACACAAATGTCAATAAACGAACTGTTGTTAAGTCGGGGACTACCCAGTAGGAGAAGGTATCATGCCTGTTACACACGTGTGCTCACAGCCCCTCAACCAGGGTCTCCAGAGAAGGTCATGGGACCTTTCTATGCACTCAAGCTGCGTCTAGACAGGGGTCTTCAAACTTGGCCCTTTTGTGACTTGTGGACTTCAACTCCCAGAATTCTTCAGCCAGGCACGCTGGTTGAGGAATTCTGGGAGTTGAAGCCCACAAGTCATTAAAGGGTCATAGTTCCCTCAGGCTGGCTGAGGAATTCTGGGAGTTGAAGCCCACAAGTCATGAAAGGGTCATAGTTCCCTCACGCTGGCTGAGGAATTCTGGGAGTTGAAGCCCACAAGTCATTAAAGGGTCATAGTTC
Organism: Vipera berus; assembly: GCF_964194415.1. Lineage (NCBI taxonomy): Eukaryota > Metazoa > Chordata > Lepidosauria > Squamata > Viperidae > Vipera > Vipera berus. The sequence continues at coordinate 2,812,888 of NC_138208.1, read as the reverse complement.
CCTCATGCTGGTGCAGGAATTCTGGGAGTTGAAGTCCTCAAGTCATGAAGGGGCCATAGTTTCCCCATGCTGGCTGAGGAATTCTGGGAGTTGAAGTCCTCAAGTCATGAAGGGGCCATAGTTCCCCCACACTGGCTCAGGAATTCTGGGAGTTGAAGTCCACAAGTCATGAAGGCGCCATAGTTCCCCCATGCTGGCTGAGGAATTCTGGGAGTTGAAGTCCACAAGTCATTAAAGGGTCATAGTTCCCTCACGCTGGCTGAGGAATTCTGGGAGTTGAAGTCCACGAGTCATTAAAGGGCCGAGTGTGAAGACTCCTGGTCTAGAGAAACCCAAGTTCAAGTCCCATTTGACCAAAGAACTCGTGATATGACCTGGAACTCTTCATCTCCTCACAGGGTTGTTGTTGAGGAATGAAAGGCCTGTAAGTTGCCTCGAGAACAGGGGAAAAAAAAGGCCGATTCTAAAAGCATATATGTGAATAAATACACGTCTCTCTGCTCTTCCTGTTTAGGTTCTCCATGTACAGACAGCCCTCAACTTATGATCGTAATGGAGCCTGGAATTATGCTCGTAAATTGTGCCAGATGTTAAGTGGGTCATTATGGGACCGTGCCCAGTTTTACCCTCTTTTCTGAAATGGTTGTTAAGTCAAGACCACAGTTGCTAAGCAAACATTGCAGTCATTAAGCAAAACCACCATAGAAGCCAGTGGGCATTTTTTGTTCTTGTTGGTTTTTTTTTGCCAGCAACCAGGAATAAACACTGGCTTTCAGCAAAACAACAAAACATACGTGGGATCCTGTAAAATGCAGCCCCAAATGTGATCACATGACCTTGGGCTGGGATCAGCCATCAGAACTTTGAAACTGGGTCATAAATAGCTGGGGGGGAGGAGTTGTCATAACTTTGAACGGTTGCTAAGCAACCGACCGTAAGTCAAGGACTATCTATATATTTGGCTTTTTGCCTCAAATGAGCACCCAGCGTAGTAGCCATTAGCAATTATCTGGGAACCACCCAAAGCGAGTCCTATTTCTGGTTTAAATTAAATTTGGCCCAGGCCTCGGATCTACCCGCTTTGGGGAGAACAAAATCATTGCCACCAACGAGGCTACCCTTTTTCTAAATGAAGACTTTTAGATTTCGTTCCGTTAGTTTCTGCCCGTTTGCCCGACCTATCGAGGCGATTTGATGCTTCATCTCTGCTTTCTAGAGCATGAGGGATTGATTTAGCTTAAGAGCAGGCTGTATCCTGAGGCAGGCTGGGTTGGAAGGCACAAAAATAAGTAAATTGCCGGGGGGGGGAAAAGTCAGCAGCCTCGGATATGCTGATGGCACCGGTCGGCTGAATTGAAGGGAAATTTCAAGAAGCAACAGGATGGAAGCTGAACAGGGAGAGAAGCAAGCTAGAACGAAGGAGGAATTTCCTGAGGGTGAGGACAATCAACCAGTGGAACGTCTCGCCACCAGATGTTGTGTCTGTTCCATCACTGGAGGGAAGAAGAAGAAGAAGAAGAAGAAGAAGAAGAAGAAGAAGAAGAAGAAGAAGAAGAAGAAGAAGAAGAAGAAGAAGAAGAAGAAAAAGAAGAAGAAGAAGAAGAAGAAGAAGAAGAAGAAGAAAAAGAAGAAAAAGAAGAAAAAGAAGAAGAAGAAGAAGAAGAAAAAGAAGAAAAAGAAGAAGAAGAAGAAGAAGAAGAAGAAAAAGAAGAAAAAGAAGAAGAAGAAGAAGAAGAAGAAGAAGAAAAAGAAGAAAAAGAAGAAAAAGAAGAAGAAGAAGAAGAAGAAGAAGAAGAAGAAGAAGAAAAAGAAGAAGAAGAAGAAGAAGAAGAAGAAGAAGAAGAAGAAGAAGAAGAAGAAGAAGAAGAAGAAGAAGAAGTAGTTGGAAGGGACCTCGAAGGTCATCTAGTCCAACCCCTGCTCAGGCAGGAAACCTTATACCATTTCAGGCAAATGGCTGTCCAGTCTCTTTTTAAAAACTTCCAGTGTTGGAGCATTCACCACTTCTGGAGGCAGCTTGTTCCACTGGTTAGTTGTTCTAACTTTCTGGAAATTCCTCCTTAGTTCCAGGTTGCTTCTCTCCTTGACTAGTTTCCATCCGTTGCTTCTTGTCCTGCCTTCAGATGCTTTGTGGAATAGGTGACCCCCCTCTTTTTGTGGCAGCCCCTCAAATACTGGAACACGCCTATGTCATCCCTCATCCTTCTTTTCACTAGACTAGCCATGCCCAATTCCTGTAACCGTTCTTCCTATATTTTGGCCTCCAGACCCCTAATCATCAGGACTGCCCCCAACCTTCGCTCATTTCGCCGGGACTTGAAAACCTGGTTCTTCGAGCTGTTTGGCCCAGACTGAGGGGTTTTAATTAATTTAATTTAATTGGGTTTTAGTTTAACTTCAGGGACTGTAATTTAATCATAGTTTTAACTGATTTTAATTTTGTATGCTATGTATTTTAATTTTCCCTGTAAACCGCTCTGAGTCCTACGGGAATAGGGCGGTATATAAATTTAAATCATAAATAATAATAATGATGATGATAGAGCTGGAAGGGACCTTAGAGGTCCTCTAGTCAAACCCCCTGCTCAGGCAGGAGAACCTACGCCATCTCAGACAAATGGCTGTCCAGTCTCTTCTTAAAAATCTCCAGTGATGGAGCGCCCACGATTTCTGGTGGCAAGTCGTCCCACTGGTTAATTGTCCTCACGGTCAGGAAGTTTCTCCTTAGTTCTAGGTTGCTTCTCTGCTTGACCAGTTGTCCATCCCTTGATTCTCGTCCTGCCTTCGGATGCTTTGAAGAATAAGTTAACCCCCTCTTCTTCCTTGTGGCAGCCCCCCCCAAATACCGGAACGCTGCTATCCTGTCTCCCCTATTTCTTCTTTTCTTTAGGCTGGCCAAACTCAAGTCCCGCAGCCGTTCTTCGTATGTTTTGGGCCTCCAGCCCCCTGCTCCATCTTTTTTTACTCTCCTCTCGTGTGTCCTTGACTGTGGGAGGACTGTGTGGAGAGAGTTTCCTCCTTTAAATTTCTGGGAGTTTACCTCTGTGAAGATCTGACCTGGAAAGTTAACACAACCCAGGTGGCCAGAAAGGCCCAACAGAGGCTTCACTTTCTTAGGGTCTTGCGGAAGAACAGGGTAGAACAACGGCTAATGACCCTCTTTTACCGGTCTACCATAGAGAGCATCCTCTCGTACGGTATTGTGGTTTGGTATGCTGGTCTGACAGCCGTGGATAGGAAAGTATTACAGAGGATAGTGAGCACAGCACAAGACATTGTGGGCTGTCCCCTGACACCACTGGATGACCTCGCCAGGGCTCGCTGCCTTGGAAGAGTGAGGAAGATTCTCAGGGATGACTCACACCCTGGACGGTATCTCTTTACTCTCCTACCATCCGGTAGGAGATACAGGAGTATTGCCAGCCGCACCAACAGGCTGAAAAATAGCTTTTCTCCGTGGGCTGTTAGGCTTTTAAATGGGACACAATCTTATGCAGAATTGACTTGGGAGGTGTGTGGTGTGTGGTGTAGTTGGTTCACATAGTGTGGTGGGATGGAGGGTTTGTTGTCACTGTGTGTTGGGGGGAGAGAGCACCTGGGGGGGGGAGGCTCAGCTAATCTCAATGTACACATGTTGTACTTTGACAATAAAGGTTGATTTATTTATTTGACGTCGTGGCCAGCCAATCCTGCCGCCGCCCTCGGGAGCCGCTTAAGCTCCGAGCTGGAGGCCCCGGAGAGCCAGGGACCGAGCGGCGGACCTCGCGGGAGCCCGACCAAGGAGGCGGACCGCGAAGGCAAGAGAGCGCAGCCAGCCCGGGACTCAGCGCCGGAGCGGGGAGGGGCCGAGCCCTGCGCGCAGCTGGGTTGGCTCCCGGGGAAGCGGGGGGGGGGGGTGGAGAGAAGAAGGAAAGGACCGCCCGGCCCCCGCCCCTCCCCGCCTGGCCGTCCCGGCGCCGCCTGCCCTGCCCCGGTTTCCGCTGGCAGCCGTGCCGTGCCGAGCCGAGCCGTGCCAGGTCAGCAGACGGGCAAGCGGGCGGCGGTGCCTCGGTCCGCCAAGGCGGTAAGTGTCTCCCCCCCCCCCGGGGGTCCGCGGCTGGCTCGGCCTGGGCTCGGCGGAGGAGCGGGCTGGCTCGGCGGGGGTTCGGCTCCGGGTCTGGGGTCTCCGGCGCGTCCTGGGCTCGGTCCGAGGGCGGGGGAAGGCGGCGCGGGGCCGGGCTAGGGGTCTGGGTGGGGGGCGGCGGAGGGAAGGGGAGGGATGGAACCCCCCCTCTGCCTTGGACTCCCCCCCTCTGCCTTGAACCCCCCCACTTTGCCCTGGACCCCCCCACTTTGCCCTGGACCCCCCCCTCTGCCTTGGACCCCCCCTCTGCCTTGGACCCCCCCTCTGCCTTGGACCCCTCCCTCTGCCTTGGACCCCTCCCTCTGCCTTGGACCCCCCCACTTTGCCCTGGACCCCCCCACTTTGCCCTGGACCCCCCCTCTGCCTTGGACCCCTCCCTCTGCCTTGGACCCCCCCTCTGCCTTGGACCCCCCCTCTGCCTTGGACCCCCCCTTTACCGTGGACCCCCTCTCTGCCCTGGCTCGCGAAGCCCGGGAACTTCGGGGGGGGGTCTCCTCCGAGCGCGGCTCCCCCACCCTCCGGCGGGTCCTGAGCGGCGGCGGGGCCGGCCCGGCGGGTGGGAGGCTGGCTCTCCAGCGGGGAGGGCGGGCCTGGGAGCGGCTGGGATTCTGCTGCCCCCTCCGGGCGCTCCGGCTGGGAGGAGTTGGGTTGGGCCCAAAAACTTCGGCTGCGCTTTGGTGCACGCGCGGCTGGTTAGCCTGCTCTCCCGGCGCCGGGAAGAAGTTGGTCTGTTTTGTTTTGTTTTGTTTTGTTTTGTGTTTTGTGTTTTGTGTTTTTTGTTTTGTTTTGTTTTGTTTTGTTTTGTTTTGTTTTGTTTTGTTTTGTTTTGTTTTGTTTTGTTTTGTTTTGTTTTGTTTGGGTGGGCATCCACGCTGGAAAGAAGGGCCCGTGCAACTTCTCTCTGCGTGGAATTGCTTAGAGCAGGGGGGTCAAACTCAATTTCATTGAGGGCCGCATCAGCATTGCGGTTGCCCTCAAGGGGCCGGGTGCGTACGGCCAGGGTGGAGGTGGCTAGAGTGCGTATGGCCTACTGGGTGGGCGTGGCCAGCTCTACATCGTTGGCATCAAGGGTGCCTATGGGGGCCTGGGCAGGAGTGGGACAGATCTGAGGGTCTCTGGCAGAAGGAGGGTCTCTGGGCCAGGGCCAAGGCAGCGGGGGCCATTCCCTCACTGTTTCCAGGATGGCTTCGCGGGCCGCATGAAACCACTTTGCGGGCCGAATCCAGCCCCTGGGCCTTGTGTTTGACATGTCTGGCTTAGAGCCCTTCCTTCTCGCGCGGACAGGAACCCGGGCGGTGGAGGGCCCGTCCTTAAAGGAGTTTCCAAACATCTGGATTTTGCAAGTCAGAAATGGCATCGCCTCTGAGTTGGAGGGGAGGGGCGTTGTTCCCCCCTTTCTACCTTTAGTTTGGTCCCCGACCCCCCCTCCCAACCCCCCCACCCCCGGTACCGGGCTGCGGCACACCAGCAATAGGTCCTCACAAACAAGCAAAGACCCATCCGTGGGATGCAGGCATCACACAAAACCACGCACCCTCCGGTCCGTGGAAAAACCTCCCTCCACGAAACCGGTGGTCCCTGGTGCCCCCCAAGGTTGGGGACCTCTTCCCAAATGTTAATTTATCTGGAAAGGCCGGGGCGGGGGGCGGGCTCTGCCTCTCATCTCTTTTCGTTCTCTTCCTCCTCACCCTAATTTGATAGCTTGATCGCAGACCAGCATAAGGACAATGGGAATAGCGTTAAGTTCCCGAGGAGAATCCAGACGTGCTCCAGACAAGAGTATGGGAGACGGGAGTATCCCAAAGCAAAATTGCAAAAGAAGCATTTCAATCAGGAAACCCTAGACCATTTCAGACAAAGGGCTGTCCAGTCTCTTCTTAAAAACTTCCCGTGTTGGAGCATTCACAGCTTCTGGAGGCAGGTAGTTCCACTGGTTGATTGTCCTCACTGTCAGGAAGTTTCTCCTTAGTTCCAGGTTGCTCCTCTCTTTGGTTAGTTTCCATCCGTTGCTTCTTGTCCTGCCTTCAGGTGCTTTGGAGAAGAGCTTGACTCCCTCTTCTTTGGGGCAGTCCCTGAGATACTGGAAGACTGCTATCCTGTCACCCCTGGTCCTCCTCGTCATTAAACTAGACATCTCCATTTCCAGCAACCGTTCTTCTTATATATGTATCTTCTGGGCAGGCCGGCCTATTTTGCCTCCTCCATTTTTGGATTCCAGTCACATGGCCTGGCCACTGAACCGGAGGCCTGGAGGCCTGGGGAAACTTAATAATTGACTTTGCTTTCCGCCCTGTTCTTTTCTTTTTCTTGTTTCCTTTCTCAGAAGTGAAACTCATGTATTTCAGGAAGCAAAAAAAAGGAAAAAATTAAAAAAAGAAGGCAAAACGGCATCCATCCTAAACTAAGCCAAACAGAACTCGCGTGTGGTGTTCAAGGGATATTTTCTGTCTTGTGGCTTCGACATTCCTATAATTTTCGGTGATGCTGATCAAGTCTCTCGGCGCACTTTTTTTTTCCATACATATTTCCGTTTTCATCAGGGAGTTCCTGTTCTGTTTGGGATATCCTGTGGACCTCCCATTCCAGGGGATGACCAGGTCTGACTCAGCTAAGCTTTGCAAGATCATCCAAGGTCGAGTAAGGCGGGGGTCTGCAACGTTGACCACTTTAAGACTTGTGGACTTCAGCTCCCAGATTTCCTCAGCCAGCAGAGCTGTGCTGGCTCAGGAATTCTGGGAGTTGAAGTCCACGAGTCATAAAAGAGCCAAGGTTGCCTACCCTTGGCCTAGGCCTAGGCCGCTTTATGACTCGTGGACTTCAACTCCCAGAATTCCTGAGCCAGCCACGCTGAGGGGAAAGGGAGAGGTTTCCAAGCTGAGCTATGCTGGCTGAGGAATTCTGGGAGTTGAAGTCCACGAGTCATAAAAGAGCCAAGGTTGCCTACCCCTGGCCTTGGCCTAGGCCGCTTTATGACTCGTGGACTTCAACTCCCAGAATTCCTGAGCCAGCCACGCTGAGGGGAAAGGGAGAGGTCTCAAACCTCGTCCGGAGAGCAGGGGAATCAAGCAACCGAGACGAAAGCTGAGGTTCCAAAAGGGTTTAATGAGCAAAACAAACGATCTTCCAACGGAACAAAGCCAGCGTTGGCTGCTACCTGCATCCAACGCTGCTAAATACCTATTGCAGGTACACACCCACGCCCCACCCGGTCGCACCCACCCCCGCCCATCTCCTACTTAACCCCTGTTTCTCCTGAACACCCCCCCTTTTGACACACCCGCCACCCAGCACCCTTCACCTCCCAGCTGATTTCCCTCGCGCACACTCGTCCCGACGCCGCTCGACGCCACCCCCACACCCGTCCCTGAACCTGGCAGTCCAATACAGCTTCGCCCTGCCGCTTGCCGTCCCGACGCCCAGCTGGCGAGCCCCCAGTCCTCTTGCGGTGGAAACGGGTTCCGCGGCCGTGGGCCCCCTCCACCAGCACCGCGAAGGCCGAATCACAAGCCGGTCTAGGCCCAGGACCCTGCAAGGCCACCGTAGCCGGCAGGGCTGGGCCGGGCTGCACGACGCATGCGCGCAGCGCAGAAGCTCCAGCTGGCTCAGCGTGCACGGGTGAGGAAGCGCGGATATCAGCCGGCCGTTGTCGCTGCCGCAGCCGTTGGACGTCTGTGCCAGGTGAGTGTCGCGTCTGTGGCGCCGCTGGGCGTAGCGCCCACGAGGCGCGACATGCCGCCCCTCCTACCAGGGCCCCTCCTGCAGGGGAAGACATAAGAGGTGAGCAAGCATCCACCCTACCCGCGATGTTCCCCCCCCCTCCCCCTGGCTTACCAGGGTGCAGTCGGTGGAATGCCCGCACCAACCGGGGGGCATGTACATCCGCATCCCCTACCCACGTCGCTTCCTCCACTGGATACCCCTTCCACCTGATGAGGTACTGGACACCCCCCCTACGGACCCTGGAGTCAAGGACCTCCTGGACTTCATATTGGTCGTCATGGGTGGGCCCAGGCCCCCCCTCCCCCACAGCTGTTGAGGCTGTGGTGGCAGGCTTCAATAGGCTACTGTGGAACACTGGGTGGAGTTTTCCAAGGATCTTAGGCAGTCGTAGCCGTACGGTTACAGGGTTAATTACCTGTACCACCCGGAACGGTCCGATGTATTTGGGACCCAGCTTTTTGCAGGGAACCTGGCTACGCAAATACTTAGTAGACAGGTAGACAAGGTCTCCCACCTTCGGGACTGTGAACGCCCTTCGCTTCTTATCAGCCTGCTCCTTATTCGTTATCGCAGCCCGCTCCAAGGCTTTTCTCACTGCACCCCAGGCCCCCTCAATCTGCCTCATCCATTCCTGTGGCTGACAGGGGCCCTCGTGCCCTGGACTGCATTCAGGGATGGGGACAAAGTCGTTACCCATAACCACTTTGAAAGGGGAAAGCCCTGTACTGCTATGTACAGCGTTGTTATACGCTACTTCCGCAAACGCTAACAGGTCCACCCAGTTGGTTTGCTGGTACGAAACGTAGCAACGTAGATATCGCTCAACGGCAGCATTGGCCCGTTCTGCTGCGCCATTGGTGCTAGGGTGGTACGCCGTACTGAGTCCTTGGGTTGACCCGATGAATTTAACAAAGTCCTTCCAGAACCGTGCCGTAAATTGAACTCCTCTGTCCGAAATTATACGGCGTGGCACTCCATGCAAACGGTAGACGTGGGTTACAAAGAGCCAGGCCAATCGACGTGCTGAGGGCAGCCCTTTACAGGGAATAAAGTGGGCCTGCTTAGAGAATAAGTCTACCACCGTCCAAATAACGTTATGGCCCTTACTGTCGGGTAACTCAACAATGAAGTCCATGGCTATGTCCTGCCATGGACGAGTAGGATCAGCTACCCTCTGTAGGAGGCCCAAAGGTTTTCCCACCATAGGTTTTGTGGTGGCACAAATGTGGCATCGCCGTATATAGTCCTCCACCGTTTTTGCCATTTGCGGCCACCAAAATTGCCGACGTGCCAAATGTAGGGTTTTCAGAAACCCATAGTGCCCGGCTAGCTTGGTATCGTGGCACCGATAGAGCACTTGCTCCCTCAAAGGGGCTGGTACATAAAGTTGGGTTCCATGCCAGGCCAAGCCATCACGCATAGCAACGGATTCTGGGTGGGCTTGTAGCCAGGTATCCCCCTGAAGGGCTTTCCGAAGCTCCTCACAGAACTCGTCCTGTGCTGCCAGAGCGGTGTCCCCCTCCTGATCTGAACCTCCGGTGGGCACAAGCGCTTGTACAACGTCCTCCCTCTTCCCTTCAAACTGTGGCATACGTGACAATGCGTCTGCTAGGAAGTTCTTCCCCCCCGGAACATATTTTAATGTGAAGCGGAAACGACGGAAGTACAGTGCCCACCGTACATGTTTAGGGGACAGCCGTCGTGGTGTCTGCAATGCCACCAGATTCTTATGATCCGTCCACACTTCAAATGGGTGGACAGCCCCCTCCAAATGATGCCGCCACAGTTCCAACGCCCAGCGTACCGCAAAGGCCTCCTTCTCCCATATTGCCCAGGCACGTTCCGCAGGAGACAATTTTTTAGACGCATAAGCGCACGGTTGAAGCACCCCGTCGTTGTTCCGCTGGAGAAGGACGGCTCCGAGGGCAACATCGCTTGCGTCAGCCTGGACCACGAAAGGCAGGGCAGGGTCTGGGTGTCGTAGAATTGGTTCTCGAGCAAAAAGAGCTTTTAACGTATCAAAAGCTTGTTGGCAATCTGCAGTCCACCCCACCCGTAAACCAGGACGTGGTCGTACGGCTAGTTGTCGTGTGCGAAGAAGGTCCGTAAGTGGTAGGGCTATGGCCGCAAAACAGGGTATGAATTGGCGATAAAAGTTCGCGAAGCCCAAAAACGCTTGTAACTGCCGCCGTGTCCGGGGGGCCTGCCACTGCTGGATGGCCTCCACCTTCTTCGGGTCCATTTCTACCCCTCCTGCGGAGATCCTGTACCCCAAATAATCAAGTCGCTGCCGGTGGAACTCACACTTGGATAATTTCACAAAGAGCCGTGCGTCCCGCAATTTCGTCAATACCTGCCTAACCAAGGCGACGTGCTCCTCCATAGTCTCGGAGTAAACCAGGATATCGTCCAGGTAAACCAGGACCCCTCGATATAAGAATTCATGCAAGACCTGGTTTATTAATTGCATGAAGACGGCGGGAGCACCCTGTAGTCCAAACGGCATCACCCTAAACTGGAAACTACCCAGAGGACAATTAAACGCCGTCTTCCATTCGTCCCCTGCTTTGATACGAACACGGTAATAGGCCTCCCTGAGGTCCAGTTTGGTAAAGACCCGACCTTTAGCCAGGTGGGCCAACAGATCTTTCATTAGTGGGAGCGGGTAAAGGTGCTCAACGCACACCGCGTTCACACCACGATAGTCCACACACAGTCTAAGCCCACCATCCTTTTTCTCACGAAACAGCACAGGCGCCGCCATTCTAGACCGTGCTGGCTGGATGAATCCCCGCTCCAGGTTCTTGTCGATGTACCGCCGGAGTTCCTGCATCTCTTTCGGGGACATGGCGTACATCCGGGGTTTTGGTAATCTAGCACCCTTTTCCAGCTCAATGGCGCAGTCCGTAGAGCGATGGGGCGGTAGTGAGTCGCATTCCCGTTCATTGAAGACGTCCAACAGGTCGGAGTATTCACGGGGCACCTGAGCCTCTTGCGCTAGCCCACCCGCACAGACCCTCTCCCGTTCCCCCGTGTGTAGTGGTCCCAAGAATGCATGCTCTCGGGGGGGTTGTGGGCCCAACCCCAACCGGAGATGGCGGCTACCCCCCTCCCACCAGATCGTAGGACCCCACCGATCCAACCATGTGAGTCCCAAAATAACCGCCTCGGTCATAGAAGGCACCACTATAAACCGTAAAGTCTCCCAGTGATCGCCCATCTCCAGTCGGATCAGTTCAGTGACGTGAGTTATAGGTGCCCCCCCCAAAAGAGACCCGTCCACCTGCTGAAAGCGTAGTGGGCTGGCTAGACGCTTCACCGTGACTCCCAGTCTCGCTACCACCGCTTGGCTCACTAGGCACCGTGTGCTACCTGAGTCTATGAGAGCCTTATATGTCATCCTCTGACCGGTGCGGGGACTAACCAGCACCACAGGGAATACAAAGGGACAGACCGGAGCACTTACCATCGGATCTTCATCCAGATCCTGTTCCTCTGGACTCTCGTACGGAGGAGGCTGTGTTTCTACCGGCGTCTCCACCCGAACAGGAGCAGCTGGTCTGGAAACATCTCCACCCAGTGGGTGAGCGGCCCGTGTCCGCTCCATGGATCTCCGAGTTCCGGTCCCCCGTGCTGGGGAAACAGGGGCTGGCCGGGCAGGAGGCAGAGGGCAATCGACCGCCCGGTGTCCTAGCTGGTCACATCTGAAGCACCTCAGAGCAGCCCGTGCCGGCTGGGAGGAAGGCCGTGTAGACGCCGCTACCGATGGCTCTGCCACTTTCGTCTTTTCGGCCGGCCGTCGACTTCCAGAAGGAGGATCAAATCGGCCTCGCACGTCCTGCAAACCCACGTCCAGCTCCACGGCCACACGGTACCACTCCTGCAGTCGAGCTGGAACGCCGCGGACCACACAAGCTCGACGGAGAACCCCGTCCAGGCCAGCCTTAAAATGGTGGACAAGAAGACGCTCCGGCCACGAGCGCAACTTCCCGGCCACCTTACGGAACTCCCTCACATACTCCAGCGCAGACCGACCACGCTGCCGTAGAGAAAGGATGTCGGCTTCGGCCCGCTGCACCCGCGAAATGTCCTCGAAACGGGCCCGCAACGACTCCAAAAACAGGCCAACATCCCCGAGCTCCCGAGCACGGTCAGTGTATAAATCGGCTGCCCAAGCCGCTGCCTCCCCTTGCAGACAAGCTGTTACTGCCACCACCATGGCTCGCTGGGACACGTAGGCCTGGGCATACTGGTCCATATGTCCTATCACCTGACCCAGGAACATTGCCAGGCGGTCAGGGTGGCCATCATAAGTAACTGACAAAGGTGGAGGTCCCCATGCCACTCCGGGTCCCCACGAAGCCACTTGCGGGCCCAGCACAGGTGAGGCTCCAACTAGCCGTGATGTCGACTGCCCAGGCCTGTCGTCCGTCCCTGACCACACCCTTGCAGCACCTCGCCCGAGGCCTACAGGAGCAGAGCCCTCACAAGGCAGGCCCAGACCGGGTTGGTTCAGGTGGGATGGCGCATCCAAAGGCGGGGCCCCAGCAGGGGACCATTGGCCCGGTTCCTGGCCACCAGCTTCCCCGAACCTGGTTCGCAGGATGTCCATGGTCTGGTTACCAGGGGTGGTGGAATAACTCCACTCCTCCCCCTCGTTCTCCCCAAGGCAGCGCTCCCTCCATACCGACGAAGGCCCCCTCAGCCGAGGTTCGTGGGCCTCCTCGTATCCTCTTTGGCCCAGGGCAAGGCCCGGTCTCCTCCCTCTGCCGTGGCTCTGGGCCCCTGCCTCCCTTGGCTCCACCAAGCGATCCTCGAGCAATGATGGCTGCAGCCTAGGCCGAACCGCCGGGAGCACGACCTCTCCCATGTCCATTGTTCTGGGGGAGGCTACATCAGCCCCGGCCCCCATCCCAGGCCCGACCTCCTTCTCCGAAGCAGCCGCCGAGGCGGGCCTCTGCACTCCCTCCGCCATACAACTCACCCGCTTGTCGCTCGGAAGGGAAAATGAGAGGGTGAGCAACGCTGGCTTTCTCTCAAACCTCGTCCGGAGAGCAGGGGAATCAAGCAACCGAGACGAAAGCTGAGGTTCCAAAAGGGTTTAATGAGCAAAACAAACGATCTTCCAACGGAACAAAGCCAGCGTTGGCTGCTACCTGCATCCAACGCTGCTAAATACCTATTGCAGGTACACACCCACGCCCCACCCGGTCGCACCCACCCCCGCCCATCTCCTACTTAACCCCTGTTTCTCCTGAACACCCCCCCTTTTGACACACCCGCCACCCAGCACCCTTCACCTCCCAGCTGATTTCCCTCGCGCACACTCGTCCCGACGCCGCTCGACGCCACCCCCACACCCGTCCCTGAACCTGGCAGTCCAATACAGCTTCGCCCTGCCGCTTGCCGTCCCGACGCCCAGCTGGCGAGCCCCCAGTCCTCTTGCGGTGGAAACGGGTTCCGCGGCCGTGGGCCCCCTCCACCAGCACCGCGAAGGCCGAATCACAAGCCGGTCTAGGCCCAGGACCCTGCAAGGCCACCGTAGCCGGCAGGGCTGGGCCGGGCTGCACGACGCATGCGCGCAGCGCAGAAGCTCCAGCTGGCTCAGCGTGCACGGGTGAGGAAGCGCGGATATCAGCCGGCCGTTGTCGCTGCCGCAGCCGTTGGACGTCTGTGCCAGGTGAGTGTCGCGTCTGTGGCGCCGCTGGGCGTAGCGCCCACGAGGCGCGACAAGAGGTTTCCAAGCTGAGCCGTGCTGGCTCAGGAATTCTGGGAGTTGAAGTCCACGAGTCATAAAAGAGCCAAGGTTGCCTACCCCTGCCCTAGGCCTAGACCGCTTTATGACTGGTGGACTTCAACTCCCAGAATTCCTGAGCCAGCCATGCTGAGGGAAAAGGGAGAGGTTTCCAAGCTGAGCCATGCTGGCTCAGGAATTCTGGGAGTTGAAGTCCACGAGTCATAAAAGAGCCAAGGTTGCCTACCCCTGCCCTAGGCCTAGGCCGCTTTATAACTTGTGGACTTCAACTCCCAGAATTCCTGAGCCAGCCATGCTGAGGGAAAAGGGAGAGGTTTCCAAGCTGAGCCATGCTGGCTCAGGAATTCTGGGAGTTGAAGTCCACAAGTCATAAGAGTCAAGGTTGCCTGGCCTAGGCCTAGGCCGCTTTATGACTTGTGGACTTCAACTCCCAGAATCCCTGAGCCAGCCATGCTGAGGGAAAAGTGAGAGGTTTCCAAGCTGAGCCATGCTGGCTCAGGAATTCTGGGAGTTGAAGTCCACCAGTCATAAATAGGAGCCAAGGTTGCCTACCCCTGCTCTAAAGCCATCTTCGCTCCAATCTGACTACTAAACGAATTAAAAACAGATTGCGCCCCTGGCTAGCACCGTGTTGAAAGGGCAGCGTGCAAGACTCCTCCAGGCAGGAGGAGGCAAGGCGTGTGGCATTTTGCTCCCAGAGCACGAGAACCCTCTACAGCTGCAAAACAGCTGTATTAACCCTCCCCCAATCTTTCCATGCTCGGCAGCCTGTATATATAAAACCAGCCGCTTTCCTTTTTCCCGAAATCAAAAGCGAAAATTCTGTCTGCAGCCTTCCCGCTATTTACGAAAGAGGTTATGCCATCGAAGCATAAAGGAAGGTTAGTTTGACACGACAAATCTGATTTCCAGGAATCCATGTTTTACTTTCAGAAGAACTGACAGATTTCTTTCCGGTTTGGCCCTAGCATTTGTTGAAGTACCTACAACAGCGGTCCACTTACCGACCGTTTGAAGTTACAACATCACGGGGAAAAAGTAGCTTAGGACCGTTTTTCCACACTTAACGACCGTTGCAGCGTCCCCAGGATCACGTGAGCAAAATTCGGACGCTTGGCAACTCACTCGTATTTATGACGGTTGCAGTGTGTCCCAGGCTCACGTGATCCCCTTTTGCGACCTTCTGACAAGCAAAGTCAAGGGGGAAGCCAGATTCATTTAACAACCGTCTTACTAACTTCACAACTGCAGTGAGCTTAACGGTCGTAAAATGGGGCAAAACTGCCTTAACCAATGTCTCGCTTAGCAACGAAAATTTTGGTCACACTTCGAGGACTTCTCTGTATCGGTGTGCAGAATTCACGCAGCCAAATACAGTAGCCCAGCTGTTTTTCATATCAATTGGCGACACGCAGACGTAGTTGTATAACACCTACGACAAAATATTGCATTAAAAGCAGAAATGCTTGAGAGCTGGGTGAGTGGCGAGGAGGTTCTTGAAAAGCCACCGAATTGAAATTCCTCTTAAGAGACTCAGTCAAGGAAGAAAAAAAAGAAATCTAATTTGGCATTCTCTCCAATTATTAGAACTAGATAAAACTTTGCTTCAAGCTGTTATTTTCTCTTAACTGAAGTCCATATATTAAAAGCCGGTGAGGCTCCTGGCGAGTTGTTTTTCTTCTAAATGACATAAAAACTGTTTTTAGTCTAATTGAAGAGTTCCAAGCAAAAGAATTAACTGCCGTCATCAGGCAAAAGGGATCCTGCAAATTGATGGCTCAGCTAATTGAAAGTTCTTCTTGGTTAGGCTGTCACCATTCCATTTATGTTGTTATTGAGAGTGAAGAGAAGAACCGCGTTGGAAGGGACCTTGGAGGTCATCTAGCCCAACCCCCTGCTCAGGCAGGAGACCCTATCCCATTTCAGATAAACGGCTGTCCAGTCTCTTCTTGAAAACTTCCAATGTTGGAGCATTCACAACTTTTGGAGGCAGGTTGTTCCACTGGTTAATTGTTTTCAATGTCAGGAAATTTCTCCTTAGTTCCAGGTTGCTTCTCTCCTTGATTAGTTTCCATCCATTATTTCCTTTTGGTGCTTTGGAAAATAGGTTGACACACACACCCCTTCTTTGTGGCAGCCCCTCAAATATTGGAACACAGCTACCATGTCACCCCGATCCTTTTTTTCAGTAGACTAGACCTACCCAATTCTTGCAGCTGTGGTTCTTATCTTTTAGCCTTCATTTCCCCACCCAATTCCCCCTGGATCACCTTTGTCGCTCTTCTCTGCACACTCTCCAGAGCCTCAACATCTTTTTTTAAATATTGTGTCCATACCTATTAATTAAAAAAAATGTCCATACAGAATGGACCTTTTATGTTAAATGCCCGTTCCGTAGTTAATGCTGACTTACATCCACAATTGAGTCTGGAATTATGTAGTAAGTCACGTCAGTCGCTAAGCGGGTTGCCAATATGATCCTGCCCGATTTGGCAACCGTCCTTGCAGTGGTTGTAAAGTGAACGCGGCGGTGGTTAAGCAAACTCCTTGTCCACAATAGATGTTCTTTGCGGGAAACAGGGAGTAAATGGATTTCTGATTAAAACATACACACACACACCATTGTTAATCACAGTCATGGGACTGTGGGATGCAGTGAATGGCTCTCAACCTGGGCCATTTAATAATGATGATGATAATGATGATGTTGATGATGGTGATGTTGGAAGGGACGTTGGAGGTCTGGGATGCACCAGACTTGGATACATGGAAGTAAATAGAATAACGGAATAATACAGTTGGAAGGGACCTTGCAGGTCATCTAGTCCAACCTCCTGCTCAGGCAGGAAATCCTACACCATTTCAGACAAATGGCTGTCCAGTCTCTTCTTGAAAACTTCCAATGTTGGAGCATTCACAACTTTTGGAGGCAGGTTGTTCCACTGGCTAATTGTCCTCGCTGTTAGGAAGTTTCTCCTTAGTTCCAGGTTGCTTCTCTCCTTGATTATTTCCCATCCGTTGCTTCTCGTCCTTCCCTCTGGTGCTTTGGAGAATAGCTTGACTCCCTCTTCTTTGGGGCAGCCCCTGAGAAGGAAGGAAGGAAAGAAGGAAGGGAGGGAGGGAGGGAGGGAGGGAAGAAGAGAAAGCTGTGGTCAGAATGCAGCATTGCAAGCTAACTCTGCCCACTGTCAGCAGTTCGATCCTGACCAGCTCAAGATTGACTCAGCCTTCCATCCTTCCCAGGTGGGTGAAATGAGGACCCTGATTGTTGGAGGCCACAGGCTGACTCTCTAACCTGCTTAGAGAGGGCTGTAAAGCACTGTGAAGCGGCCTATAAGGCTAAGTGCTCTTGCTCTTGCAGCATCCTTGTGTCCATGTGATCGAAATTTGGATGCTTGGCAACCGGCATGCATTTACGACGGGGTCCTGAGGTCACACAATCCCCTTTTGCGACCTTCTGACAAGCAAGGCCAGCAGGGAAGGGAAGCCGTGTTATTAACTTCACCCAGGAGTGATTCCCTTAACAACCGTGGCGAGGAGGCTTGTAAAATGAGGCAAAACTCAACAACTGTCCCACTTAACGCCGCCTCACTTGGGGCTCAGCTGTGATCTAAATAGAGGACGACCTGTTTGTAGCGTGTCTAAATCCTTGGCTCCCCTAAGGGGTCCTTTCTGATTCTTTAAATCCACTGGCTCCATTCTTGGGAATCCTGT
Source organism: Vipera berus (assembly GCF_964194415.1). Lineage (NCBI taxonomy): Eukaryota > Metazoa > Chordata > Lepidosauria > Squamata > Viperidae > Vipera > Vipera berus. The sequence goes on along the minus strand of NC_138208.1, from coordinate 2,795,576 downwards.
AACTGCAGCTCCACCGTTGTATGCTGTGATGTGTGTGTGTGTGTGTGTGTGTGTGTGTGTATTTGGTGTGCCAGTGCGGGGGTTGTGGGAAGCTCCCACCTCATTTGGGTGGGAAGCTGATATTCCCGTCTGCTTGATTAAGGATAAATCTGGGAAGGGAAATACCTTGAACGTTTGTCAGGATGGCGGGATACAAATCAAAAGGGAAAAACAAAATAGCTGGATCTTTCACCCCGGCCTTTCTGTGATGGGAAATGACAGGTGAACAACTCATGGACTTCTGTTCAATTACTGGGCAAAACCAGTAGGTGGAAATAAATATCTACGCTGTCAGATATTATCAGATTGATATCCTTTGGGCTGGATAACCAACGCCTGCATTTTCTCACCGGTAACAGCGGGCGGGGAAAACGGCTTCCTCGGAGCTATCCAAAGAGACGTACCTGTGCGTACTATGTCCGGGGTGTTAAAAAAAAAAAGTAATAAACACGCATATGCGTTTCCTGTAGAAGGGAATGGATGGTGATTGACAGGCGTGGAGCACGGCCGCTTTTCAGGAGCTTCAACGCTTTTAGATCAGTACATTTTAAACCAAGAGCCAGTGGATAAATTTCCTACGTCCTATCCAGTCCTCAGTCTTCCCCAGAGTTCAAGCTGTCGTCTCCACGTCAAGGACCATCCAAAGCATTTATAGCAGAAGACTTTTCGATGAAAATGGTTCGTCTTCTCCTTCACAATCCGCTTCTTAAGGAAGAGTTTGGAAATTTTAGTTTATGCAAGCCACAGAGCTTCCTGTTTGTAGCACATCCGCTATTATGATTATTATTTTTTTAGGAGTTTTGGGAAGAAAGCGGTCCATTCTGGGTTTTCATTCCTATCTCCTGCGCATCTCGATGTGAAGGGAGGCCTACATCATTTATAGGCTGAAGTCCCCGAAGAGTTACAGCTTTCTTGTAGCGTAAACAAACATTTCATTGCAAACTCGTCTTCTTCTTTTTTTTAAAAAAAAAGCAAAAAAAAGTTGCAAAAAGAGCCAGGCTAAGTTTCAGTTACAAAGCACAACAGAACAACAGTGGAGATCTTTGTAAATTCTCACACGAAGACCAGGAGGGTGCCTTCATCAAACACAGTTTCTCCGAAGGCTACAATCACATGTGGCTTAATAATGCTGCTGCTTCTTCTTCTTTTTTTTCTGTGAGTTTTTCCTTTGATAGCATCTGAGAAGAGTTGATTGACCGAACGCTTCAAAATATCGAACAATAGATGCTTGTCCAGAAATCCTGGCTTAGAGTCAGCTGGTACCAGCCGTTTGTTAACGAGAAGACCAAGTCAAGAAAACGCAGCCTTCAAAAACTTGTTTAATCAGGAAGTCCCCCCCACCCCCGCTGCTGCATCCCCACAGCAAAGGTGCTGAACGTGGCTTAAAAATCAGGAAAAAGATGCTTCAACAACGTTCCTTAGGAAAATCTAGCAAAACTGGCAAAAAAAAATAATCTGGCAAATCTAGACAGCACATTAAAAAGCAGAGACGTCACCCTGCCAACAAAAGTGCGTATAGCCAAGGCTATGGTCTTCCCAGTTGCAATGTATGGCTGTGAAAGTTGGACCGTAAGAAAGGCTGAGCGCCAAAGAATTGAAGCCTTTGAACTCTGGTGCTGGAGAAGACTCCTGCGAGTCCCTTGGACTGCAAGGCGATCAAACCGGTCAGTCCTAGAGGAGATCAGCCCTGACTGCTCTTTAGAAGGCCAGATCCTGAAGCTAAAACTCAAATCCTTTGGCCACCTAAGGAGAAGGAAGGACTCACTGGAGAAGAGCCTAATGCTGGGAAAGATTGAGGGCAATAGAAGAAGGGGACGACAGAGAATGAGGTGGCTGGATGGAGTGACTGAAGCAGGAGACATGAGCTTAAATGGACTCCAGAAGATGGCGGAGGACAGGAAGGCCTGGAGGAATGTTGTCCGTGGGGTCGCGAGGGGTCGGACACGACTTCGCAGCTAACAACAACAAGGAAGCTTCAGCATTTCTTAGGAATGCATCGCTTCCCACTTTGACAGGAATAATCTGCAATTTCAGGCTTTTTAAGTAACCATTATAGTACAGCACTACAGGTGGTCCTCGGGGCTTAAAAACCGCCCAAAATTACTGCGGTGAAGCGAGACACTTGTTAATTGAGCTTTGCCCCCTTTTGTGACCTGTCTTGCTTCAGTTGGGAAGTGATTCACTGCAGATGATCAGTTGGCAACCCGGTTGTTAAGTGAATTTGCTTTCCCCATGGACTCTGCTTGGCAGAAGGTCGCAAAAGGGGCCACTGCGACCGTCAGAAATATGGCTCAGTTGCTAAGCATCTGAATTTTGATCCTGTAACCCTGGGGGGGGGAGTGTGTGTGCTGTAACAGCCGTAAGGGTGAAAAACAGTCAGAAGTCATTTTTTCCCCAGTGCAGTTGTAACTGAAGGGTCACTAAATGAATTGTCAAGGACGATCTGTATCCATAGTTGAAAATGTACCCCAAACCCCCCAACAGTCCTGAAGGGAAAAACAGTGTTAGGAAATTCAAGGTTGGCTGAATTTATGAAGGGGAGGAAAAAATGGAAAACGAAGACAGACGGCGGCGTTCCAAAATTTGACAGGAGTATATACTTAAAGCACCACTGAATTAATCTTTTCCATTATTACTACTTTCCTAACCATCCCACGAGCCTTTGGAAGTAGCAGAGACGATGCAGCGTGTAGTAGAGGACAGTAAGCAGAAGAAATTGGAGAAGAGGATAAAATTAATTTGTATCCAGCCCACTCCTACAGCAATACCCTGTTTACTATCTGGCACACAGCTGTGTTTTAACGGCTTCCATACACCGATTCGAAATTGCTCTCTTTCTTTGTCCCCCTTCCCTTTTTTTGAGGGATCTTGTTAGCTTCCATTCGTATTCAGATCCTCACTCCCCTTTGCATGGCGGAGCCTCTAACATTTGCTGCAAATCTTTCCGCTCTCACCAACGACACGGTGTCCGCTACACCCGCGTTTCAAATCCCTATCCAAGCCGCTGCTACGTTCATTCATCACCAAGCATCTTTCCACGTATATCATAAATACATAATAAGCAGCCAAGGGGACGTGGTGCATTCTCCTCGCCTGACTCCTTGGAGCAGTTATTAAGCATTCTGTCTATTCTTGCACAAGGTTTATTCTGCGCACAGAAGGCAGGACAAGAAGCAACGGCGGGGTGGGGTGGGGTGGGGAATTAATTCAGGAGAGAAGCAACCTAGAACTAAGGAGAAATTTCCTGACAGTGAGGACAGTTAACCAGGGGAATGTCTCTGGAGATTTTTGGTCCTCCGGCTCACGGTTGTCCCAAAGGTGTTTTTTTTTTTCTTCAGGAGGCAACTGTGGACTTTCTTGTTTTTACTTTGGAGATGTTTCTCTTCTCCTCCCAGAAGCTTTTTCAGCTCTGACTGGATGGTGGGGAAGGGAAGGATTTCTGCTCCTTGCAGACAGAGGTAATTTGCATTCTTTTTTAGAGAGTCGTTGAGGCCACTTGGAGAAGGCTCCACACCCATTTGCACCACTCGGGTGACGCTGAGGACACAGGTGAACCTCCAAGCGGCCTCAGACGACTCTCTAAAAGAAAGCAAAGGGCCAGCTGTCTGCAAGGAGTATAAATCCTCCCGTTTCCCATCATCCAGTCAGAACCTGAAGAAGTTTCTGGTACGAGAAGCGAAAGGTCTTCAGAGAAAAACAAGAAAGTCCGGTTGCCTCCTGAAAAAAGCACCTTTGGGATAACCAGTGGAACGGCTTGCCTCCAGATGTCGTGCCTGCTCCATCACTGGAGGTTTTCAAGAAGAGATTGGACCGCCATTTGTCTGAAACTGCACATAGGGTCTCCTGCCTGAGCAGGGGGCTGGACTAGAAGACCTCCGAGGTCCCTTCCAGCTGTGTTGTTCGGTTATTCTATTTACTTCCCTGCATCCAAGCCTGGTGGCATTCGTCAAGCAACATTCTGCCCCCCCCCCTGCCTGTCCCATAATGCAAAGCCTGAAGGTTTTATTGCGCACTTATCTCCAAGTCAGGATACATACAGTCAATCCACTTTCTCCCATCCTGTCATTTCTCGTTGGCTTCTGAAGAAAACGCCACCTTCGCCCACATACGGTGCGCGCTGCCTTTTGCAAATGGATGCTTTGCAGGTTCTTTTCTGCAGAATTGTGCCGTTCGCTTCCTAGACACCGTCAGCCAAGCGATCCGTGTCCCTTTTTGCCTTCACTCTTGTTAACCTTTTTTAACAGCAGTTCTTCCACTTGTTGGGTGAGAATGCAATCTTTGCACCTCTCTCTCTCTCTCTCTCTCTCTCTCTCTCTCTCTCTCTCTCTCTCTCTCTCTCTGTGTGTGTGTGTGTGTGAAAGAGGTCGCCCAGCCATTCCCTGAGTAAACCGTACCCATATCTTTACATGTGTCTATTCTATCACTTACGCCTGTAGCTTTGTTATTTTTCAATATCTTTGCCTTCTTCCTTTTTCAATTTCTTCCTGGACATTATTTTCATTATTTGCTTCGCTTCTGTTCTTGGACAACCCCCCCCCACCCTCATTCCTGCCCAGAACTGTACAACATGCCTTCATGGTTTCTTTCCCCCAAACCTGGTTTTGCCTCTTCCCCCACTTCCAAAACAAGTCTCTGGAGTAGTTTCCATCCGTTGCTTCTTCTCCTGCCTTCAGGGTCTTTGGAAAATAGGGTTGACCCCCCCTCTTCTTTGTGGCAGCCCCTCAAATATTGGAATGCTGCTGTCATACTACTACTTTTTTTCCACCAGACCCCACTTTACACACACCCAATTCCTGCAACTTTTCTTTGTATGTTTTAGTCTCTAGGCCTTTCATCGTCTTAGTTTCTGCTCTCCGCACTTTTTCCCCCAAAGTCTCAACATATTTTTTTTACCTTGTGGTGACCAAAACTGGCTGGAATATTCCAAGTGTGGTCTTACTAAGGCTTCGTAGAGCAGTATTAGTACTTCACGTGATCTTGATGCTATTATCCCTCTGTTAATGCATCCTGGGATTGCGTTGGCTGTTTTGGCTGCCGCCGGACACGGCTGGCTCATATTTAAACGATTGTCTACTAAGATTCCAAGATCCATCACACAGCTACTGCTGTCGAGTCAGCTTTCACCTCATCTGTACCTGTAGTTTTGGTTATTTCTTGCCTAAATGTAAGACCTTACTTTTCTCTACACTGCATTTTATTTTGCTCGGGACGACAGGCTAGTTAACAACAAGTTTATTTAGAGCAAGACAACATTGAATGACTTGTTCGGCTTTTATAGCCGACAGCTGGTCGCGAGGACCAATCAGCAGTGTTTGTTTTGGCGCCGTGTCAGACGGGGACCAATCAGCGTCGTCTTCTTCTGACAGCTCCGGCTTCCGCGTGGTGTGGTGTTTTGACAGCCGCGAGCTGTCAGTGGTTGCGCCTGCGCAGTGCGGTGGACGCTTTGACAGCTCAGGCTTCTTCACGGTCCGGAGTTTGACAGCCGCGAGCTGTCAGTGGAGGCGCCTGCGCAGTGCGGGGAACTTTGACAGCTGTCAAAGTTCCCGCGTGTATTCCTGTCAAGCGGCTTTACTTAAATACCTTGGCGATGCCCTAATATTTATACTTGTTAACATATGTACACCTCCATTGAAGAATGTTTACATATACAATACACCCCTTACCCCTCCCCTGGTGCGTTTCTTTCCTCTTGGATGTTTGAACCAGCCCATTGATAGTCTTTTAGATAGGTGGGTGGTTTCCGATTCCTGGTTGATCGGCGAAGGGGCGGTGGGTGGTCTGGGTCTAGTTCTTCATTTTGATGTTCAACTTCCTGGTTTGGGATAGGCAGCATTTCCGGTGGGGGTTGTACGTCGGCACTGGTTGGTTGCTCAGCATTGTGTGGCGGTTGTCTGGGTCTGAGCTGGTCAATATGGCGGCGTATGTTGCCCTGTGCCTGCGTAGCTATAAGGTATGAGATGGGCCCTGTTTGTTTTATTACAGTCCCTTGGACCCACTTGTTTTTATCTGTGTATGATCTTGCCCATATTAGTTGACCAGGGTTAAGTGTGCGGCCGGGGTGGGGGTGTTGTGGTTCTTCTGGGTATGTGTCGGGGTGCAGTCTGTCGAGACGTGTTATTAGCCTCCTTCCCCATCTTAATTCCGCTGGTGATTTGCCGGTTGTGGAGCATGGCGTTGTGTGTTGTGCTAAGAGGAACTGGCTGATGCGCCTCTGCCAGTTCCCTTTAACGAATTTTTTTAATGCTTCTTTTGTGGATCGTACCATAATTTCAGCCATCCCGTTTGACGATGGGTGGAACGGCGCCGACGTGACCAGCCTAATACAATTCCTCGTAGCGAAGATCTGAAATTCACGAGAGGTGAATTGAGGTCCATTGTCGGAAACTATGGTGTCAGGTAGGCCGTGAGTTGCGAATATTTTCCGTAAGGCTTGAATAGTGGCTGCGGACGTTGTTTTCCTAAGGGGCGTGACTTCCAGCCACTTGGAATAGCTGTCCACTGCTATTAAGAAACTTTGGCCCTGGATAGGCCCTGCAAAATCTATATGTATACGTGACCAGGGGTTCCTTGTAGTCTCCCATTTATGGATCGGGGCCTGGGGGGGTTCCTTCCTGGTCTCCTGACAGGTATAACACCCACCCACATACTTTTCAATGTGTTTATCTATGCTAGGCCACCACACGTAACTTCTAGCCATTGCTTTCATTTTTACAATTCCAGGGTGCCCTTCATGTAAAATGTGTAATGTTTGGTCTATGTTTTCCTCTGGTATGATGACCCTATTTCCCCATAGCAGGCATCCTCTATGTGTTGAAATCTCGTTTTTCCTATTATAATAAGGTTGGAATTTGGGTTGTGGGTTTTGAGCTGGCCACCCAGTTGTGGCCCATTTGAGGACTCTGGCAAGTATTTTATCTTTTGCTGAATTAATAGCTATTATGTTTGCAGTCAGGGGGCATTCAGGAAGTTGAGAGATTGCTAAAATTTGGCTGGCTGGGGCTGGATCTGAGTCCCTGGTTTGTATGGGCAGTCTGCTGAGACAGTCAGCATGTCCCAATTCCTTACCTGGTTTATGTATTAGTTGATAAGAGTAGGCTGCTAAGAACGTTGACCATCTTAAGATTCTCGGAGAGAGAATTTGTGGTGTAATTTTATTCCAAGTAAATATGCCTAGCAGGGGTTTGTGATCTGTAAATATCGTAAATGGTCTTCCATACAGATAATCATGAAATTTTTTGACCCCTGCTACTATCGCTAGGGCTTCCCTGTCAATTTGTGCATAGTTTCTTTCAGCTTTGGTCAGAGTGCGAGAATAGAAGGCTATGGGTCTTTGTGTGCCGTCCTTGAATAGGTGACTTAAGACTGCCCCAATTCCGTAGGGAGAGGCATCGCAAGCGATGCATATTGGGGTGTCTTCTCTGAAAAGGGTGATGGTTGAGCTTTGACAGATAATCTTTTTTAACGATTGGAAACTATTTTCATGTTCCTTGGTCCAGGACCAAGTTGTACCCTTGTCGAGGAGCCTATGGAGAGGCTCTGCAATAGTGGCTTTGTGGGGAATGAAAGCATGGTAAAAGTTTAACAGTCCCAAAAAGGATTGAAGCTCTTGCTTATTCCTAGGGCTGGGTGCGGTTTGAATAGCCCTTAGTTTCTCGGAGGTGGGGTGGATGCCCTGGCTATCGATTTTATACCCTAGGAATTCTGTAGAAGTGACTCCAATGGAGCACTTTTCCCGCTTAAGTTTGAGACCGGCTTCTCTGAGCCGGCTCAGCACAGCTGACAGCCTGTCAGCTAAACTAGCTTCATTTTCTCCGGCGATGAGAACATCGTCGAAATAGGGGCAGACCCCGGGTATTCCTTTCAGGGTCTTTTCCATGATACCCTGGAAGATACCCGGGGCTGCAGATATGCCGAACTGAAGCCTCTTAACTTTAAAAGCACCGCGGTGGGTGACAATAGTTTGCGCTTCCGCGGTGTCGTCTGTGACAGGCAGCTGTAAATACGCCTGCGAGAGGTCAAGCTTGGCGAAAATGGTGCCAGAGCGGATGGAAGCAAATACGTCCCTTACCGCTGGCACCGGGTAAGCATGGGGGCTGAGGGCTAGGTTGACTGTCGCCTTATAGTCAGCGCATACTCTCACTTCGCCATTAGGTTTGATTGGGGTGACAATAGGGGTCTCCCAGGTTCCCCCATCTGTTGGCTCCAGCACCCCTAGACTCACGAGTCGGTCAAGCTCGTTTTCAATTTTTTCTTTGAGGGCAAAGGGTACCCTCCTAGCTCTTATTTTAATTGGTTGGATTGCTGGATTTAATTGCAGGGAAATGGGGGGACCTGTATATTTCCCTAAAGTGCCCTCGAAAACGTCGGCGTACTTTTCGCAAACGGCTTCCAGGCTGGGTGTTTGAATGGTATTAACCCCTGATAAGGCGATGCCTAGTGGAGTGAACCAGTTAAGCCCTATCAAGTTGGTACGGTTCCCTGGCGTAACTAAAACCTCCAGGGTGCCTTTGAACCCCTTATACTGTACAAGGACCTTGGCTTTCCCTTCCAACGGAATAGGGGTTTTCTGGAAGTCTGCAAGGTGAACCTGAGTTTGTTTCAGGGGAATTTGTCTTCGGCCTTTCTGACAGATCTCCTGATAGGTAGTTAGCGAAATTAAGGAGACCGCTGACCCTGAATCCACCTCCATGTGGCAAGGCACCCCCTGAATTCTGACCCAGACCTTAACCTTGGAACTTATGCAGTTTACCCTATCGATTGTCTCAACCCGGTTGCCTGGTGGGGTTTCCCTGTTGGCCTGGGCAGCTGGCCTACCTGGGGGGTTTGCCTCCACCTCATTGACGTTGTCCCGGCCCTTGCTGCGGCACACCGGCTTGATGTGGCCAGTCTTCCCGCAGTTGTGGCATTTTGCGTTCCTAAAGCGGCAGCTTCCACGGGCATGGTTGCCCCCGCAGCTGGCACAGGCGGCTCGTTGCACGTAACGCGGGGGTGGCGGTGGAGGGTCCCTGACTCCTCGGCGGTCCGACGTTTTTCCCCTCCTCGGCTGTCGGTGCTCCATCCTGCGCTGTAGGGCTTCTCCATCGGTGAAATCTACCGACTCTCCGCTGTCGCTGAAGGTTGCGCTTTCCTGGTAGACGGTCGCCGGGGTCTCTGGGGTCGTGTTCGTCGGCTTCTTTTTGTGGCTGTGTTCATATGCCATGATCTCCCTGGTCAGCTCAGCCAGATTCATGTCAGGTTTGGACGTCAGTTTTTTTTGTAGCTTCTCGTCCCTCAGACCGATCACCACCTGGTCCCTGATGCGGTCTTCCAGGTCGGGGAAGCAGCAGTTCCGCGCGGCGTGTCTGACCCCGGCGATGAACTCGTTGGCGGGCTCGTCCTGCCGTTGTTTCTTTTGTGCGAATTGCACCCGCCAGTACAGTTCCGAGCGAGCCGGCATGTAGTACTTGTTCAGCTGGTCCACCAGGTCCGCGTAGGAGACGTCCGTGATGGGCACTGGGCTGAACAGCCCGACGGCTGCGTCGTACACCGGGGGCCCGCTGATGTACAGCAGGGCGGCGGCCTTTGCTCGGTCGTCAGTAATTTTACTGACGAGGAGAAATCCTTCAACTTGGCCGAGGTGTGATTGCCATCTCTCGGGATGGCGGGTATCAAACTCCCTCACACGGCCGAAGTTTGCCATGTCGTCCGGTCCTGGGTTGCTCCGATGGAAGTTAAAACTTCCGTGTCAGCTCTTGCCGGGAACTCTCTTCCTCGGCCGTGACTTCAGCTCCGGAGCGATCCCACCTTCGTCGCCAGTGAAGTAGCCAAAGGACCGCTCGGGACGACAGGCTAGTTAACAACAAGTTTATTTAGAGCAAGACAACATTGAATGACTTGTTCGGCTTTTATAGCCGACAGCTGGTCGCGAGGACCAATCAGCAGTGTTTGTTTTGGCGCCGTGTCAGACGGGGACCAATCAGCGTCGTCTTCTTCTGACAGCTCCGGCTTCCGCGTGGTGTGGTGTTTTGACAGCCGCGAGCTGTCAGTGGTTGCGCCTGCGCAGTGCGGTGGACGCTTTGACAGCTCAGGCTTCTTCACGGTCCGGAGTTTGACAGCCGCGAGCTGTCAGTGGAGGCGCCTGCGCAGTGCGGGGAACTTTGACAGCTGTCAAAGTTCCCGCGTGTATTCCTGTCAAGCGGCTTTACTTAAATACCTTGGCGATGCCCTAATATTTATACTTGTTAACATATGTACACCTCCATTGAAGAATGTTTACATATACAATACACATCTGGAGCTTCAGCCTATCTTCTGGGGTGTTGTTGTGATTCAGGGTCAGCCTGTGGGTTCGGCAGTTGGGTCGGACGACTCAGAGGAGGAGGAGGGGGGTGTTGAAGACCTTGCTGAGGGGGTTGAAGATCTTGCTGATGAGAGCCCTCAGCCAGGCCCCTCCCACTTGGTCACCACGGAGACCCAGCTGTGTGAGCCTGACAGCGTGGATGAAGATGACCCACAGCTGGCCCTGTTCAAGGACGCCCGACGCAGGAGACAGTCAATCAGGAGTAAATAGAGGAAGGCAATGGGGCTCCTCGGAAAGAGGCAGAGAGAAGCCACGCCCTGAACTCTATATAAGGGGAATGTGTGGGGAGGGCTGGTTTGCTGAAGGCAACCGCTTGGATAGTTCGTGTTTCTTAAAGCTCCTGTTTCTTGGTTTGTCTTGTTCCGTTTGTTTTTGTAGCAATAAATTTGGCAGCCTTAATTCCAGCCTCTTGCCTTCTTGTAAAAGGGGTTGTCCCTGCCTTTTCTGCAGGGCCGGTAGCAGGCTGGTACAGAACAGGTGTTGGCTATTCTTGCCAGGTTAGTGTCATCTGCAAATTTGATGAGTTCTCCTATTCCCGCATCTAAACCGTTTATGAAGATATTGAAAAGTACTGGGCCTAAAACAGAACGTAGACGGGATACCCTACTCTTACTTCTCTCTCCATGAAGATGTAGTTCCATTGAAAACTACCCATTGAGTGCAGTTTGTCATCTAGTTACAAATCCATCTGGTGGTGTTGCTATCTACCCCACATTTTTCTAGCTTAGCAGGAAGGAAGATGTGGTGTAGTTTCTCAAATGCCAGGTATATTTTGTCCATTGCATCCCGCTGATCCGTTAATTTAATCACTTTGTCAAAGAATGAAATACGATTTGTTTGGCACGGTCTGTTTGTGACAAACCCACGTTGGCTTCTGTTAGCAACCATTTGTGGGAAACGCTTACACATAATGCAGCAAAATGTTGCTACTTTTAGCGAAATTAATTTATCTTTATTAGTTGACAGCGCAGGTTTAAATCTATCAAGAGTGTCCCAGAAATTTAAATAAAAGAGAACTAATCAACTGTCCCCATAGAACTGGCAAGACAAAAAAAAACATGGGTTGTGGTTTCTATGGCATCCATATCACAAGACCACTATCAGATTTCGCATAGGGTTTTCCTATATTTCCGTTCCAGGACAGCTGTGGGGAGATCATTAAACCCAGCTAAGGATAAAGCTCGCCTAAATTTGGGGATTGTGACATGATACAAGTATGAGGCTGGTTTAGACACTAAATTCCACTCTGCATTTTCTCCGCTCCTTTTAATTCTGATGTCCTTCTTGTCTCTGACCACATTTTAGGAGAACAAGAGACAAATTCCTTGTGTGTCCAATCACACTTGGCCAATAAATCTATTCTATTCTATTCTATTCTATTCTATTCTATTCTATTCTATTCTATTCTATTCTATTCTATTCTATTCTATTCTATTCTATTCTATTCTATTCTATTCTATTCTATTCTATTCTATTCTATTCTATTCTATTCTATTTTCCTATATTCTATTCTATTCTATTCTATTCCATTCCATTCCATTCCATTCCATTCCATTCCATTCCATTCCATTCCATTCCATTCTATTCTATTCTATTCTATTCTATTCTATTCCATTCCATTCCATTCCATTCCATTCCATTCCATTCCATTCCATTCTATTTTCCTATATTCTATTCCATTCCATTCCATTCCATTCCATTCCATTCTATTTTCCTATATTCTATTCTATTCTATTCTATTCTATTCTATTCTATTCTATTCTATTCTATTCTATTCTATTCTATTCTATTCTATTCTATTCTATTCTATTCCATTCCATTCCATTCCATTCCATTCCATTCCATTCCATTCCATTCCATTCCATTCCATTCCATTCCATTCCATTCTATTCCTACTCTACTCTACTCTACTCTACTCTACTCTACTCTACTCTACTCTACTCTACTCTACTCTACTCTACTCTACTCTACTCTACTCTACTCTTCATTTCTATATTCTGTTCTATTCTGTTCTTATTCTATTCTATTCTCTATTCTATTCTATTTTATTCTAATTCTATTCTATTCTATTCTACTCTGTTCTGTTCTTAATTATTCTATTCTATTCTATTCTATTCTATTCTATTCTATTCTATTCTATTCTATTCTATTCTATTCTATTCTATTCTATTCTATTCTATTCTATTCTATTCTATTCTTTGATTCGATTCTGTATTTCTATTCCATCCTATCCCATCCCATCTTCTGCATCACGCCCAATCTTGATGAAAAAGAGGAGGAGTATCTTCCCCTCCGCCCCCCCCCCCCCGGTCGGCTTTCTATCCCTTCTATGAAGGTTAAGTTAAAAGCAGCGCCACGTCGGAGCACTAAAAAAAAACAGAAACAAAACGAGGCTCCCTGTGCAAAGCCAGGTTTGGGAAAAACGTGATTTCTTTCCCCCTCCTCCACATCCAATACCAAGGGCCAAACTGCACACTAGATGGCAGCCGAGACAGATCCAGGGCTTGAAGCCATGGGAAGCAAAATGTAGACAAAGCTTGTCACATCGACATTTGGACTATTTCATATTTAGGGAAGCCCGCCAGGCATCAGCGAGAGCCCGGGAGGCACTGATGTGTTTTCTGTTTCAGCTGCTCCCAACCACCAAGGCTGGTCAGAGGCACTGGAAGAGGCTGTTTCACTAGGGCCTACTCATTTTATTTTATTTTATTTTTAATCCCATTTATATCCCGCCCTTCTCCGAAGACTCAGAGCGGCTTACAATTTAAAGCACAAATCAAATGTGCTTAGCAATAGCCTTCATTCTATGTATATGCCTGCTTATTAGGGCTTTTGGGGCTCCCCCAAGCGGCATTATTACAAAGTCAGCTTAATTGCCCCCAACAATCTGGGTCCTCATTTTACCTACCTCGGAAGGATGGAAGGCTGAGTCAACCTTGAGCCTGGTGGGACTCGAACCTGCACTAATTGCAGGCAGCTGGTGTTACTTAAGGAGGCATTAGCCCACTGCGCCACCAAGGCTTTTAGCAGGAGGCGAAGCGCTTGCCAGCCTGATGCGCTCTGTCCCCGGGCTGCCACCCCCCCCCCATGGCCCGTCTTCTGCGCATCCATGCGTGCGTGGTGACATTAGGAACAGCAGCGTTGGCGAAGTGAGCAGGCTGCACACACACAACCCCTTCCCAAGCTGACCGGCGGGGCTGTCTCTGGACAGCGGCCAGAGGCGTAGACAGCTCTCTGAATGCTTCCTGCAATCCTGACTTCTTCTGTCGAGAGCCAGGAATGGACTTGTGCAAAATTGCAGAATTGAGTTTGTGCAAAAAAAAAAAAAGGTATGGGGAAAAAAGGAGGGCTATCTGCCTTTTCCTCCCAAAACTGCTTTTTTTTCCAAAGGGCAACTGGATTTTCTTGGGGTTTTTAATAGTACTAATACTAATAATAACAATAATAACAATAACCAACAAAATAATAATAATAATAATAATAATAATAATAATAATAATAATAATAATAATAATAATAATAATAATAATAATAATAATAATAATAATGATGTTGGAAGGGACCTTGGAGGTCATCTAGTCCAACCCCCCTGCTCAGGCAGGAAACCCTATACCATTTCAGACAAATGGCTGTCCAGTCTCCTCTTTAAAAAAATCCAGTGTTGGAGCATTCACCGCTTCTGGAGGCAGGTTGTTCCACTGGTTAATTGTTCTGACTGTCAGGAAGTTTCTCCTTAGTTCCAGGTTGCTTCTCTCCTTGATGAGTTTCCATCCGTCGCTTCTCGTCCTGCCTTCAGGCGCTTTGGAGAACAGCTTGACTCCCTCTTCTTTGGGGCAGCCCCTGAGATACTGGAAGGCTGCTATCATGTCCCCCCTAGTCCTTCTCTTCATTAAACTGGACATACCCAATTCCAGCAACCGTTCTTTATATGTTTTAGCCTCCAGCCCCCTGATAATTTTATTTGTTTGTTTCTTTGCTTTGAAAACTTTCCGCTTCTTATCCAAGAAGCTTTGAAGAAAAGCTTCAGTGTTTTAAACGGAAACGCCTCCCTTCCCCACACCCCCCCGAAAAAAAAAGAAGAAGTCCAGTTGCCTTTCGGAAAAAACACCTTTGGGATAGCCATGACTTGGAGCAAGAGTCCCCAATCGCTGTGCTGTGGCCCGTTTGGAAACGGGTCGTGGAAGTGGCAGGAGAGCGTGCGCGTGCCCGCAGCTCCACTTGCACGAGCAGTGGGCAAGTGCGTACGCCACCACTTGTGTGGCCCCCTCCCCTCTCCCCACTCCCGATGGTCTGCAAAGTCGGAAAAGTTGGGGACCGCTGACCTGCGGCAGGGGTTCCCAACCGCTGGTCCGCGGACCGGTACTGGGCCATGGCATGTCAGCAACTGGTCCGCACAGACAAGCAAAGCCCCATCCGTGGGATGCAGGCGGCACGCGAAACCACGGAACCGGTCCCTGGTGCCCAAAAAGTTGGGGAACCTCTGACCTGGAGGATTGAGAACCTTTATAGACGTATAGCCTTCCTTTTATTTGGATCTTTGGTTATTCAGGTTTTTCCCCCGCGTAGAACTAAAGGTGTAGGGGCGACGTTTCGACGGAATCCCATCCGTCATCATCAGGCTGGTGGCTTCTGCTTCCTTCTTCTGGGAGAAGCATGTGGCTGTTTGTTCCTCTTTTTTAAACTGCCAGAGGGGGTGTGCTCTGATTGGGTGGGGGAGTAAGTGTGTTCTGATTGGGTGGGAGTGTGTTTTGAATGGTGGGTGTGTTCTGATTGGGTGGGGGTGTGTTTTGAGTGGATGGGCTGGTCTCAGCTGCCAGCCTTAGACCTTTTATTTATTTATTTATTTATTTATTTATTTATTTATTTATTTATTTATTTATTTATTTATTTATTTATTTATTCATTCATTCATTCATTCATTCATTCATTCATTCATTCATTCTCTCCCCTTTTCGGTTAGTTTTGTGCTGAGTTTGCACAACACGCCAGCCTAGTCTAAAACGGGTCTCGGCTGTCTGACGTTCATCGTATTGTGGAATGCAGCTTTTGGACTATCGGGATGGACGTGGAGAAAGCCGGCCCTCTCGACTCCTGAGGCTTAACTTATGGCGCAGTCCCAACGTCTCGGTGCTAAAGAGACCCAGAGCTTGCCTGAATGATGCTCACGTGCGTGTGTGGCCTCTTGTGTTGCAGGAGGAGAAGAGAAGACTGCAGCCTTGGGACAAGCTCCATCCCGCGGGACACCAGAAGTGACGTTGCAAGGGGGTATGTTGCCACATTTGCTATCTTTAAGGGGTGCATATGTAGGTTTGGGTGCCAGAACTGGTGGGAGCTCTGACCCCTTTCCAGTTTGGGGTGGGGGCTGCATCTCTGCTGTGCAGCCCTGAACCTCTGTGTAGGTCTGTTGGGTTCCATTGCTGAAAGCCGCAAGGAAGCTTGTCGGCAAAGGTGCTTTTCCAAAAGGCCACTATACTTACTTTTCTTTTTTTTATTGAAAAGTTTTAAGATACATTTTTAAAAACATAAACTCTCTCCCTCCCCCTCCCCTCCCCCTTACCCTCCCTTACCCTCCCCCCTCCCCGACTTCCCAGAGCTGAATACAGGGTATAAACTTTACAAACGTAAGCTAAAATATGTTAACTAACCAAAAAAGACACATTAAATTCTATCGAACTTTAACTCCCCTTAAACATACCTAAATTACTAATTACACTATACTTTCTTGTGTGTGTGTGTTTTTCCCCTTGAAAATCTTTTGCTTCTCATTCAAGAAGCTTCTTCAGTTCTGACTGACCGGTGGGGAATGGAAAGATTTACATTCTTTGCCCTAGACCCGTGGTGGCGAACCTATGGCACGTGGGCTGCAGGCGGCACACAGAGCCCTCTTTGTGGGCACGCACGTTGTCGCCCCAGTCCTAGGCCTTCAGCTGGTTTTTATAAAACCTTTTCACTTTAGGCTTCCACCACCGTGTGCAAAAAAAAAAAAAAGGTTCAATCAATCAATTTCAATTTCTCGCGGGAAAAAAAAAAGATCTCGCAAAGTTGGAATTGATGGATTGAACATTTTAGTCCCACCCAGTCTGCCGTTACCACCGAAGCCATGCACCGAGTTAAGAGTTTCCATCTGTTCCGTCTTAGAGGTGAGAGCTCTAGGCGGTATCTCTCTCCCCGGCTGTATATCTCAGGCTGCTCCCCGGTTCTGGCCGTTGTGAGAGAACGGGGATTGTCCCGGGGTTACCCAGCTCTAGTGGCAGAGGAGCTGGGTCTGCAGTCTGGATATTCTCCTTCCACTTTAAGATCCTCCCATTTAATTTATTTTGATATGGGTCTGTTTTTGCTGTATTAACCAATTATTATCATGGTTCTGAGGTACTCCAGCACGGTTTTACTCGCCCTCAGGGGTGCCCCCCCATCCTGGGTGCGACCCGCCTTACCTTTTAATCTGCCTCTTGATGACGGGCCCGATTGCTGGGACCCTGAGAGATGGCCGGGAAGGAACAGGGGCCTAAGATATAAATTTAATAAGAGGCCCCTGATTACTTTTTTAGCCAAATTTTTTGTAGGGTTAGGGAGGGGGGAGGGTTGTGGTTGGTTGGAGATGGGCGGTAATCCGCCAACTGTTGTTCAGGCCAGGCCCATGACAGATCGCGTTGAGGGGGAGCCGGGGTCGGTCATCTCCGGAGCTCTGGAGCGGGTCGTGGGATTGCCAATTCCCACGACGATAGGGAATGGCAGCAGGTGTAAGATCAGAGGGCCGTATCGACCTCCGGGAGGGCTTCTCCGCTATTTACAAGCGGTGAGGCGCTCCGACCCTCTGTCTTCGACCCAAGGTTCTGGGAGCGGGGATGTGCAGCCACCTGAGCTCCGGCTGGTGTACCTGAATGCCAGGTCCATTGCTAACAAGGCTCCTCTCGTCCGGGATCTGGTCGAGGGTGAGCATGCGGACCTGGCCTGCATCACGGAAACCTGGTTGGGCCCTGAGGGTGGTATCCCCCTGGTTGATCTTTGCCCACCAGGCTTCCGGGTGCTACACCGGCCTCGGACTCAGGGTAGGGGTGGGGGAGTGGCTGTGGTTATGAGGGAGATCTTATGTCCGCAGGAGGCCACCGTTCCTCAGATAGTCGGGTGTGAATCTCTCTTATTGAGGTTTGGTCCTAGGGCGCAGTTGGGCTTGCTGCTGGTGTACCTTTCGCCTAGTCGCGCAGCAGCAGCCCTGCCTGAGCTTCTCGATATCCTCTCAGGGCTGGTGATTGAGTTTCCCAAACTTATGGTTTTGGGAGACTTCAATCTACCATCCCTGGGAGGAGCATCTGAGTTAGCTCGGGAGTTCATGGCTTCCATGACGGCCATGGACCTGACGCAGGTAATTCATGGACCGACTCATGAGGGAGGCCACACCCTTGACTTGGTTTTCTTATCTGGTCGGTGGTTAGATGATCTTGGTGGGGGCTCCCCAATTGTTATGCCCCTGTCATGGACCGATCATCATCTCCTGCGGCTGGTCTTCCGTTTTGCCACTCCCCACCGTGGGGTTGTTGAGCCAACTAGATGGTTCCGCCCCAGGCGCTTAATGGACCCTGAGAGGTTCCAGGCAGCACTGGGGTCCCCACCTGCCTCCTCAGCTCACAGCTCGGCAGATGCCTTAGTGGAAGCCTGGGAAAGGACGGCCACGGAGGCACTTGACCGAGTTGTACCCTTGCGGCCCCTGACCCGGCGCAGATCCCAATGGGCTCCATGGTTCTCCGCGGAGCTCCGGGAGATGAAGCGTCGGAGACGGGGCCTAGAGAGCGTTTGGAGGTCCAGCCGATCTGAATCCGACCGATTGCGACTAAGAACCCATATTAGGTCTTATCTCGCAGCGATGAGGGTGGCGAGGTCTAACTACTTCGCTGCCCTCATCGCGTCCGCAGATAATCGCCCGGCCGCCCTGTTTAGGGTGACCCGCTCCCTCCTTAATCAGGAGGTGAGTGAGGAACCCTTGCAGGGGCGTGCCAAGGAATTTAGCCAACATCTGTCGGACAAAATCGCTCGGATTCGGATCAGTTTGGAGTCCGACTGGGCAGTATTGGACGATCAGGACACGAGCGGTCTTGTCAATGTCACCTGGGAGGAGTTCGATCCTGTAACTCCGGAGGAAGTGGACAGGATCATGGGGAGGCTGAGCTCCACCACATGTTTATTGGACCCGTGCCCTTCCTGGCTGGTTTATGCAGCCCGGGAGGGGACACGAGGCTGGTTCCAGGCGGTTATATCTGCCTCTTTGAGTGAGGGTAGTTTTCCCGCCGCCTTGAAAGAGGCGGTGGTAAGACCTCTCCTCAAGAAGCCTGCCTTGGAGCCGGCTGTTTTGAATAACTTTCGTCCGGTCTCCAACCTTCGCTTTCTTGCGAAGGTTGTTGAGAGTGTGGTGGCGCATCAGCTCCCTCTGGTCCTGGATGAAGCGGATTATCTAGACCCGTACCAATCGGGCTTCAGGCCCGGGTACAGCACGGAGACGGCATTGGTCGCGCTGGTGAATGATCTCTGGAGGGCTCGGGACAAGGGATATTCCTCTGTCCTAGTCCTATTAGACCTCTCAGCGGCTTTCGATACCATCGACCATGGTATCCTGCTGCGGCGTCTCAGGGGATTGGGAGTGGGAGGCACGGTTCTTCAGTGGTTCTCCTCCTATCTCCTGGGACGCTCGCAGTCGGTGTTGGCAGGGGGGCAGAGGTCGACCACGAGGCCTCTCGTTTGTGGAGTCCCTCAGGGGTCGGTCCTCTCGCCTCTCCTGTTCAACATCTACATGAAACCGCTGGGTGAGATCATTCGTGGTTTTGGAGTTGGGTATCATCAGTATGCTGATGATACCCAACTTTTCATTTCGACCCCAAACCACCCCAGTGATGCCCTCGACGTGATGTCCCGGTGCCTGGAGGCGGTCCGGGTCTGGATGGGGAGGAACAGGCTTCGACTCAACCCTGACAAGACTGAGTGGCTGTGCGTACCGGCATCTCGGGATATTCAGGATATCCCACCCCCACTATGGGGGGTGAGTCATTACCTCCTGTAGATAGGGCTCGCAACTTGGGAGTCCTCCTAGATTCACAACTCTCCTTAGAAGACCATATTGTAGCTGTGACTAGGGGGGCCTTCGCCCAGGTTCGCCTGGTGCGCCAGTTGCGGCCCTATCTAGACCGGGATGCCTTACGTACGGTCACTCATGCGCTCGTGACCTCTCGTCTTGATTACTGCAACGCTCTCTACATGGGGCTACCCTTGAAGACCACTCGGAGGCTCCAACTGGTACAGAATGCAGCCGCGAGAGTTGTACTGGGAGTTTCCCGATACTCCCATGTCACACCTTTGCTCCGCGAGCTGCATTGGCTACCAGTTGTCTTCCGGGTGAGGTTCAAGGTGTTGGTAATGACTTACAAAGCCCTTCATGGCATGGGTCCGGAATACCTTGGGGAGCACCTGCAGCTGGCGTCAACTTCCCTCCGCCCAGTACGCTCCCACAGAGAGGGCCTCCTCAGGGTGCCACCGGTCAAAGAATGCCGACTGGTGGCCCCCAGGGGGAGGGCGTTCTCTGTGGGTGCACCGGATTTATGGAACCATCTTCCGGTTGAGCTCCGGATGGCGCCCGATCTCCGCTCCTTCCGGCGCGATCTTAAAACCCATCTCTTTAAACAAGCTGGCCTGGCCTGATGGGACGGGGTGGGATTTTTATAATTGAACTTTAATTTTAACTTGTATCAATTTTATGGGCATTGTTTAATCATGTTTTAATAATTTTAATTTTTGTGTCTAGTTTTTATGTATTGCCCTGTTCACCGCCCTGAGTCCCCAGGGAGAAGGGCGGTATATAAATTAAATTAATAAATAAATAAATAATAAATAAATAATATTTATTTATTTATTTTATTGGATTTGTATACTGCCCTATTCCCGTAGGACTCAGGGCAGTTTACAGGGCAGTTCAAACCATGAATACAAAAAATTAAAAACAATTAAAACAATTAAATTAAAATTCAAGCCCCAAGAGTAAATCTAAAACCCAGTTAAATTAACAACCCCACAGTCTGGACCAAACAGATCGAAGAGCTAAGTTTTCAGGTCCCGGCGAAATGAGCGAAGGTCGGGGGCAGTCCTAAGTTCTGTGGGTAGTTGGTTCCATAGGGCAGGCGCACCCACAGAGAACGCCCTTCCCCTGGGAATAACCCGCCGGCATTCATTAACCGGCGGTACCCTGAGAAGGCCCTCCCTGTGGGGGCGCACAGGACGATGGGAAGATGATGCCGGCAGCAGGTGTTCCCTTAGATAGCCCGGACCCAAGCCATTTAGGGCTTTATAGGTCATTACCAGCACCTTGAATCTCACCACGCCCACCCAATGGGCCACGCCCAACCGGCACCCGATGATACATACGTGGATTTTGGGTTGCAGTTTGGGCACTCGGTCTCTAAAAGGTTCGCCATCACTGCCCTAGACACAAGCTCAGGTGCCCTCCAGCCCTTTCACCTCTGGAGGGAACTAAGGGCTGAGGACATCCAGTTGTGGTGCTTTTAACCTAGGCCAGGGGTAGGCAACCTCGGCTCTTTTATGACTCATGGACTTCAACTCCCAGAATTCTGGCTCAGGAATTCTGGGAGTTGAAGTCCACGAGTCATAAAAGAGCCGAGGTTGCCTACCCCTGGCCTAGGAGAAACGCAGAGAGGGAAGTGTCTGTGGAGATTCTCAGTCATCCCAAAAAGTGTTTTTTTTTCAGGAGCCAACTGGACTTCCTTGTTTTTCTTGGAAGACCTTGCTCTTCTCATCCCAGAAGCTTCTTCAGCTCTGACCGGATGGTGGGGAAATTCCCCACCATCCAGTTCCCCACCATCCGGTCAGAGCTGAAGAAGCTTTTGGGATGAGAAGCGCAAGGTCTTCCAAGAAAAAAACGAGGAGGTCCTGTTGGCTCCTGAAAAAAGCACTTTTGGGGACAACCAGGGCCTGGAGGCCTGAGAATCTCCGTAGACATTTAGCCATGCATTTTGGGATGAACGGTGCGGGAGGATGCACGGATTTCCTGGAAACATTGCAGACTAGAGGGACCGTCTGCGCTTCAGTCTGAAATGCAGACCACACAGACTCATCCCCCACAGCCTTGCCCTGGTCTTCAACAGGGAAGGGACCCAGGGCAGGAAACATCCTGCAGCCCAGAAGGCTCCACGCCCCTTTGGACCGCTCAGGTGATCCTGAGGACACGGATTAACCTCCAAGGGGCCTCAACGACTCTCTAAAAGAAGGCAAACGACCAGCTGTCTGCAAGGAGTATAAATCCTTCCGTTCCCCACCCTCCAGTCAGAGCTGAAGAAGCTCCTGGGATGAGAAGCGAAACGTCCTCAAAGAGAGAGAGAGAAAAAAAACAAGACCGTCCAGTTGCCTCCTGAACAAAGGCACCTTTGGGGCAGAGAGGGAAGGTTGCAAGATGCAGCCGGACACAGGCAGGGGTGGGGTGGGGACTGCCCTCCGTTGCCAAGCGTCTTCTAAAAGGCTCCCCAGGCTTCACTGCAACGCTCAGGGGTCTCTTTGGAGCACGGCTGTGGCTGCCACTCTCCCGTCCTTCCTCGTCGCCCTCTTTCCTTTGCTCCGATTCGTGGTCGGCCGGAGAAACGGGCAACATCATAGGCAACCGTGATCTGTTGAAAGGCCTCCGTCTTCGCCCTGAAAGCATCGGTTACAATCCTTCCCAATACAAGGGGGGGGGGCCTTCTCTGCTCCGGGGAGGAGTTTGAACAGCTGGAAAGGAGGGTGTCGGAGGTGTGAGTTGCCAAGAGGGGGAGGGGGTGGGTTAATCCAGAAAAATTGTACGACCCACCCACCGGCAGCTCGACGGCCTGTCTGAGGAGCCTGGCTTACCCCCCCCAGCCCCGCCCTTACCCCCAACACCCCCCCCTGGTTTCGTTCATGGCAGAATCTCCATCCTACTAGCAGGAACGTCAAGGCATAAAAGGGTGTTGCAAACGGGCCAAGCTGCACGCTGGGTTTTATGCCCTCTTTCTTTCTGGGTTGCTGAGTGAACAGAGGGGTCTTAATGCGTGTCTGGCAAGTCCCGGCAAATGATCTGTCTCCGATTCCCAGTGCACATGGGGTTTATTGTCTGTTTTAAACCCAGAGTAAGATTTGTATCTGCATTCCGAGCACATTTGTATTAGGCAGCATCCAGATAATCTGTACCCAACATTTAAGGGTACCAAAAGTCTCTCTCTCTCCCTCCCTCCCTCCCTCCCTCCCACTCTCTCTCTCTCTCTCTCTCTCTCTCTCTCTCTCTTTTAAAAGGAGAATATTTGTAGCGCAGGGTTGAAATCAGGAGTCCTTGGTGATCTCTGAGCTTGGTGGTTTTCTTGAAGGCGTTTCATTATTCAAACTGGGTGACATCATCGGTGCTAGAAGGGAGTAGGGTTTGTGAAATGATGGAGGAGGAGGAGGAGGACGGTGGGGTCCTTGATGCTCTCTGATCTTCGTGGTTTTTCTGGCAGATGTTTCATTACCCAAACTAGGTAACATCTCAGTGCTACAAAGGAGGTTTGTGGAATGATGGAGGAGGAGGAGGAGGAGGAAACCGCAGCTTTGCTTGCTTGTGTGAACCAGTTGATGGCGTGCCACAGCCCAGTACTGGTCCATGGACCTGGGGTTGGGGACCCCTGATCTACCCATCTGTTCAGTTCTTTCCAGACCAGAGAAGGACTGAAGCAGGAAACATGTTTCCGTTCCCTTTGCTTACCATATCCCCTTTTTTCTTAATTATCCGGGCTAGAGCGTCCCTCTCCATGATAACAGATGCCTAATTTACAACTCTGGAGTCACAGGCAACCGTGATCTGTTGAAAGGCCTCCATCTTTCCCACGCTGTCCTTCTTTTTCCTGCCCCAGAAACTTTCCTTCCACAGTTGAATTCGCCACCCTGTTTTTAAGGCACGGTGCGAGAACTGGCTCTTCGCACTAACCGTGTGTCCCGCCCTGCGTATTTCTGCGTTGGACGGACCTTTTCCCGGTGAATGCAAATTTTGCATTTGTTCCTATTAATTTTCGTTCTGTTAATTCCAGTCCATTTCTCTAACCCAGAGGCCCCCCAACCTTTTGGGCACCAGCAGGGACCACCGCTTCCGTGGAGAGAGTTTTTTCCGCGGACCGGAGGGGGGCGTGGTTTTTGTGTGCTGCCTGCATCCCGCGGAGGGGGCTTGGCTTCTGTGCGTGGACCGGTTGTTGGCGTGCTGCAGCCCGGTACTGGTCCACAGACCCGGGGGTTGGGGACCCCTGCTCTAACCTATCAAGACATTTTGAATTTTGTTTCTGTCTTCTAGCACAGCGGCCCCCAACCTTTTGAGTACCAGAGACCAGTCCCACGGAGAGGGGTTTTGTTCCGTGGACCGGAGGGGGCATGGTTTCGCGTGCTGCCTGCATCCCACGGATGGGGCTTGGCTTCTTTGCATGGACCGGTTGTTGGCATGCCGTGGACCGGTGCCGGTCCACAGACTGTGGGTTGCAGACCTCTGTTTCCCACATTTCTATCACTGTCTTGGATGAGGAGATGCAGAGGTTAGTTTCTGAATTGGCAAAGGAGGCAAATGACCCGACATTTGCGTCCTTTGCCAATTCAGAAACTAACCTCTGCATCTCCTCATCCAAGACAGTGATAGAAATGTGGGAAACGGCAAGAAGAATTTTGTGGCCACCCACTCAGTTGAGGAGGATCATTAAGGCCACTCCTTGAGCACCATGTTCACCCTGTCATTTAATTCTCACGCCAGGCAGCCAGGGATAAATGGACTTCCTCAAATGCTTTGCTAAATCAAGATTTATCTACAGCCTTCCCACCATCTATTAAGGAAGTTAGCTTGCTTAATGTTCTCTTGAAAAATTCATGCAGACGTCTGGTGCTCAGTGACTGGAGCTCAGGTTTGTAGAACTGATCTTTT
Organism: Vipera berus; assembly: GCF_964194415.1. Classification (NCBI taxonomy): domain Eukaryota; kingdom Metazoa; phylum Chordata; class Lepidosauria; order Squamata; family Viperidae; genus Vipera; species Vipera berus. The sequence goes on along the minus strand of NC_138208.1, from coordinate 2,771,262 downwards.
TCTCCATGACCTGCCTTTGAGTCTTCCCGGATTATCAGTGCAGGTCGTCCTCCGGTTACGACTGCAATCCAGCCCAAAATTTATGTTGCTAAGTGAAACCTTTATTGAGTTAGTTTTAAGACCTTTTGAAAGGCCTTTTCTGTTACAGCTGTTAAGGGAATCTGGTTTTGCCCTGGACTTGGCTTGTCAGAAGGTCGCAAAAGGGGATCGCATGATACCCTGGGATGCTACGACCATCATAAAGACAAGTCAGTTGCCAAGCATTTCAGTTTTTGATCAAGTGACCAGGGGGATGCCGCAACGGTCGTAGGTATGAAAAACAGTCATAAATCACGACGACAATGACGACAACGATGATGACGACGACAACAACAACAACAACAATAATAAAAGTTGGAAGGGACCTTGGAGGTCTTCTAGTCCAACCCTCTACTCAGGCTGTTTTAACTTTGAACAGTCACTAAATGAACTGTTGTAAGTTGAGGATTATCTGTATTTGCTAGTTCTTGCTTTTGAAGATACAAATATTTGTCCTTTGCCAATTGTTTAGCACTTGATCATCCATCCAGGAATTCTCATGGTTAGAATAGAATAGAATAGAATAGAATAGAATAGAATAGAATAGAATAGAATAGAATAGAATAGAATAGAATAGAAAATACAGAATAGAATAGAATAGAATAGAATAGAATAGAATAGAATAGAATAGAATAGAATAGAATATACAGAATAGAATAGAATAGAATAGAATAGAATAGAATAGAAAATACAGAATAGAATAGAATAGAATAGAATAGAATAGAATAGAATAGAATAATAGAATAGAAAAATAGAATAGAATGGAATAGAATAGAATAGAATAGAATAGAATAGAATAGAAAATACAGAATAGAATAGAATAGAATAATAGAATAGAAAATACAGAATAGAATAGAATAGAATAGAATAGAATAGAATAGAATAGAATAGAATAGAATAGAATAATAGAATAGAAAAATGGATTGGAATAGAATAGAATAGAATAGAATAGATAGAATAGAATAGAATAGAATAGAATAGAATAGAATAGAATAGAATAGAAAATACAGAATAGAATAGAATAGAATAGAATAGAATAGAATAGAATAGAATAGAATAATAGAATAGAAAAATGGAATGGAATAGAATAGAATAGAATAGAATAGAATAGAATAGAATAGAATAGAATAGAATAGAATAGAATAGAATAGGAAATACAGAATAGAATAGAATAGAATAGAGAATAGAGAATAGAATGCAGAACAGTATAGAGTAGAGTTGAGTAGAATAGGATAGTATAGAATGCAGAATAGAATAGAATAGAATGCAGAATAGAACAGAACAGAATAGAATGCAGAACAGAACAGAACAGGACAGAACAGAACAGAATAAAAAGAATTGGAAGGGACCTTGTAGATTATCTAGTCCAACCCCTTACTCAGGCAGGAAGCTCTATACCAGTTGAGACAAATGGCAGTCCGGTCTCTTCTTTAAAAACTTCCAGTATTGGAGCATTCACGACTTCTGGAGGCAGGTGGTTCCACTGGCTAATTGTTCTCACTGGCGGTACAGAAAAGTTTGGCCAGATGATCCGCAGAGACCTCTAGGATACAGTTGGTCGCTCCTGAAGATGAACTCACACAAGAGGCTCCGTCTCTTAGCCCCACTCTTCAATTCTCTGCTTTCATTTCTTTCTTCAGAGTTACCTGGCGAAGCACCTGGAATCCTGCACCGCTGGCAGATTTCTTTGTCCCCTGTTTAGACGTTGCCCTGTTCATTAAGGGGATGCCGGGTGAATTTCCCCTCCCACCCTCCCTCCTCTTCCTTTGATTTTCAGCATTATTGAAGAAGTGCTTGGAATGGCCCTCGGCTTCCTTCCCAGCCTCAATTTATTCTCACCTTTATTCTTTCTGACAGCATCTCGGCTATTATGGATTGTGTATATTTGCCCTGCTTGACTTCTCCTACTTTCTGTGGATTACAAAGTCCGGTCTTTTGTTTCAGAACTTCAGTAAGCACTTTCCCCCCCCCACTTCATTGGAATTGCTTCTAATCTCTTCTCTTCTCTTCTCCTCTCCTCTCCTCTCCTCTCCTCTCCTCTCCTCTCCTCTCCTCTCCTCTCCTCTCCTCTCCTCTCCTCTTCTCTTCTCTTCTCTTCTCTTTTTTGTAAATAACAGACGCTGATCTTAGGCTCTCTCCTCTTCCCATTACTTTTCTCCAGCTATGGAAAGCTACTTATCGTTACTGTTCTGCGTTTGCTAAAATCCAACTCGCTCTGTGTTGTGATTCAGGGTCAGCCTGTGGGTTCGGCAGTTGGGTCGGACGACTCAGAGGAGGAGGAGGGGGGTGTTGAAGAGCTTGCTGAGGGGGTTGAAGATCTTGCTGATGAGAGCCCTCAGCCATGCCCCTCCCACTTGGTCACCACGGAGACCCAGCTGTGTGAGCCTGACAGCGTGGATGAAGATGACCCACAGCTGGCCCTGTTCAAGGACGCCCGACACAGGAGGCAGTCAATTAGGAGTAAACAGAGGAAGGCAATGGGGCTCCTCGGAAAGAGGCAGAGAGAAGCCACGCCCTGAACTCTATATAAGGGGAATGTGTGGGGAGGGCTGGTTTGCTGAAGGCAACCGCTTGGATAGTTCGTGTTTCTTAAAGCTCCTGTTTCTTGGTTTGTCTTGTTCCGTTTGTTTTTGTAGCAATAAATTTGGCAGGCGTAATTCCAGCCTCTTGCCGTTTGTAAAGGGGTTGTCCCTGCCTTTTCTGCAGGGCCGGTAGCAGTCTGGTACAGAACACTCTAGTCCAGAAGGTGCATTGGACGTCACTGCTAGCTTCCCTTAATGCCGACGTCTCGGCCATTACTGGCTTTTATGTCTACGGTTGTCCCAAAGGTGCTTTTCCAAAAGGTAAAACCGGACTTCCTTTTCCTAGGAAGGGGGTTTCGCTTCTCATCCAAGAAGCTTCTTCAGCTCTTGACTGAAACAGCGGAGGGTGGAAAGGATTTGTATTCCTTGCAGTCATCTGGTCGTTGGTACTCTTTCTGAGGATCGTTGGGGCTACTTGGAGGCTTAGCTGTGACCTTTTGTCTTTCAAATGTAGAGGGACAGGCTGGATCTCGTCCTGGTTCAGCAGCCCATCTGCATTTGAAGGACAAAAGCCACTTTCTTTGAAGGCAGAGACATCCACATTTTGGACAGAGCGGGACCGCTGGCTGGAAAGAGGGATCAAAGAGGTCCTCTGCATGAAAACTGAACAGCCCTCTCTCAACAGAGGGGGAGGGATACGACACCACCCACCTCCTGTCGACAAGACGGTCCTTTCAGCAGTTCCTTGCAGAGGGCCCAAAGGGGCTTTTTCGAAAGGCAACTGGACTTGCTTCGTTTTTTTTCCCCTCGAAGAGGTTTCTCCCCTCGTCCAAGAAGCTTCCTCAGCTCTAACTCACCTTTCCATTCCCCGCCAGTCAGAACGGAAGAAGCTTCTTGGGCGAGGAGCGAAACCTCTTCCAGGAAAAAGCAAGAAAGTCCACTTGCCTTTTGGAAGAGCGCCTTTGGGGCCACTCTGACCTGGATGACGGAGAACCTCTGTGGACAGTTTTTGCAGACTTTGGGAGATTCCTGAGTTGAAAGGAGCTATTTTGGCCAGCCCAGGGCAGCCTGTTACTATTTCCTTTGTTCCAGCGCACACAATTAGCCCAGGGCGTCTGGGAGCCCTCGGCTGCTGTCTCTCTGAATTTGGATCATCCTGGCTGCCCTGTTCGTTCAGCGGGATCCCGGCTCATCCGAGCGAGGGAGGCCAAATAAGGAAGTCTCACCATATTTAGGAATGAACTCCAGGAGCTCGTAAAAAGATTCACCGCTTCAGCAGATCCGGGGAGCTTTCAGAACTGGGAACGCTTCCCGTCTGTCAGATTCTCCCATCTCTCCTTGTGGAAACACCCCTTCTGGGTTTGACAGACAGTCAGCAGGACAGCTCAGGAGGAAGAGCAGAGCTACAGCACGGGGATCCCAAAGGAGCTTTTTTTTTCTTTTTTTTCCCAGGAGGCCACTGGACTTTCTTGTTTTTCTTTGAAGAGGTTTTGCTTCTCCTCCCAGAAGCTTCTTCGGCTCTGACCGGATGGTGGGGAATGGAAAGACTTATACTCCTTGCAGACAGCCGGTCATTTGCATCCTTTTAGAGAGTCATTGAGGCTACTTGGAGGTTTATTTGTGTCCTCAGGGTCACCTGAGTGGTGCAAATGGGTGTGGAGCCTTCTTGGAGCTGCTGAAAGGACCGTGTTGTAGACTGGAGAGAGAGGATGTCGTATCCTTCCCCCTCTGTTGAGAGAGGGCTATTTGATTACGACATCCTTTCTCTCCAGTCTACAACACGGTCCTTTCAGCAGCTCCAAGAAGGCTCCACACCCATTTGTACTACTCAGATGACCCTGAGGACACAGGTAAGCCTCCAAGTGGCCTCAACGACCCTCTAGAAGAATGCAAATGACCAGCTGTCTGCAAGGAGTATAAGTCTTCCCATTCCCCACCATCTGGTCACAAAGGCGAAGAAGCTTCTTGGAGGAGAAGCAAAACGTCTTCAAAGAAAAACAAGAAAGTCCAGTTGCCTCCTGGAAAAAGAACCTTTGGGACGACCAGGACCTACCTGGAGGACTGAGAATCTCCATAGATGTACAGCCTGGGGACCAAGTAGGGTGGACTTCCTTCCAGGGGGATGTGCTGATCTACAGCCTAGGGACGACCGATTCCTCCGCCACACTAAAGGCTCTAGTGTGAAGCCTGCTTTGGGAGGGGAAGGGTCTTCTCTTCTATATCTCAGGTAAAGTCTGTAGAGTTCCCCCCCAAAAGTGGGTGGATTGAGCAAAAACAAAAAGGGACTGAACCAGTGGAACCACCGGCCTCCAGAAGTTGTGGGTGCTCCATCACTGGAAGCTTTTAAGATGAGACTGGACAGCCACTTGTCTGGAATGGTGTAAGGTCTCCTGATGGAGAGGGGGCTGGACTAGAACACCTCCAAGGTCCCTTCCAAACTGTTATTCTGTTATTTCAATGTATCTCCAGTCGCGCCATCCCATTTTGCCTGGCGGAGTTCCTCCAGGCTAAGGCAAGGATGGGCATCTTCAGCTGAAGATGCCCTCCTGGCTTGAGGACAGGTGCTTTCACCTCTCCCAGACAGAAACTTAGAATGAAATTCGGAGAGGAGGGGAAGTCACCCGGAGATGTTTCCGTAGAAGCTGAATTTGGGTTCCTTCATGGAACAGAGATTGAAGACGATGCCTCAAAGGGCCTGGTCCGTCTCTTACGTTTCTAGGATGCACAGAATAGAAAGCTGAAGGCAAAGTTAGGTAGGTAGCAACTAATAGTAGGAGAAAGGCAAAGCACCATTTAAATGGTGGAATTGAAAGCATCTCAGATGTGGTCCAGAACAGGACATCTTCTCCACTTAGTGGCCTTCTCTCTTCTCTCCTCTCCTCTCCTCTCCTCTCCTCTCCTCTCCTCTCCTCTCCTCTCCTCTCTTCTATCATTTCTCTTCTCTTCTCTTCTCTTCTCTCCTCTCCTCTCCTCTCCTCTCCTCTGCCTTTTCTTCTCTCTCCTCTCCTCTCCTCTCTCTTCTATACTTTGCCTTCTCTCCTCTCCTCTCCTCTCCTCTCCTCTCCTCTCCTCTCCTCTCCTCTCCTCTCCTCTCCTCTCCTCTCCTCTCCTCTCCTCTCTCTTCTCTTCTCTTCTCTTCTCTTCTCTTCTCTTCTCTTCTCTTCTCTTCTCTTCTCTTCTCTTCTCTTCTCTTCTCTTCTCTTTCCTCTCCTCTCCTCTCCTCTCCTCTCCTCTCCTCTCCTCTCCTCTCCTCTCCTCTCCTCTCCTCTCCTCTCCTCTCCTCTCTCCTTTGCCTTCTCTTCTCTCCTCTCCTCTCCTTGCCTTCTCTTCTCTCCTCTTCTTCCTCTTCTCTACTCTACTCTACTCTCTTCTATCATTTGCCTTCTCTTCTCTTCTCTCTCCTCTTCTCTTCTCTCTTCTATCCTTTGCCTTCTCTTCTTCTCTTCTCTTCTCTTCTCTTCTCTTCTCTTCTCTTCTCTTCTCTTCTCTTCTCTTCTCTTCTCTTCTCTTCTCTTCTCTCCTCTCCTCTCCTCTCCTCTCCTCTCCTCTCCCCTCTCCTTCTCTCTTTCCCCATTCTTTCTCCTCTCCTTCCCCCTCTCCTTCTCTCTTTCCCCCATTCTTTCTCTCCTCTCCTCTCCTCTCCTCTCCTCTCCTCTCCTCTCCTCTCCTCTCCTCTCCTCTCCTCTCCTCTCCTCTCCTCTCCTCTTTTCCAGCCTCAGTTGAAACCAACGGAGGGATGTACCTGGTGAGTGGCCCTAGGGTACATTTCAGATTAATTGTGACCTGTGAGTAAGAGGGAGCAGCTGATCCAGCGGTCTTGTTGCGTTTCCTGTCAGAGGCCCCCGGAGGGGTCTGGGATGGAAGTGCCAAAAGGGCTTGCTCATGGGAACTTCTGAATCCCCTTCCTTCAGCTCCAGCTGTTCAGGGGCTCCAGCCCTCCTCTCCTCTTTCTTCCTGCAGCTGTTGCTCCATCGGGAGGGTTTCAAATGCCAGACTCCGCCTTCCGGCCAGCGGGCTGACTTCTGCTCCGGAGGGAATAAACTCTGGGCCGATACCCACGTGGGGCCTAGTCTCTCTGCAAGCTTCTTCAGTCGCACAAGTCTGCAAGATAACTGGGATGTTGAGTCCTCGGCCCATGGCCACATCTGAGCCCAAAATTTCCATTGCTAAGCGAGACTGTTGTGAAGTTATGTTTGCCCCATTTGACGACCTTTCGTGCCACGGTTCTTAAGTGAATCAATAGCTTATCCCCAAAAATTGTGGGCACTCCATCACTGGAGATTTTTAAGAAGAGACTGGACAGTCACTTGTCTGAGACGTTTTAGGTTGTCCTGCTTGAGCAGTGGGCTGGACTAGAAGACCTCAAAGGTCCCTTCCAGCTCCTATTCTATTCTATTCTATTCTATTCTATTCTGTTCTGTTCTGTTCTGTTCTGTTCTGTTCTGTTCTGTTCTGTTCTGTTCTATTCTATTCCATATTTTCTATTCTATTCTGTTCTGTTCTGTTCTATTCTATTCTATTCTATTCCATATATTCTATTCTATTCTATTCTATTCTATTCTATTCTGTTCCGTTCCGTTCCGTTCCGTTCCATTCCATTCCATTCCATTCCATTCCATTCCATTGCATTCCATTCCATTCCATTCCATTCCATTGCATTCCATTCCATTCCATTCCATTCCATTCCATTCTATTCTATTCTATTCTATTCTATTCTATTCTATTCTATTCTATTCTATTTATTCTATTCTATTCTATTCTATTCTATTCTATTCTATTCTATTCTATTCTATTCTATTCTATTCTATTCTATATTTTCTATTGTATTCTATATTTTCTATTCTATTCTATTCTATTCTATTCTATTCTATTCTATTCTATTCTATTCTATTCTATATTTTCTATTCTATTCTATATTTTCTATTCTATTCTATTGTATTCTATTGTATTCTATTGTATTCTATTGTATTCTATTCTATTCTATTCTATTCTATTCTATTCTATATTTTCTATTCTATTCTATTCTATTCTATTCTATATTTTCTATTCTATTCTATTCTATTCTATTCTATTCTATTCTATTCTATTCTATTCTATTCTATTCTATTCTATTCTATTCTATATTTTCTATTCTATTCCATATTTTCTATTCTATTCTATTCTATTCTATTCTATTCTATTCTATTCTATTCTATTCTATTCTATTCTATTCTATTCTATTCTATTCTATTCTATTCTATTCTATTCTATTCTATTCTATTCTATTCTATTCTATTCTATTCTATTCTATTCTATTCTATTCTATTCCATTCCATTCTATTCTATTCTATTCTATTCTATTCCATCCCATGCCATATTTTCTAATTCTATTCTATTCTATTCTATTCTATTCTATTCTATTCTATTCTATTCTATTCTATTCTATTCTATTCTATATTTTCTATTCTATTCTATTCTATTCTATTCTATTCTATTCTATTCTATTCTATTCTATTCTATTCTATTCTATTCTATTCTATTCTATTCTATTCTATTCTATTCTATTCTATCCTATCCTATCCTAACCTATCCTATCCTATCCTATCCTATCCTATCCTATCCTATCCTATCCTATCCTAGTGAATCTGTCTTCCCCATTGACTTTGCTGGTCAAACGGTCCCAAAAGGGAATCACATGATCCCAGGACACCTCAAGCATCATAAATATGACTCGGTTGCCAAGCGTCTGAATTTTGATTGCATGTCCGTGGGGATGCTGCGTCGGTCGTAAGGGTGAAAAACGGTCGTAGGTCACTTTTTTCAACGCCGGTGTAACTTTGAACGGTCCCTAAATGAAATGTCGTATAGTTGAGGACCAAGTGTACAGAAAAGCCAGGGCTGCAAAGCACTGTGAAGCGGTATAAATGCTATTGCTAGTGCTATAGAGCAGGGGGTTGGACTATAGGACCTCCAAGGCCCCTTCCAACTCTGGAAAAACCAGCCAGACAAATAGCCAGTTTTCTGGCTATAGGAAGTCAGCCTGCTGATGCATCTTCTTCCAATATAGCTACAAAATTCAAGATTTTCGTTGGGTCAAAGTGGTCCCATCAAACGAGCCCAAATGAACATAGATGAACATAGACTAACCGAGTTGGAAGGGACCTCGGAGGTCATCTAGTCCAACCCCCTGCTCGAGCAGGGAACCCTGTACCACTTCAGACAAAGGGTTGTCCAGTCTCTTCTTAAAAACCTCTTCAGGTACAAAGTTTCCGTGTTATTCGTTCGGCCGTCATTCATTCATTTAAACCTTTTGGCTGCTTTTTTTTTTCTTTCCCCAGCCCGAAAGATTTCCAAGGCGCTCTGTGAAATAATAAAAGTCAGTTATTTCTTTGGGCTTTTCAATTAAGAGAGAGAGAGAGAGAGAGAGAGAGAGAGAGAGAGAGAGAGAGAGAGAGGATTTTCAGCGGAAAACAAACGAAGCGGAAGAGAAACCGGGAAGGATTGCAAGCCTGGTATTGTGGATGGCTGAGCTGGCAGGCAGCTCCTGGACTTGGTTGTTCTGCCAGCTGGACGGTTAATTGCGTAATTGTAAGGGAAGCCTCAGCTGGCTGGCTCCAGTTATGGGGCTGCCTCTGCTTCCCTCCCTCCAGCAAGGGAGGGGGTGATGAGCTGTGAAGCAGGAGGGGTCAGGAGCTGCCGTGTATTGGTGGGACATAAGAAGAATGAATCAAAAGTTGGAACTAAGATTGCCGGAAGAAATATCAACAACCTAAGATACGCAGATGATACCACTCTAATGGCAGAAAGTGAAGAAGAACTAAAGAGCCTCTTGTTGCGAGTGAAGAAGGAGAGTGCAAAACTTGGGTTGAAACTTAACATTAAGAAAACCAAGATCATGGCATCTGGCCCTCTCAATTCCTGGCAAATAGATGGGGAAGAAATGGAGGTAGTGACAGATTTTATTTTCCTGGGCTCCAAGATCACTGCAGATGGGGAATGTAGCCAAGAAATTAAAAGACGCTTGCTCCTCGGGAGGAAAGCCATGGTAAATCTAGACAGCACACTAAAAAGCAGAGACATCACCCTGTCAACAAAAGTGCATATAGTCAAGGCTATGGTCTTCCCAGTTGCAATGTATGGCAGTGAAAGTTGGCCCATAAGAAAGGCTGAGCGCCAAAGAATTGAGGCCTTTGAACTCTGGTGCTGGAGAAGACTCCTGCGAGTCCCTTGGACTGCAAGGCGATCAAACCGATCAGTCCTAGAGGAGATCAACCCTGACTGCTCTTTAGAAGGCCAGATCCTGAAGCTAAAACTCAAATACTTTGGCCACCTAATGAGAAGGAAGGACTCGCTGGAGAAGAGCCCAATGCCGGGAAAGATTGAGGGCAAGAGAAGACGGGGACGACGGGGAATGAGGTGGCTGGATGGAGTCACTGAAGCAGTAGGCGTGAGCTTAAATGGACTCCAGAAGATGGTAGAGGACAGGAAGGCCTGGAGGAACATTGTCCGTGGGGTCGCGATGGGTCGGACATGACTTCGCAGCTAACAACAACAAGAAATAGATCCATCCACAGACCTTCTGCCGTGGCCAGCCTTGAAGGCCAGCACATGAAGAGAAGGACCAGGGGAGACATGATAGCCGTGTTCCAGTATCTCAGGGGTTGCCCCAAAGAAGAGGGAGTCAAGCTATTCTCCAGAATGCCTGAAGGCAGGACAAAGTAACGAATGGATGTTGAGACTTTGGGGAAAGCGCAGAAAAGAGCAACAAGGATGATCAGGGGACTGGAGGCTAAAACATACGAAGAACGGTTGCAGGAATTGGGCATGTCTACTTTAATGAAGAGAAGAACTAGGGGGTGAACACAATAGCGGTCTTCCAATATCTGAGCTGTCACAAAGAAGAGGGAGTCAAGCTATTCTCCAAAGCACCTGAAGGCAGGACAAGAAGAAACGCCGTGGTAAAGCCACACTTGGAATAGGGCATCCAGTTTTGGTCACCACGATGTAAAAAAGATGCGGAGACTCTGGAAAGAGGGCAGAGAAGAGCAACCAAGATGATCAGGGGACTGGAGGCTAAAGCATATAAAGAACAATTGCAGGAATTGGGTATGTCTAGTTTAATGAAGAGAAGGGTGAGGAGTGACATGAGAGCGGTCTTCCAATCTCTCAGGGGCTGCCCCAAAGAAGAGGCAGTCAAGCTATTCTCCAAAGCGCCCGAAGGCAGGATGAGAAGCAACGGATGGAAACTCACCAAGGAGAGAAGCAACCTGGAACTAAGGAGGAATTTCCTGACAGTGAGGACAATTAACCAGTGGAACTCCTTGCCCCCAGAAGGTGTGGGTGCTTCAACAATGGAGGTTTTTAAGAAGAGACTGGACAGCCATTTGTCTGGAATAGTATAGTATAGGGTCTCCTGCCTGAGCAGGGGGTTGGACTAGAAGACCTCCAAGGTCCCTCCTTCCAACTCTTTTATTTTCTTACCCGCTTTCTTTGCTGCCCACGTGGGCAGAAGCTCACGGGCGAATACATTGATTTCCACACACAAAGCCTTTGTTCAGAGGGTTTACGTTTTATGGCCAGGGTGCTCGTGGGAAATTTAAAAAGAACTAACACGAAGGAAAAGTTTGTTTTAAAAAGCCTGGCTCCGGGGATGTTGGCAGAACAGTGAATATTGAGAAACGCCATGAAAAGTGTGTTGAGAAACCAACCCCCCCCCTGCTTTAGAAGAAGTTCCAAATGACAGAGGAGAGGGGTATTTTTAATTGACTTTTAGACAACCTATAAAAAAAGCAGAGAGGCTGAATTGCTGTCGCCTCACTTAGGCATAATCTGCTTATCTCTTCTCTCCCTTATCATTCAACCAAAAAAAAAAAATCATTAGGGTGGCGAGTTTGAGCTGCTACCTAATTCTCTGGCTTGTGGGTCAGACCCGACCCACCCAAACGAGCGTTTGCTGGATTGGGCAAAGCAAAATCCATCTCTTCCCCGAAGGCTGCCTTTCTCCTGGTTTATAATCCAAGCAGGATTAGTTGCCTTAACGTACACAGCCTGCCAGGCAAGTAGGCAGTGCCTGGAACACACAACTCGCAGATGAATGGTGCAGTAGAGTGTGTTTCTTGAAAAGTTGGTTGATTTGCCTTTTTTTCTAAGTTGCCTTTTTGCAGCCGGGCGACGCCTGGCATTGTGTAAATCCTCAACTTGTCTTTGCAAAGGGCCAGCTCGTTCTTTTGAAAGTCTTAGGTGCCTTCCATTCTTGGCAATTCTGCAGTAATATCTTCCATATCTTCCAAGAAAGATACCGCAGATAGATGATGATTTTTATTTTTTTAATCCCATTTATATCCCGCCCTTCTCCGAAGACTCAGGGCGGCTTACAATCTAAGAAGCACAAATCAATGTGCTTAGCAGTAGCCTTCATTCTATGTATATGCCTGCTTATTAGGGCTTTCGCTCCCCCCCCACCAAGCGGCATTATTACAAAGTCAGCTTATTGCCCCCAACAATCTGGGTCCTCATTTTACCTACCTGGGAAGGATGGAAGGCTGAGTCAACCTTGAGCCTGGTGGGACTCGAACCTGCACTAATTGCAGGCAGCTGGTGTTACTTAAGGAGGCATTAGCCCACTGCTCCACCAAGGCTCTCCTGATGATGATGATGATGATGATGAAGATGATAAAACAGAATAGAACCGAACACAATGCAGAACAGAACAGAACAGAATAAAAAGAGTTGGAAGGGACCTTGGAGGTCATCTAGTCCAACCCCCCTGCTCAGGCAGGAAACCCTAGACCAATTCAGACAAATGGCTGTCCAGTCTCTTCTTAAAAACTTCCAGTGTTGGAGCATTCACAGCTTCTGGAGGCAGGTTGTTCCGCTGGTTAATTGTTCTCACTGTCAGGAAGTTTCTCCTTAGTTCTATAGTTGCTTCTCTCTTTGCTTAGGGAAGGGAGAGAAGGAAGGAAAGAAGGAAGGAAAGAAGGTAGAAGAGAGAGAAGGAAGGGAGAGAAGGGAGGAGGGAGGGAAGAAAGGAAGGTGGGAGAGAAGGAAGGAAGAGCAGTCATAAAAAACTCTACAACTTTGGGGGTTAACCACTTCTCTTTCACTCTAAATTTACTCCATGATCTCACCTTGTTGATCCTGGTGTCCCCTGTTCTCAGAGAGAGATTGCCCAGCATCCAGGGAGCTTTTAAGGAAGGTTTCGATAGGATGACACATCATCTCAGCTGCTGCCTCCGATTTCTAAGGAAGGATTATTCTGACTTAGAAGCCACCGTTTGGGTTTCTCCCCTCTCCCCGTATCCCTCCCAGAAAAGCTACTTGTAATGTATAAATTTAATTACGGGGTAGATATCCCCTTGGGCCACTCACATTCTTGTCGTTCTTTTCTCACAGGAAATATATATATATATCTATATATCTCAAACCACTTGTTAGCGAACGTGTCTGCCTCTCTGACACTTCCTGCCACCCTAAAAAAGGGGTCCCTTTTTAAAAGAGGGGAGGGAGCGAAGGAAATCTCGACGTGAAGGTGAGCCACAGGGGTGATGCCTGGTGTGGGGTGAGGTTGGATTTCCCCAGAGGACAATTTCCGGCCTGGTTGTCCTTTGGGAGAAGGAAATTCTTCTTTTAGGGGAATGTTGATAAGGACATGCTCAATCCAGAAGTCAAGTTCAAAAGGCTTTGACCACCAAATGAGGACTTCTGGTGGAAGATCCCAAGGCTGAGAAAGATGGAAGGTGAAAGGAGAAGGGGACGGCAGAGGAGAAAATGGTTAGATGGAGGTGCTGATGCAACGAACGTGAATTTGGGCAAGCTCTGGGAGATAATGGAGGGCGGGGGACGGGGGGGGCTTGGTGTGCTAGAGGAAGAGTTGGATACGACTTAGGAACTGAACAACGTTAAGAGGGCAAAGAAGAGCGACAAAGATGATCATGGGACTGGAGGCGAAAACGCATAAGGAATGGTTGTTGGAATTGGGACAGTCTAGTCCAGGGGTAGGCAACCTGGCTCAGGAATTCTGGGAATTGAAGTCCATGAGTCATAAAAGAGCCAAGGTTGCCTTCCTCTGGTCTAGTCTAATGAAGAGAAAGACGAGGGGGGACAGGATAGCAGTCTTCCAGTATCTCAGGGGCTGCCCCAAAGAAGAGGGAGTCAAGCTATTCTCCAAAGCACTCCAAAGTCTGACAACGAAAGTTAATCGGAGAAGCCGGCTTCGCTTAACAACCAGGTGACTAGCTGAACCCCTGCAGTGATTCACTTAGTAAGTGTGGCAAGGAAGGTGGCAAAAGAGGGACAAACTCACTTCGCCAAGTCTTCGTAAGTCGAGGACTTGCCTGAACTGAAACCGCCACGTGCAACATTGCAGGTTGACTGTCTGGATTGAAATTATGATAACTAGAAGGCGGTACAGAGCAATATCTTCCGTGGTGCCTGTTGCTGGCTCTCCAAACAAGGTGCAGCGACGTGTAGTCCTCAACTTAACGACCGTTCACTTAACAACCGTTCAAATTTACAACTTACCTGACAAAGGGGACTTACGGCCCAGAGCTTTAGGAGGAAGTTGAATATAGTCAAGCCGTTTCAGGAGAGGACTTTTTTTCATAAATCCAGTGCCGGGATTAAACCGGATTCCATGGGAGAAGAATCCGTAGGAAAAGGGAGGCCGAGCTGGCTGCAGATTCCTCCAATGGGTGATTTAAGTTTAAGGAATGGGATGGATTATCTGCATCTGTCTTTGTAGCCGGACACAATGCAGGTCAGAGAGCGGAGCCCGTCTTGGACTTTTCTGTGAAGAGAAATGGTATAAAGTAGCCAGAGAAGATATTTTAGGACTTCTTGAGAGACAGCACTGCAATAAATCACCAGGTCCTGACGGCATCCACTCGTCCTCCGGGCAAAACTATGCAACTTGCAACTGTGTCCCTCAACTTGGGCTGAGTGCCAGAGAGTTGGACGATAGACAAGGTGGCACCAGCTTCCAAGAGGGCAGCCCAGGAGAGCCCTAGGTGATTCTAGGCTAGAGTTAAGATTAGGCTTTAATTGACAAATCCAATATATGTTTGGGAGAGCTGTTTGGAAGGACCGTATTAGCCGATCTGGTCAGCTTTGTCTCCTCAAAAATCTGGCTCTCCAAATAAGGGACATCTCCTTGGTGGTTTGGAGAACAGAAGCTCCAGGACAAGATCATTCATTGCAGGCTGGCTAAGTGGCAGCCTACAAATGACTCTTCTTCCTACATTTAGTGCCCAACAATCAAAACATCTCCCCCTTTCCTTGTTCCAGATTCTCAGTTTTAGTCTTTTGTTCCTTTGTCCTTTTGAGGCTAAACAATCCGTGTAAGGTATGCTCTCCGGCCAATGTTTAACCACCTTGCTAATTAGGATATATAAAAAAAATATGCTTTGGGCAGATTAGTATTGATCGGAAAAGAAAAGTTGTCCGGTCAGGTACGTGACGTCTCTAGGTGACCCACTGTTGCTCCAGAAGTAGAGTAGGACCTGTTCTGTACTTGGATAGAAGAGTGCCAGAAAATGTTGGGTGTCAAGAATGAAACTTTGGCAGCAAAGTTGCCATTAGAGTAAAGGGGGCGAGGGGAGGCGTTGTTTTAGAATCGGTTAGATGGAGAAACAAAACTTCTATGATATCGTTGAAGACAGTGAGAGCCTGAAACCTTTCCAAGGGCACCGTAGCAGGTGTGGAGAGGAAGCAGACGGTTCCCGTAACAAAGTGAAATTGTTCACATGGACTAAGGGAGCGGTTTGGGGGTTTGGCCGGAGAAATTATTGTTTTCGTTCTACGAACTGGTGTCTGGGAACCCCAGAGTTAGTTTGGCTTCGACATTACCGTGCCGTTGTATTCAGTAAAGAGTAAGATTTTCCGAAATGGGATGAAGTTGGACTTTTACTTAGATACTTGAGCGGGATGTTGACAGTTGGGCTAGAATGTCGGAAAGAAGGCAGTGACAAGAATAGATGGGAATATCCATGAAGTTGTCGGGTGTTGAACTTAACTCACAAGGGCATAACCCACAGCCGCATAGTGGAGAGAGCAAGGAGCTCAGAAGAGCTTGTCCCTAAATCCTCAGGCTGTAAAGCAAATGGCGGGAGCCTTGTACTTTCAAACTTGTATGAGTCGGTTAATGTAGCTTTACAGTAAAGTCAAATTAGTTTATCTGGTTGGGGTTTCCTGTCTGCATGATAGCAGTCTTCCAATATCTCAGGGGCTGCCCCAAAGAAGAGGCAGTCAAGCTATTCTCCAAAGCATCCGAAGGCAGGACAAGAAGCAACGGATGGAAACTCATCAAGGAGAGAAGCAACCTAGAACTAAGGAGAAATTTCCTGACAGTGAGGAAAATTAACCAGTGGAACAACCTGCCTCCAGAAGTTGTGGATGCTCCAACACTGGAAGTTTTTAAGAAGAGACTGGACAGCCATTTGTCTGAAATGGTATAGGGCAGGGGTCTTCAAACTTGGGCCCTTTGATGACTTGTGGACTTCAACTCCCAGAAGGAATTTTGGGAGTTGAAGTCCACAAGTCATCAAAAGGGCCCAAGTTTGAAGACCCCTGGTATAGGGTTTCCTGCCTGAGCAGGGGGTTGGACTAGATGACCTCCAAGGTCCCTTCCAACTTCATCATCATCATCATCATCATTATTATTATTATTATTATTATTATTATTATTATTATTATTATTATTATTATTATTATTATTATTATTATTATTATTATTATTATTATTAGCTTTACTTGGTAAGGCTGACAGAGGCTGAATTGCCCCAAATCAGCAAAGTAACTTCCAGTGGAGTTGGGTTAGGGTGGTTGATGTAAGTTGCATAGTGGATCATAATGGGAAGGTGCTTTCGACTCCAGAAGAATACAAGACAGGATGCAATTGGGTCAGTCCCCTGGAGGTCTCATTGCAGAGTTTCCCAACAGAGCATCTTCAGAAATAGCAGCACGCTTCTGGGACCCTTGGCGATATTTTGAGTTCTTCTCTTGATAATATCCACCGGGGACAACGGCAGAATCTGCGTCCCGTCTTATGCATCAAAGTTCATTGAAGTTTTGAATAACTGGGGATTTCAGGATTGGTGGCAATGTTTGCAGACTTTTTAGGTAAACAATGCCTGCATTTTGTTTGAAGTGTCTCACTTATCGGAACCATGACAATTGGCTTTAAGGGTAGCACGTTGGTTGCCATCAACCAGTTAAGAAGTTCCTAAGGCAGAGCTCATAGTGGTCAGATCTTCAGGTATGGTTAAAAATAAAAAGAGGAAGAAGGGGCACTGGACGTGGTGATGGCCAGAAGCTAGAACTCCGTAATTCTTCTTTTGTGTCTGCCTTTTCCTCTTTCAGAGGAATTGTGGAGCCCTATTTGGTCATTAAGGGACGCGGTGGCTCAGTGGGTTAGGACGCTGAGCTTGTCGATCAGAAGGTCGGCAGTTTGGCGGGTCGAATCCCGAGTGCTGCGTAGCAGAGTGAGCGCCTGTTACTTGTCCCAGCTTCTGCCAACCGAGCAGTTCGAAAGCACGTAAAAATGCAAGTAGAAAAATAGGGACCACTATGGTGGGAAGGTAACAGCGTTCCGTGTGCCTTTGGCGTCTAGTCATGCTGGCCACATGACCACGGAGATGTCCTCGGACAAGCGCTGGCTCTTCGGCTTTGAAACGGAGATGAGCACCGGCCCCTAGAGTCGGAAACGACTAGCACGCGTGTGCGGGGGAACCTTTACCTTTACCTTTATTTGGTCATTGTTATGCCTGGAGGAATGAAATCAGAATAACAGAGTTGGAAGGGACCTTGGTGGTCTTCTAAACCAACCCTCTGCTTGAGCAGGAGACCTTATACCATTTCAGACAAATGGTTGTCCAGTCTCTTCTAAAAAACCTCCAGTGAGGGAGCACCCACAACTTCTGGAGGCCAGGAGTTCCACTGGTTAATTTTTCTCACTGTCAGGAAATTTCTCCTTAGTTCCAGGTTGCTTCTCTCCTTGATTACTTGATTAGACCTGCTGCTTAGGACACTTGAGGATGGAGTAAGAGAATGTAACTAATTGGAATGAATTACTTTTCTAAGGCCAGTTGCATAGCCTCCCAGAGTAGTGAAGGAACTAAAGGATTCCAGAACTACTCTCAAGTAAATCTTTGAGTCCTCCTGGAGAGATCCAAGAAGACAGGAGGAGATCAAAAGCGAATCCAGGAAACTGTAGGCCAGGGGTCTTCAAACGTGGCCCTTTTATGACTTGTGGACTTCAACTCCCAGAATTCCTCAGCCAGGCGTGCCTGGACTGCTCCAGGTTCTGAATCAATGTCTTTGTGAACATTTGGATAGGTACACCAACAGCAGCTTGCCTAGAGTTAGGGCTAGGTTTGCCAAAACGATGTGTGCCAAACTAATCCGATCTCCTGGCTTGACAGAGTTACGAGCTTAGTAAATAAGCAGAGTACCCATTTTGCAGAGTGCCTCAGGATATGCTTCGGCATAACATGGTAAAATATTGGCTGGATGATACCACCGTATGAAGGATGATTTATACCACCGTAGCAATGATGGCTGCGACAGACATACATCTGCAGAAATGCAGAAGGGGACACCACAGTGAGGAAGGGTAGGAACAGGCAACCAAATTCTCTTTAAGATTTGGTTTATTCGCCAAGGTTTTACTACGCTAGTCATAGCTGACTTTAAGGCAGGGGTCTTCAAACTGGCCCTTTTATGCCTTGTGGACTTCAACTCCCAGAATTCCTCAGCCAGCGTTGCTGGCTCTGGAATTCTGGGAGTTGAAGTCCACAAGGCATAAAAGGGCCAAGTTTGAAGACCCCTCCCAGGATTCCTCAGGCAGGCACTCTGGCTGAGGAATTCTGGGAGTTGAAGTCCACAAGGCATAAAAGGGCCAAGTTTGAAGACCCCTGCTTTAAGGGATGGTGCTTATCTCTGGTTTTTTTTTTTACACCAGGGGTCTCTGACTTTGACCACTTTAAGACTTGTGGACTTCAACTCCCAGAAACCCCCCCCTCCCTCCCTGCATAGCTGGCTGTGGAATTCTGGGAGTTGAAGTCCACAAGTCTTAAAGTGGCCAGGGTTGGAGATGTTATTGAACCAGCGCTGTCCGAAGACATTTCCGTGGTCATGTAGCCAGCATGACTTCCCGCTGCAGCGCAAAGGATACGGCGAAAGATGGAATGCTGTCATTTTCTCACCAAACTGGTATCTGTTTATCTATTTACGGGTACCATCCCTGAAAATACAGGCTAGCTTATTTGTGAATGCTCTGACATTCTAAGAAGAGACTGGACAGCCATTTGTCGGGAATGTTAATAGGGTTTCCTGTTCTGTCCCAACCTATGTGAGTTATGCTTACAAGCAGAAACCCCTCTTCCAAGAAACAGGCAGGAACCGCAAGAAAAACCAATCCCTTTTATTCTCACAGACCCGAGTCAATGTCCAAGCCAAACAAACACAGATTCACAGAAACTTGATCCTCAACACGAACGGATTCCCTTCAGCAACCAGCCCCTCCCAGCCCTTCCCTTTTATTATTCAGCCCAGGCGTGGCTTCCTAATGCCTTCTCCTTTGCCTTTGGAGCCGCCCCATTGCGTTCCTCTGTCCTACTCGCTTCTCTTTCCTGAGCATTCGTGCATCCTGGATATTTCCCAGCTGTGCTTCATCACTGTCGAACTCAGACTCCCAGCACAGCTGTATCTCAGCCTGAGCACGAGTAGAGGGGCCCCGCTCCTCATCCGACTGTAAGTCTTGGGATCTCCTCAGAGCCTTCCTCTGACTCTAATGGCACTCCAGGCCCCTCCTCCTCCTCATCTGACTCTCACACTCAGCTGCCGGATCCACTGCCTGGCGAGGAATCACAACATTTCCTGCCTGAGCAGGGGGTTGGACTTGAAGACCTCCAAGGTCCCTTTCAACTCTGTTATTCTATTCTAACAGCAACCTCGGTTTGCAAAGCCAAACGCTACGGCAGTATCTGGAACAACACACATATCACACAACCCAGGTGTTTGCATTTGGCCCAGGGCCTGGAAAAAAAAAAGCTCGACTATCTGATTTTTCTCTTGTATTTTTTTTTAATTTAGTTGAAGTGCTGGGGACCAAATTCATATCTGAAGCAGTTGGGTTTTTTAAAAAAAATATTTTCTGTCATGATAAATGATCAGAAAGAGCAGGCCTCTTCAAACTTGGCCCTTTTGTGACTTGTGGACTTCAACTCCCAGAATTGCTCGACCAGGCACACCTGCATCTCGTGGATGGGGCTTTGCTTGTTTGTGTGGAGCGGTCGCTGGCATGCTGCGGCCCGGTACTGTCCACGGACCAGGAGTCGGGGACCCTTGATGTAGGGTCTCCTGCTTGGGTGGGAGGGTTGGACTAGATGACCTACAAGGTCCCTTCCAACTGTCATTCTATTCTATTCTATTCTATTCTATTCTATTCTATTCTATTCTATTCTATTCTATTCTTCATTCTATTATTCTATTCTATTCTTCATTCTATTATTCTATTCTATTCTATTCTATTCTATTCTATATTCTTTCCTATGTTCTGTTCTATTCTATTCTATTCTTTATTCTTTCCTATTTTCTATTCTATTCTATTCTATTCTATTCTATTCTATTCTATTCTATATTCCATTATTCCATTCTTCATTCTATTATTCTATTCTATTCTTCATTCCATTATTCTATTCTATTCTATTGTATTCTATTCTATTGTATTCTATTCTTCTTTATTCTTTCCTATTTTCTATTCTATTCTATTCTAATTATTCTATTCTATTCTATTCTATTCTTCATTCTATTATTCTATTCTTTTCTTTTCTATTCTATTCTATTCTATTCTATTCTATTCTATTCTATTCTATTCTATTCTATTCTATTCTATTCTATTCTATTCTATTCTATTCTGTAATTCAATTCTAATCCATTCCATTCCGTAATTCTATTCTGTTCCGTTCTGTTCTCCTTCAGAAGTTCTGGTTGCTTCCTCACTGGAGGTTTATAAGAAGAGACTGGACTGCCACCCGTCGGAAATGGTGTAGGGTCTCCTGCTTGGGCGGCAGGTGGGGGTGGGGGGTTGGACTAGATGACCTCCAAGGTCCCTTCCAACTCTTTTTCTTTCTAATTCTACACACTAAGGTTTAGAAACAGGGCCGTAGGTTAATTAACTCGCCCAAAGTCTGCACGCTTGGAATTCCTCTGAGCCTTCCTTCGGTGTAACTGTAATATCACGTAAGGTGAGGCAAACTGGAAAGAGTTTTATTCCCACGGCAAAAGGTCAGCTTGGAGCAGGGGTCTTCAAACTTGGCCCTTTTATGACTTGTGGACTTCAACTCCCAGAATTCCTCAGCCAGCAAAGCTGGCTGAGGAATTCTTGGAGTTGAAGTCCACAAGTCATAAAAGGGCCAAGTTTGAAGACCCCTGGCTTGGAGAGACGCTGTTGGGGTCAGTCAACACCCTGTCATTCATAATAAATCTGTGCCAGGGACAAGCCAGATTCCCCCTTTTTCTCCCTCATCCTGGTGACGTCTCCCCAACCATGGTTGTCCCAAAGGAGCGTTTTCCAAAAGGCAACTGGACTATCTTGGTTTGTTTCTGGTTTTTCTCCCCTCCTTGGAAACGTTTTGTTTCTCCCTTTTTCTTGGATGAGAAGCAAAACATTTTCGAGGAAAAAAAAAACCAACCCAAGAATGTTGCCTTTTGGAAAAATCTCCTCTGGGACCAGCGCTTTAATGTGGTTGTGCCAGGATCTTTACGGTTCGGGCAGGGGTTGGACTAGAAGATCTCTTAAGGTCTCTCTCTTCCGCTCCGTTCTTCTGTGCCAGGTGGTTCTCGACTTACGATGATTCCTTTAGTGACCATTCAAAGTTACAACGGCACAGAGAGAAGCGCCTCAAAGCCGTTGTTCACTCTTAACGACCGTTGGCAGCCTCCCCAGGGTGACGGGGTCAAAATTCCGACGCTTGGCAACGGGCTCGTGTTTATGACGGTTTGCAGTGTCCCCCCCCACCCACCCCCGAGGTCACGGGATCCCCTTTTGCGACCTTCTGACAAGGAAAGTCAAGGGGGGAGGGGAAAGTCAGATTCAATTAACAACCGGGTTACTGACTTCTCCACTGCAGTGGTTCACTTAACAACCGTGGCAGGAAAGCTCGTAAAATGGGGCAAAAGTCTCTGGACTGTCTTGCTTGTGTTGGTCTCAGTTGGGGTCGTGAGCCGAGGACTGCCTGGCGGTCTGTATTTGCGGAGCTTTTTTCTGCTCGGGGAGAGGGTCAGACTAGATAGACAGACGGACGTCCAGGGTCCCTGCCGACTCTGCTCATCTGTATTTACGGGTGTTTTTTTAGACCCTTTGCAGCTTTGCCCGCCTGTTCGGAGTGACGCCACCCCCCCCCCAGACTTGCAGACCCAGCCAGGCTTCCCCCCCCACCCCCTTGCCTGGCCAGCTGCCAGGAATCTGAGCCACCCAGTGCCCTGCACAGCCTAAGGGGGGGGGGGAAGTAGGTCGGGGATCTAGGCACAGGTGGCCGATTTCGACTTGTAGTTCTGCCTGACAGGGGAGGGATCTCCCCCTCCCCTCCTGCCCTCTCCTCTCCCCTCCCCCCTCCCTTCCTCCCCTCTCCCCTCCTGCCCCTTCCCCATCTCCCTCCCTTCCCCCTCCCCTCTTGCCCCTCCCTGTCCTCCCTCCCTTCCCCCTCCCCCCTTGCCCCCTCCTTCGCCTCCCCCTCCCCTCATTGCCCCCTCCCTGCCCTCCCCCTCCTCCCTTCCTCCCCTCTCCCCTCCTCCCTTCCCTGTTCCCTCTTGCCCCCTCCCTCCCTCCCTCCTCCCCTCCTCTCCCCTCCTGCCCCTTCCCCTTCTCCCCACCCCTCCTGCCTCCCTTCCCCCTCCCCGCTTGCCCCCTCCCTCCCTTCTTCCCTCCTCCCCTCCCCTGCCCCGTTTCTCCCCTCTTGCCCCCTCCCTCCCTCCCTCCCTCCTCCCCTCCTGTCCCTTCCCCTCCTCCCTCCCTTCCCCCTCCCCTCTCCCCTCCTGCCCCTTCCCCTCCTCCCTCCCTTCCCCCTCCCCTCTCCCCTCCTGCCCCTTCCCCTCCTCCCTCCCTTCCCCCTCCCTCCCTTCCTCCCTCCTCCCCTCATTGCCCCCTCCCTCCCCTGCCCTGTTTCTCTCCTCTTGTCCCCTCCCTCCCTCCCTCCTCCCCTCCCCTCCTGCCCCTTCCCCTTCTCCCCACCCCTCCTCCCTCCCTTCCCCCTCCCTCCCTCCTCCCCTCCCCTCATTGCCCCCTCCCTCCCCTGTCCCGTTTCTCCCCTCCTGCCCCTTCCCCTCCTCCCTCCCTTCCCCCTCCCCGCTTGCCCCCTCCCCTCCTCATCTCCCCTCCTGCCCCCTCCCCCTCCCCTTTCCTGCTCGTACCCGGCCGAGCCGCTGCAAAGCGCCCCCCCTCCCCCCTCTCGCGCAGCTCTCTGAGGCAAAACGGGAGCGCTAATCCTATGAAAGCCCTCGTGTCATTGACTCCCCCCCCCCTTTTTATTATTTTGGAAGTGGCGGCGGGGGGGGGGGCTGGGGCCGGCCTGCCTGCCTGCCTAGCCCCCCTGCCATTGGCCGGCCGAGGAGCGAAAGGGGCGGGGCTGGGGGAACGGAGAGGATTTAAGAGCGGGCGCCGCACGCGGACAGCCCAGTGGCCGGCGGCTCGGCACCAGCGGCGGACGAGGGGGGGGGCACCAAAAAAAAAGAAGCCCCACGAAACCCCCCCAGAAGGAGCCCTCCGGCCCTTCCCTCGACCCCCTCCCTCCCTCCCTCCCTCCCTCCCTCTCCGGCCGGGGGAGCCGCCTCGGGGCCAGGGGAAGCGCCCCGCGAGGAGGAGGAGGGGGAGCCCCGCGCCATGCCGCCCCCGCCCGCAGCCCGCGCCTGGGAAAGGCCGCCGGCGGGGCCGCCCGCCCTGCGCTGAGGAGGAGGAGGAGGAGGAAGAAGAGGAGGGGGGGGTGGTGGAGCGAGCGATGCCCGAGGCCGCCCCCCGCCCGCCCGCCGGCGCCCAGCATGGAGAAGTCGAGTAGCGAGGAGTCGTCCTCCCTCCGCCGCAGCCCGTCGCTGGAGAGCAAGGAGTCCGACTTCGCCCGCCGCTCGCCCAAGCGCTTCGCCCGCGCCTTCGCCGCCGGAGCCTTCTGCGGCCGCAGCCGGCCAGCCCCGCGGCAGCCCCCCGACCCCGGCCCGCCCAGGGCAGAAGAGGGCCGCCCGGCCGGCCGAGGAAGAGGAGGCGGAGGCAAATACCTGGTCTTTTACCTGGACCTCTCCTTCGTCTTCCTCCTAGAGTTCCAGAAGTGCAGCATGGCGCGCGGCTGCCTCTGCTGCCTCAAGTACCTGCTCTTCCTCTGCAACCTGCTCTTCTGGGTGAGTAGCCCCGCCGGGGGGGGGGAAAGAGGGGGGGCTTCTTTCTTTGGGGGGGCGGGGAGGGGGGGGCTGTTCGCCTCTTACCTGCCTGCTTCTGCGGGGACTCCCCTCCCCTCCCCAGTCTCTCTCCCCTCTCTCTCTCTCTCGTTTTTTTCCTGGACAATTTGCTGGCACCTTTTGGGGATCTTTGGGCACCCCGTTTTTCCTTCCCCCCCCCCCGCACCTGCCTCTTTCTGCAGGGATCAAACGCACACACACACACACACACACACACACACACACACACACACACACCTCTTACTTATCTGTCTCTCTCCTCTCTTTTTTTCCCTGGCTTTCCTTAGGACAATCCCAGCCTGCATTTGCTGGCTCCTTTTCGGGGGTCCTTGGGCACCCCGTTTTTCCTTCCCCCCCCCCCCGCACCTGCCTCTCTGCAGGGATCAAACACACACACACACACACACACACACACACACCCCTCTTACTTATCTGTCTCTCCTCTCTTTTCCCCCCCTGGCTTTCCTTGGGACAATCCCAGCCTGGATTTACTGGCACCTTTTGGGGGTCCTTGGGCACCCCACTTTTCCTCCCCCCCACACCTGCCTCTTTCTGCAGGGATCAAACACACACACACACACACACACACACACACACACACACACACACACCCCTTACTTATCTGTCTCTCCTCTCTTTTCCCCCCCTGGCTTTCCTTGGGACAATCCCAGCCTGGATTTACTGGCACCTTTTGGGGGTCCTTGAGCACCCCGTTTTTCCTTCCTCCCCCCCTGCACCTGCTTCTTTCTGCAGGGATCAAACACACACACACACACACACACACACACACACACACACCCCTTACTTATCTGTCTCTCCTCTCTTTTCCCCCCCTGGCTTTCCTTGGGACAATCCCAGCCTGGATTTACTGGCACCTTTTGGGGGTCCTTGAGCACCCCGTTTTTCCTCCCCCCCCCTGCACCTGCTTCTTTCTGCAGGGATCAAACACACACACACACACACACACACACACACACCCCTTACTTATCTGTCTCTCCTCTCTTTTCCCCCCCTGGCTTTCCTTGGGACAATCCCAGCCTGGATTTACTGGCACCTTTTGGGGGTCCTTGAGCACCCCGTTTTTCCTTCCTCCCCCCCTGCACCTGCTTCTTTCTGCAGGGATCAAACACACACACACACACACACACACACACACACACACACACACACCTTACTTATCTGTCTCTCCTCTCTTTTTTTCCCCTGGCTTTCCTTGGGACAATCCCAGCCTGGATTTACTGGCACCTTTTGGGGGTCCTTGGGCACCCCTTTCCCCCCCCCCATCTATCTGCTTCTCCCCCCCCCGTCTCTTTCCTTTCCCCTGACTTTCCTTGGACAGTCTGGATTTGCTAACAGGACGGGGAACGGGGAGGGGGGGGAAGGGACCCTTGGGGGAGGTGGGGGGCGTTTGGGGTCCTTGAGTACCCCATTTTCTTTTCCTCCCTGTCTGCTTCTGCAGGGATAACTACCCCCCAGTCTCTTTTTTTCCCCCTGGCTTTCCCTGCACAATCCCAGCCTGGATTTGATGGCACCTTCGGGGGTCCTTGAATACCCCGTTTTTCCCCCCCCTACCTGCAGGGATAAACCTCCCCCCCTCTCTTTCCTTTCCCCTGAGTTTCCTTGGACGGTCTCAGCCTGTATTTGCTGAGAGGGAGGGGTGGAAAGACCCCCCCCTTTGAGGAGGCGTGGCATTTGGGATTCTTGAGCACCCCGTTTTTCTCACCCCCCCAATGCCTGCATGCTTCTGCAGGGATAACCCCCCCCCCTCTCTCCTTTCTTTTTTCCTGACTTTCTCTTGAGAATCCCAGCCTGGATTAGCTGGCACCTTTTGAAGAGAGGTGTGTGTGTGGGGGGGTGTTTGGGGTTCTTGCGCACCCCCCTTTTTTTTACCTCTATCTGCCTGCTTCTGCAGGGATTCCCCCCTCCCTCCCTCCCTCCCCGTCTCTCCCTCTTTTCCCATGATTTTCCTTGACAATCCCAGCCTGGATTTCTGAAGTGGGGGGGGAGAGGAAGGCACCCTTTGGGGAGCTGTGGCATTTGGGATTTTTGAGTTACCCCGGGTGGTTTTTTTTTGGGGGGGGGCGGTACCTGCCTGCTTCTGCAGGGACAACCCCCCTCCTTCCCCCCCCCCAAACTTTATCTTGACAATCCCACCCTGGCTTTGCTATGGAGGGGGAGGGGGAAGGGCACTTTCAGGGAGGTTTGGGTGTTTGGGGATTCGCTGCCATCCTGGCCCTTTGGGGTGGGGGGGTGGGGTGTGTGTGTGTGGGGGGGGTGAGGGGCAGGCCTCCTGCCTTTAAGAAGAAGCAAGACTTTCCCAAGGGGGGAATCTTTTGGCATGGTGAATCCCTCCTGCATATTCTGCCCCAGGCCAAGGTGGGTCTGCTGATGGGGACCCCTCCCCAAGGGAAGAGGCACCCCACAAGGGACTCCGCGGGGAGGAAAGTGCAGGCTGCTCTTTCTCTCTCTCTCCCCTCCTTCTCTCCTTCCCTCTCTCTCCCTCCCCCCCTCTCCCCCTCTCCCTTTCCCTCTCTCCCTGTCTCCCTCTCCTCCTCCTCTCTCTCCCCCTCCCTCCCTCCTTCTGTCTCCCTCCCCCTCCCTCCCTCCTTCTGTCTCCCTCCCTCTCCCTCTCTCCTTCTGTCTCCCTCCCCCTCTCTCCCTCCCCCTCTCTCCCTCTCCCTTTCTCCCTCTCTCCCCTCCTCTCTCCATCTCTCCTTCTGTCTCTCATCCTCTCCCTCCCCATCTCTCCCTCTCTCTCCCTCTCCCTTTCTCCCTCTCTCCCCTCCTCTCTTCCCCTCCCTCCATCTCTCCTTCTCTCTCTCTCCCTCTCTCCTCTTTCCCTCCCTCTCTCTCCCTCCATCTCCTCCTCTCTTCCCCTCCCTCCTTCCATCTCTCCTGTCTTTCTTTCTCTCCTCTTTCCCTCTCTCTCTCTCCCTCTCTCCCTCTCTCCCCCTCCTCCTCTCTCCCCCTCCCTCCCTCCATCTCTCCTCCTGTGTCCCTCTCCCCCTCTCTCCCTCCCC
The DNA here is from genome assembly GCF_964194415.1 of Vipera berus. Taxonomy (NCBI): domain Eukaryota; kingdom Metazoa; phylum Chordata; class Lepidosauria; order Squamata; family Viperidae; genus Vipera; species Vipera berus. The sequence continues at coordinate 2,744,225 of NC_138208.1, read as the reverse complement.
ATCTCTCCCTCCCTCTGTCCCTCTCTCCCCCTCCTCCTCTCTCCCCCTCCCTCCATCTCTCCTGTCTCTCTCTACCGCTCTCCTCTTTCCCTTCTTCCCTCTCCCTCCCTCTCCCCATCTCTCTCTCCCTCCATCTCTCCTTCTGTCTCTCTCTCCCAAGAGGCTGTTGTGGCTTTTGTGCTCCCCTTCCCAGCAGCAGCAACAACCCTGTAGTGTGCTGATCCCAAAGAGAGATTTCCCTGGGGGCTGCCCAGAAGGAGGACAGAACTGGTGGCGGTGACCCCCCCCCCCCGCAAAAGTCTCCACGGAGAGGCCCGGTTCTTCCTTTAAACGGAGAGGAAGAAGCCGCCGGATGCAGATATTTTATCCGCTGGCCTATTTGGCGTTTGCACGATGGGAGCCAGAAGCCCTGCTAAGGCCAACCCCATTATTGCAAAACCCATAAAAGTTGGCGGGTTAGGCATTAAAAAAGGGCACTCGCCATCTGTTCAAAGTTTCTTCTGTATTGTTACACTTTGGGTCAAATTAGAATCCGGAGAGATTTTTTTTTCCCCCTTTCCCTTTCCTTGGCAGCTGGCTTTCCTGCCCAACTGACCTACTTTGGTTTTGAAAAGGCCAGATGGACGCAGCCGAGGGCAGGGAGGGTGGTCCTGCTGAATCAGAGTCTCTCATAGGACCCCGGGGTGGGGGGGGAGTTGGGGGTGGGGCGGGGTGGCCGAAATCTGCTTTTCCAAGAGAATATCCCCAATAGGCTCCCCTCCCATCCGGCCTTGCCTGACTCACAATTCCTTCATCCCCTCCTTGGGTCCCCAAAGCAGAGATTCACCCCGTTCCTTTCCGAAGTCAGCTTGTAAATAGCCTTGCTCGATTTCAAGATGGGTCTTTCCAGCTCTCTCTCTCTTTGGTGCAATGCTACAGTGCAGTTTTGAAACAGGGAAAGCCCATGTGGCTTTGGAGACGCCTTTAGTTCACCTTTTCACACTTTCTGGTATGGGTGTGTGTGTGTGTGTGTGTGTCTTGTCTGACATCTGCAGATCGCTGAGGTTTTTCTTTCCCTGCCTGCAAGACAAATTGAGGGGTTATTAATTGGTACGACTTATATAGTGCTTTAAGGGACGCGGTGGCTCAGTGGGTTAGGACGCTGAGCTTGTCGATCAGAAGGTCGGCAGTTTGGCGGGTCGAATCCCGAGTGCCACGTAGCAGAGTGAGCGCCTGTTACTCGTCCCAGCTTCTGCCAACCTAGCAGTTCGAAAGCACGTAAAAAGGCAAGTAGAAAAATAGGGACCACTCCGGTGGGAAGGTAACAGCGTCTTCACGTCTGCCACAGAAAATTTGGGCTCCACTGTGGCCGTACGTTGAGGACTACCTGTACCCAACCCCCAAGCCTTAGAGGGCTGTATAGGTAACTCACCTGGAAAGAGACTGGGAGCCAGTGTAGCCTTTCTTTGTTTGCAGCGCAGTGGAAGGGGCAGGGATGGGTCTGACCCAAAGACGCTTTTTTCGGGAGGCAACTGGACTTTCTGGTTTTTCTTTGAAGACGTTTCGCTTCTCGTCCCAGAAGCTTCTTCTGCTCTGACCGGATGGTGGGGAGTGGAAGGATTTATACACCTTGCAGACAGCTGGTCGTTTGCCTTCTTTTAGAGAGTCGTTGAGGCCACTTGGAAGCTTGTCTGTTTCCTCGGGGTCACCCAAGTGGTGCAAATGGGTGTGGAGCATTCTCCAAGTGGCCTCAACGACTCTCTAAAAAAGAATGCAAATTACCTCTGTCTGCAAGGAGCAGAAATCCTTCTTTTAGTAGAGAATCGCGGATGCCACCTGGAGGTCGCTGAGGTCACAGACACACTTCCAAGTGGCCTCAGTGACTCTCTAAAAAAGATGCAGATGAACAGCTAGAATCTCAACATCTTTTTTTACATCGTGGAGACCAAAACCGGATGCAGTATTCCAAGTGTGGCCTTACCAAGGCCTTGTAAAGTGGTATTAGCACTTCGGGTGATCTTGATTCTATCCCTCCGTGCACGCAGCCTAGTAGTTAAAGTGCAACTATGCACTTTAGAGGACAGGAAGGCCTGGAGGAACATTGTCCATAGGGTCGCGATGGGTCGGACACGATTTCGCAACTAACAACAACAATGCTTCCAACTGGTAGGCCCGGTGCAAGGTCTACTTCATCTAAAACAATTTCTGCTTTTCAGTTTAAAATAGGCCGATGAGTCAAATTGGGCATCTAAAGGATTCGTGAGGGTGAGGGATTGTCCGTGGATCCCACATTCACTTTACAGCCTATTGACTGTTGTGTACCAGGTGGCTAAATTTGTCCCAAGAACTTGCCTATCTAATCAACTGAAACTCGTTTTTATGAGGACAGGTCTTTAATTGCCCCCAGTTCAATCATGCTTTTCTTCTTGAAATCCACACTTCTCAATGTGGGGAAGTAGCGTTCAAAAAAGAATGTAGATTTGCAAAAGTTGTACGGCGTGTGTTTTTTTTAGTCTGACCGGAAAAGGAATGTGTATTTTAAAAGTATCTTAAGAAAAGATACTTTTAAATGATTTTTAATCAGAATTTCATAAACACAGGATGGGATTGGAATACTGCCCTCTTAATAGGAAACAGTAGTGTCGGCTGCTAACCACACACAGTTCACGCATGAAGTTTGCCCCTGGGTAAGACTAGATACGGGACGCGGTGGCTCAGTGGGTTAGGACGCTGAGCTTGTCGATCAGAAGGTCGGCAGTTTGGCAGGTCGAATCCCGAGTGCCGCGTAGCAGAGTGAGCGCCTGTTACTCATCCCAGCTTCTGCCAACCTAGCAGTTCGAAAGCACGTAAAAATGCAAGTAGAAAAATAGGGACCACTACGGTGGGAAGGTAACAGCGTTCTGTGCGCCTTTGGCGTCTAGTCATGCCGGCCACATGACCATGGAGACGTACTTGGACAAGCACTGGCTCTTTGGCTTTGAAACGGAGATGAGCACCGGCCCCTAGAGTCGGAAACGACTAGCACGCGTGTGCATGTGCGGGGGAACCTTTACCTTTAAGACTAGATAAGGTTCAGTGGCTTTCAAGGTGAGTCAGATTTTGTCCTCTTGTGGCTGTGTAGGGATTCCAGACTAATTCCCTGCTTCATTCCTCCCCCTGGCTCTCCCAGTCTCTTAACAAGTAGGATCGGACTACTAAACAACACTAGAAGTGGTTTTATCTTGACCCTCTTCTGAATCTATACATTTCAATCTCACTGAAAATAGATATCCATTAGCTGAACTAATAGATACCCATTAGCTGAGGAATTAACGTCCAAATCTATAGCAAGGTAAACAGATGACAGCATTTTTTTTTAAAAAAATCAGAAGACAACTGTTTTACTGAAAATATTGTCTGTACACATTACAGGAGAATGCGCTTTGTAAATATCAAATGCAACATGTTACGTTTTTGGAATGTGCGTTATCATCAGGGTGGAGATTTATTTAACTTTAGCATACAGCATGCCTGGGAAGCATTTTCTCCTGAGTAAGGTTTGAATTTGGCTGGAAAAAATCCCAGATTAATCAACATATTTCCCCGGAGGGGCTTTAACATAACAGGAAAAAAGTCAAGTTTTTTTTGATAGGCTAACTGGCCCAATTAGAGAATGTAGGCGTTGGAAGGGTTTTTCAAGGTCATCTGGTCCAACGCCCAGCTCAGTGCAAAAATCCACCGAATAATTTCCAAGAAGATCCATCCAGACTTTTGTGGGAGAATCTAGGATTGTTAGAATCTAGGATTGTTAGAACCTGATTTTTAGCTTCATCAGAAAGGAACTTGACACCCTTTTCCATTGCTTGTAGACATATCTGGATGAGCTAGTTCCGTTAGTAGAGCTGGAGTGAGCGTGTTGTTGTTGCATACTTCTCGCCCATGTTTTCCGTTGTTGGTCCATACAGACCGTTCTTACACACACTGCCATGAAGTCAGAGTTCCCCCATCTTGCCCTAGACGTAAGACAACAACAACAACAACAATAAGAGTTGGAAGGGACCTTGGAGGTCTTCTAGGCCAGAGGTCCTCAACTTTTTGGGCACCAGGGACCGGTTCTGTGGAGAGAGGTTATATAGACAGAGAGATTGAGATAGGTAGGTTGATGCAGTGATGGATGGATGGATAGATGGATGGATGGATGGATAGATAGATAGATAGATAGACCGACCGGAGGGTGTGTGGTTTTGTGTGCTGCCTGCATCCCACGGATAGGGCTTTGCTTCGTTTGTGCGGACCGGTTGCTGGCATGCCACGGCCCGCTACCGGTCCACCGACCGGGGTTGGGGACCCCTGGCCTAGTCCAACCCCCTGCTCCGGCAGGAAACCCTATACCAACTCAGACAAATGGCTGTCCAGACTCTGCTTAAAAACCTCCAGTGATGAAGCGCCCAGAACCTCTGGTGGCGAGCAGTTCCACTGGTTAACTATCCTCACTGTTTGAAAGTTTCTCCTTAATTCCAGGTTGCTTCTCTCCTCGATCAGTTCCCAACCGTTGTTTCATAGACCTAACAAGGCTCCAGATTGGAGGTTGACGGAAAGAGACGAGCAGAGTCGGGGCCGTGGAGGTTGGGACAGTATCCAAAATGAGTAGCACGCCTCAGAACCGAAAGAAGCTTCTTGGACGAGAAGCGAAACGTCTTCAAAGGAAGTCCAGTTGCCTGGTGGGCTGGGGGTGGGGGAAAGCATCTTTGGAGTTAACACCCATGTTCTTCTCGGAAGCAAGTTAAAACTAGGCCAGAGGTTTCAGCCTTTGAATATAAGCTGGGTTGTGTAAGCGGACTGCCAGGCCTGCACCGAGCAAATTAGCTTTGCTTTCAAGTGACCTTCTCCTCCGAAGGAGAGTCCTTTTTCTTGACTGATTTAGGAGATCACTTGTAGGAAAATGACTCTCTTCTGGAGTATGAGAGGTCAGCGTCCCCGGCCCTTTCTTACACCTCCCTTACAAGGACAGCCAGGAGATTGGCTAACCCAGGCAATGCAATCCTGATCCGGCCTCCACTTCTGCGCTCTTGGGAGCCAATGATAGTTTGTTTGGATCCAGATCCGCTTCAGAAGACGAGTCTTCCAAGAAAAGCAACGGATTCTGTTCGGTTTTGTCCTGGAAGGCTTAACATTTTAACATGGTTCTTAAGCTTGATTTTCTGGTAGGGCAGGACCGGTGATGTGGAATTAGGAACCACTCAACCCCTTTTCTAGGAAGTTATTTTTAACCGAATAGCAGAATACAGATAATAGAATAACCGAGTTGGGAGGGACCTTGGAGGTCTTCTAGTCGAACCCCCTGGTCAATCAGGAGACCTGCCAGGGGTAGGCGACCTTGGCTCTTTGATGACTCGTGGACTTCAACTCCCAGAATTCCTGAGCCAGCCACGCTGAGGGGAAAGGGAGAGGTTTCCATTCTGGCTCAGGAATTCTGGGAGTTGAAGTCCACGAGTCATCAAAGAGCCAAGGTTGCCTACCCCTGGCCTAGGCCACTCTATGACTCGTGGACTTCAACTCCCAGAATTCCTGAGCCAGCATGGCTCAGCTTGGAAACCTCTCCCTTTCCCCTCAGCATGGCTGGCTCAGGAATTCTGGGAGTTGAAGTCCACAAGTCATAAAGTGGTCTAGGCGTAGGCCAGGGGTAGGCAACCTTGGCTCTTTTATGACTCGTGGATTTCAACTCCCAGAATCCCTGAGCCAGCATGGCTCAGCTTGGAAACCTCTCCCTTTCCCCTCAGCGTGGCTGGCTCAGGAAGTGAGTCATCCACGAGTCATAAAAGAGCCAAGGTTGCCTACCCCTGGCCTAGGCCTAGACCACTTTATGACTCGTGGACTTCAACTTCCAGAATTCCTGAGCCAGCCACGCTGAGGGGAAAGGGAGAGGTTTCCAAGCTGAGCCATGCTGGCTCAGGGATTCTGGGAGTTGAAGTCCACGAGTCGTAAAAGAGCCAAGGTTGCCTACCCCTGGCCTAGACCGTTCCAGACAAATGGCTGCCCGATGTCTTCTTAAACACCTCAAGTGTTGGAGCACCTGGAGGCAAGCCGTTAAGAAGTATCTCCTTAATTCCAGGTTGCTTCTCTCCTTGGTGAGTTTCCATCCGTTGCTTCTTGTCCTGCCCTCAGGTGCTTTGGAGAACAGCTTGACCCCCTCTTTTTTGGGGCAACCCCTCAAGTATTGCAACACTGCTACCATGTCACCCCTAATCCTCCTTTTTGTTAAACGAGACATACCCAATTCCTGCAACCGTTCTTCGTACGTTTTAGCCTCCAGTCCGCCGATCGTCTGTGCTGCTCTTTCTCTGCACTCTTTCCAGAGTCTCCGCATCTTTTTTTTTATAATACGGTGACCAAAACCGGATGCTCTATTCCAGGTGTGGCCTTTACTAAGATTTTCTTAACTAAGAAAGCCTTTCTGGCTGTGTCTTCTCGCTCGTGGGATTTATTTGTTTTTATCCATTTATTAAATTTACCTGCCGCCTACCTCGTCTGGAAGCGACTGTTCGCGGCCTGCGGCAGAGTGAAAGCGTCAAGCTCAAACATTAAAATAAATGCTACGATCGTCAATATTAATACTAACCCAGATGGCAAGGAAAGGAGCAAGGTGCAACTCAACCTCAGGTTGATTTTTCAAAGGGGGGGGACCTTCAGCAAAAAAGGTCCTTCTCCTGGAACACCCCACCCCCCCGGACAGAATTCCTTGACCGGATGGGGTCTGCAGCATGCCCTTTTTGCTGGTTGGGCCAATCCCGTTGGGACGAGGCAGTTTCTCAGGTACCACAAAGGGCCTTTAAGTGTAATAACAAACACCTTGAATTGGTTCTGGAAGCAAAATGGAAATCGGTGCAGCTTGTGCAACAATGGTGTTGCACGAGCGTCCCCCCCGTGACGCCTAAAACCATCCATGCAGCTGCATTGGGTGCCAGCTGTAGCTTCTGAATACTCTTCAGATTAATCGGATTAATTTGGAGCTTCCCGTGTAGGACGCAGTCTTTCACACCAGACGCAGGCCTTCACTTCCAAGGGACTCTGAAATCTCCCGCCAAAAAAGCCTGCCTTTTCCATGCTCAAAGCACTTGAACCAGTGCTGGGATTCAAACAGGTGAACAACCGGTTCCTCTGCATGGATTCCAGACTTCCGGAAGTCCGTTCTGGGCCCGGGCGACAAAAAATTAGCTACCGTTTTTGCCAAAAGGGGGTGTGAACCAGCTGAATCCCACCACTGACTTGAATTCCACTGTTGGGTCAAGTCCCAGTGTCACTGACAATCACAGAGGATGAGACACACACACACACACACACACACACACGGCCATTGGCCCCAGTCTACCCATCATCTATCTCTCTCTTTCACACTCTTTCACACTCACACTCACTCTCTCGCAACCATGATATGGTTTGCAGTGTTGCAAAACAAGTCATTTTAAAAGATCGGAGCCTCCACTCCGCGCTGGAGAATTTCTTTCCTCTCTCAACAACTGGAGGGTGTGTGTGTGTGTGTGTGTGTGTGTGTGTGTGTGTGTGTGTGTGTCTTCTTCCCTCACTTCATCCCCGTCAAAGAAACCTCTGGGAATAGCTTTTCTTTCAACTTGATCTTCCCTCACCTGAATCCCCCAGGCGGTTGGCCTGGGCGCCAGAGGGATTCCTTGTGCTGTGTTGGCAGAAGACTTCCAGAACCCTTTTAACCTTCTCCCTTTTTCAAACTGCTCCGCTCCTTGCTTTCTCTTTCTCTCTCTCTTTCTCTCTCTCTGTCTCTTTCTGTCGCTTTGTCTCTCGTCTCTTTCTCTGTGTCTCTTTGTCTCACTCTGTGTCTTTCTCCTGTTTCTCTCTCTCTGTGTCTCTGTCTCTTTCTGTCTCTTTCTCCTTCTGTCTCTCTCTCTCTCTGTGTCTGTGCGTCTCTTTCTGTCTCTCTCCCCTCTCTTTCTGTCTTTCTCTGTCTCTCTCTCTCTCCCTTTCTGTCTGTCTTTTTCTCCTCTCCCTCTCTCCTCTCTCTCTCTCTCTCTCTCTCTCTCTCTCTCTCTCTCTCTCTCTCTCTCTCTCTCTCTGTGTGTGTGTGTGTGTGTGTGTGTGTGTGTCTGTGCGTCTCTTTCTGTCTGTCTCTCTTTCTGTCTTTCTCCTGTCTCTCTTGTCTCTTTCTCTCGCTGTCTTTCTCTCCCCCCCCCCAACGATGCGGTCATGATGCCGTTTATAGCCTCCTTCCTCGCCCCTCACCAAAGCCACGCTCAGGTTGCATTTCCTGACAAATCCTTTGCAGAAGCCACAACAGATCTGAGCCGGGCTTAGGCTGAGGAATGTCTCTTTCTCTTCCTTTCCTCTCGTTCCCTTTCATGACCACCTCCCGGTGTTCTAATTTTTGATCGCACAAAAGGATGCTCCTAAGCTTCTGTAATCAGACCCTGCCCCACCTGTCCACTGCCGGGATTGAGAAGGAAAGAGAAGCCACTCGTGGGGGTCGGGGTTGGAAGGGTGTGTGTGTGTGTGTCAAGGCCTCTGGATGTAGGGAATCGCCATTAGCAGCAGCTGCACAGAGGCTTAATGCTCGGAAATGCACGTTACTTCCTGCGGCAGGAGCCACAGCTTTGGGGCTGGGGTCTTTCAAATCCAGGGTCTTGGAGTATGTTTGGGGGGGCCCAGAGTCTTCTTTTTTCCCGCTCCCTTCCCACCGGGCAGCCTACAAACCAATGCAATCCTAGATTGCATGAAGAGAGGGATAGAATCGAGATCGTCAGAAGTGCAGTATTAATGCCGTTTCATAAAGCCTTTGCAAGGCCACACTTGGAACACGGCATCCAGTTTCGCTCGCCACATTGGAAGAAGGTTGAGACTCTGGAAAGAGTGCAGAGAAGAGCAACCAGGATGACTGGAGGCTAAAAGATAGAATGGTGTGCAGGAATTGGGCTTGTCTAGCGAAAAGAGTGATTAGGGGAGACACGACAGCAGTATGCTAATATTTGAGGGGTTGCCACAAAGAAGATGGGGTGGGGCTGGGGTGTCAACTTACTTTTCAAAGCACCAGAAGGCAGGACTAGAAACAAGGGATGGAAACTGATCAAGGAGAGAAGCAACCTGGAATTAAGGAGAAGCTTCCTGACAGTGAGGACAATCAAGCAGTGGAACAGAAGTTGCCTCCAGAAATCGTGGGCGCTCCATCACTGGAGATCTTTATGAAGAGGCTAGACAATCACCTGTCTGAGATGGTGTAGGTTCTCCTGCTTGAGCAGGGGGCTGGACTAGAAGACCTCCAAGGTCCCTTCCAATTATTCTGTTCTTATTCTATTCTACTCTATTCCTATTCCTGTTCTGTTCCATTCCATTCTGCATTCTATTCCTATTCCGTTCTGTTCCATTCCATTCCATTCCATTCTATTCCATATTTTCTTTTTATTCTATTCTATTCTATTCTATTCCATTCCATTCCATTCCATTCCATTCCATTCCATTCCATTCCATTCCATTCCATTCCATTCCATTCCATTCCATTCCATTCCATTCCACCCCACCTAGGGAAGTGGTACCTATTTATCTACTCGCATTTGCATGCTTGGGAACGAAGTGGGCAGGAGTTGGGGCAAGTAGCGGGATCTCCCCCCCTCGTGTGGCGCCCGGCCCTCGAAACTGATCGGTCGGTTCTCCAGCCGACAAGTTCAGCGTCTTTAACCGCACAGCCATCGCAGCCCCTGCTAAACTAAGTAGACAAGGGTAAATTGGGAGCCTTTGTTGGAGGGGAGGAGGGTCTCCTTCCACAGAAGTGGAACAGACTGAGGCCATGACTGCGGTCCAACTGCCAGCTTTGCACTGGGCATGAGGAGGACAGCGGCCTGCTAGTTCCCAAACCATTGTCCGTCCGTTGAAGCTGCTGAAGAATAGCCGTCCCTGCGGAAAAAGGGACGTCGCAGCTCCGAGGACAATGTCATTTTGGACCTCGGTCATGCTTTGTCTCCGAGATGCCTACTGCGCGTCTTGCTCTTCCCGTACAGCACAGGCCAAAAGGAGCCTGGCACGGAGCAGCTGTTTGTGTCACCGGGGAACACCAGTAAGTAAGCAAACGGCGATGATTAGCAGTAGGGCGCCTGTCCTAGAGCCAGGGTGACTTTGAAGTGAGTAAAATAGCCACCGGCAAGGCAAATGGATACGGAGGGTGCAAAGTTGGTAAATGATGTGTGCTGTCACAAGCTTGATTGCTTTGTTGCGTTAATATTTATGGAAGAGTTAAGGAGCCTTCCCCACCCCTGCTCTAGGATGGATAGACACAGAAGTGCAGCAAAGAGCGATACGCAGGAGTTGCTAAATTGTCGCTTGCTTCTCTAGCGTTTCCAACTGGATTTTCTTTTAAGCTACTTTTTTTTTTAAAAAAAGATCTCCTGTGCCAACTTTTTTATAGATCTAAGACAAGGATTGCCGTTCTATCTTTGTGGCCCCTTGGGGGGGGGGGGAAACAAACCTCAAGGGAGTTAAGATCTCCGTTATTTTCTAGTGTATTCCAATTTTCATTTTATGTAGCGCTACCAAAATGTGGGCTTCAGAAGTCCCGGTGACCACTAGGTGGCTGCCAAGAACGAGTGCTCTCTCTCTCTCTCTTTGCTGCCATCTAGTGGCCATAGGTTACTCTTGCAACTTAGATTCCGTGGCTTTAGTACAATAGAATATTTTGGGGACATTCTGTTGGGCGGAAGAGAAAAATGCCCCTTCCTCCTTGCCACGGCACAGGAAGGCTGTTAGAAGGAAATCAGAATATCTTTGCTGTAGTTGTACGTGAGGATATATCGGTTCTAAATTGAAAACAATGCAGCTGCAATTCTTTTAATGCCACCCCCCCCCCTGTTCATCTCAATAAATCTTGCTAAAAAGAAATCTGAGAGAATAATGCCTGGGAAAGAATCACTTCCAGTTTGTTCTGTACCAGCCTACTACCGGCCCTGCAGATAAGGCAGGGACAACCCCTTTACAAGAAGGCAAGAGGCTGGAACTAAGCCTGCCAAATTTATGGACACAAAAGCAAACAGAGCAAAAACAAGACACGAACCATGAAACAGGAGCTATTCAAACAGTTGCCTTCAGCAAACCAGCCCTCCCACGCATTCCCCTTTTATACAGTTCAGGGCGTGGCTTCTCTCTGCCTCCTTCCGAGGTGCCCCATTGCCTTCCTCTGTTTACTCCTGATTGACTGCCTCCTGCGTCGGGCGTCCTTGAACAGGGCCAGCTGTGGGTCATCTTCATCCACGCTGTCAGGCTCACACAGCTGGGTCTGCGTGGTAACCAGGTGGGAGGGGCCTGGCTGAGGGCTCTCATCAGCAAGCTCTCCAACCCCCTCAGCAAGCTCTCCAACACCCCCCCCTCCTCCTCTGAATCTTCCGACCCAACTGCCGAACCCACAGGCTGACCCTGAATCACAACACAGTTTTAAGCAGTTAACAACAACTTGACACTGAATGGGAGTGTCTGAAACTAAAAATCAGTTTATTGCACACCCCTGCTTCTCTGCTTCAGGCGTCCTTCTAGCCATTTAATTAACACTGTATTCTTTTTTTTTAAGCCCGTTGTGGATCCAACGTGTTAAATTGACACGGCTCACTTTTCACCAAACTTAAAATATTTTTCTCAGATCAAGGTGCGGGTGTCCTTTCCTAATCCTAGTGATGTCAAAAGGATGAAATACGTGTTGCTGCATCCCGACACAAACTCCACCCTTTTGTGCAAGGGTCATTTTACATTTTATTCCCTTCCTCATTCTAACCCACAGATGGTTTATTTGCTTGCTTGCCAATCCTAAAGATCGAGAAACATTATTTTCAAGTAAATTGTTCCCAATTCTATTCCCAGTGCGCAATCAGATTTTCTTTAAAGAGAACACGTAAGGAACCAGTTCAGACCTTCAGTAACCCTGTTTTTTATTCAGAACACTTATGTATCAATTGCTATAGGTTTCACGCTGAAAACCTAAGGAATCAAATCATTTTTGTTCCACTTCACTTTTTGTTCTAATTTTCAATCAAATGCTGACAGGATAAACCCAACCAGTTCCAATCTGAGAGGGTGTAAAACGGGGGCCTTCAAACTCGGCCCTTTTAGGACTCATGGACTTCAACTCCCACAATTCCTCAGCCAGTGTGCCTGGCTGAGGAATTCTGGGATTTGAAGTCCATGAGTCACAAAAGCGCCGAGTTTGAAGACTCCTGGCGTAAAAGAAGACTCCTCAAAATCCAGTTAGGCTGTTCTGCAAGACTTCCAATTAACGGACAGATGTCTTTGGAGATTCTCTGTCGTCAAGGTTGTCCCAAAGGTGCTTTTTCAAAAAGCAACTGGACTTTCTTTGGGTTGTTTTTTTCTCCCCTTGAAGACCTTTCTCTTCCCATCCAAGAAGCTTCTTCAGTTCTGACCGAATGGGGGAGAATCCTTCCATTCTCCACCATTCAGTCCGAACTGAAGAAGCTTCTTGGACGAGAAGCAAAATGCTTTCAAGGAAGAACATAAGGAAGCCCAGTTGCCTTTTGAAAAAGCGCTTTTCGGATAACGGACAGGCCGTTTACAAGGTCTTCTAATAGAATGGAAATCCTAGGATATTTCTAGGGGCGAAATGAAGGACGCCCTCTTCGTAAGGCACTTAAGAGTTCCCAATGAGAAGGCAAGGTACAAATACAATAAATGAACTGTAAAATTGAAGGAATACATTCCAGATTAGTCTTAACTTCGTTAATGCTGGCAGCTTCTAATCCCTGATGGAGCTTTGTGCCATGGCATTTGTCTTCTGCCTGGACCTACTTCTGCTACCTGTCTCTTAGTCTTAACTTCGTTGATGCTGGCAGCTTCTAATCCCTGATGGAGCTTTGTGCCATGGCATTTGTCTTCTGCCTGGACCTACTTCTGCTACCTGTCTCTTGTTTCTGAACTTGGATGGAGATTTCAGCTGGTTTAGCTGTTCCTCAATTGTCCATCCTAGGATTGCTCCGCCACAGTTTGGTGGCAAATTGGGTAAAAATGTTCAGAATGTGAGTTCAACTTAATTAGGGCATTGTTTTAAGGATAATTTAGCTGTGGTGACGCAGTGGTTAGAGTGCACTCCTGCAGGTTACTGCTGCTGACTGCCCGTTGCCGGGAGTTCGATCCTGACCGGCTCAAGGTTGACTCAGCCTTCGATTCTTCCGAGGTCAGTAAAATGAGGACCCAGATTGTTGGGGGCAAATATGATGACTCTGTGAACTGCTCAGAGAGAGGACTGTAAACCCCTGTGAAGTGGTCTGTAAGTTTAAATGCTCTAACTATTGCTATCTAAGCCGTGGCGACTCAGCGGTTAGAATGCAGTATTGCCAGCTAACTCTGCCCACAGTCTGAAGTTCGATCCTGACCGGCTGAAGGTCGACTCGGCCTTCCGTCCTTCCGAGGTCGGTAAAATGAGGACCCAGATTGTTGGGGGGCAATACGCTGACTCTGTAAACTGCTTAGAGAGGGCTGTAAAGCATTGTGAAGTGGTCTATAAGTCTAAGTTCTATTGCTATTGCTATAATTTAAAGCAAAACCCCCAAAAATTATACAATTTTAGTTCTTTTCATTGTTGGCTCTATATTCTTAGGTTGCTACCCTGACCTCTTCATCTGGCTTGGTCCAGTGTTTGGTTTGGGTTTGGTCCAGTGTTTGGTCCAGTGTTTCTCAACCTTGACAACTCTTAGATGTGTAGATGTCAACTGCCAGAATTCTGGGGAGTTGAAGTCCGCACCTCTTAAGAGTTGCTAAGGTTGAGAAATGCTGCCTTGGGACTGTAGGAAGGAAGAAGGTTTGGGCTGATTAAGAGGAGATGTGAAACCATGGCTGTGGTTGCCTCCCCCTTGCTGGGAACATTTGGACAGGGACTGGATGGCCACCTGTTGCATTGAGCAGCTTAGAGTAGACGCCTTCAGTTCTGCCTCATCAGTTCTGTGACTTTTGTCCTGCTGCGTGGGACAGATTCCAGAAAGGTGAAGGAGCAGGTGGTCCTCATCCCAAATCTGTTCACCTGGGCCATCCGTTGCTTCGCATGACATGTCCCCAGGGACTTGAGCAATCTGCTTGATTTCTCCTTAGCCTTCTTCTTCACTTAGTTCTGCACTTAGACTTCACGGGTGTTTGTTGGGCTTAATTGTGGTTTGAGCCGAGGACTACCTGTATTTTCTGGGAAGTGTTCTCCGTAGATGGACACCGTTAGAAGAGGTGGCTTCAGCCTGCGGGATTTGAAACTTTGGGGCATATCCTACCTAAATCAGAAATACACTAGTCTCTCTCTCTCTAAGGGTCTGTGATGATTTGCCACGGCCAAATTGCTGTGGGACAATTCGTTGCCGGGCAGAAGTTACACTAATAACAAAGAAGTGGTGGAATAGAATCATTAAAAGAAAGGATGCAAAAGGAGGGACAGAATGAATGTCAGAGCGTGCACAGTCTTATTGCGCTGAGATAACCCAGGAGTAAACACAGTAAACAGTGGTCTGTATTGAATGGTGGTTTATCTTACACTATCTACAATATCATGCACCAGAAATAATATGCATATAGGTGCTAATACAGCAGGATCCAACCAACCACAATTACAGCAGCAAACAGAAGAGAGAGAACACATCTACAGAGCCTTCCCTTTTATACACAGACCCTGCTTGCTCTTAAAGAGACACAGACCCTGCTGTCTCTTAAAGAGACACAGACCCTGCTGTCTCTTAAAGAGACCCAGACCCAGCGGAGTCATTCCCATCATTACATCTTACATCAGCTGGTTGGCTGTTAAATATTACCTTGACCATGAAGTGTGATTGACAAAAATTAAAACATTTTTTAAAATTTATTTTAAATAATTAAATTGTTTTGTTGTGAGTTGTCCAGTGGCAAGTTGTCCCATTCCCCTCTCTAAAGTGCAGCGGGTAATAACTGAAATGGTCTTTGGGAAACCACGTGTGATTTGTGTCTGAACCAGCCTCCCCCCACCCCCCCTATCCAGGAGCGCTGGCTGCCGAGTGCTTGGGAAGGAATTTCAGTTTAAACTGGAGCCAAGCACGAACAGCCACGCAGCCCCCATCTGACCTTGGTGACCCAGTTTCCAAGCAAGCCCTGCTTTTAGACTCTGCCATCTTGAGCTCCCCATAAAGATATTTTGCCACCCGTCAAAGAATACACATATGGTTAGAGAAAACGACTAAAAAAAAACCATATAGACTTTTAAGCCAGAATTATTTTCGTTAGGCACAATTTTAGTAAACTATGAGAAAGAGTGTACCAATCTAACATTCCGTGTATTAACTGCAGCGAGAATTGTATTCGCTCAACATTGAGGGAAAAAATATGAAGATTTAACAACGGAGGAAGAGTTGATTAAAAAATGTTTTAGATTGTGCAGAAATTGACATTGAAAACCAAAGAGAAAGAAGATTCAGTTTATTTTAGAACGTGGGACACCTTTTATCAATGGGTAGAAAAAAACGAGGTCCAGAGAAAGGAATTTAACTTTAAGTAAGTTAAATGTTGGAACCCTGACATTCTGTTGCTGATAGAATATTAAGCATTTGAGACTATAAAAAACTAATAAAAACATATATTGGGGTGGGGGGAAGAGATATTTTGCCACCAGAACTTCAGAGCAATTTCCCCCTTGCACATGGAAAAGACGAAGCCAGCTGGGCCTCTTGTACTGCTGTGGCATGAAATACCGTAGGTGAGTGCCTAACATACCTTCACAGATGAGTTCTGTTTCCATAAATACTCCATTTAGATAACCCTGGTTTGCTAAAAAAAAAAAAAAACTAGCCCCAAGGAATGTGAGGTTTACCTTCGGACAATAGCAGAAAATGGCAAATTTGGGAGTTTTCCCCTGGCTATTTTAAGAAGCTGAGTGCCTGATTTGAGTGGTAGTCAGATCTGAGTGGTAATCGAACGAACGTGGCCCTTTTATGTCCACAAAGGTGGAATGAAGTTTTAAGCTACTTGGGATTTTTTCTCACCTTCAGTTGATAAAGATCCACCTAAACCAGTCTTGAAATAACAGAATAACAGAGTTGGGAGGGACCTTGGAGGTCTTCTAGTCTAACCCCCTGCTCAGGCAGGAAACCGTATACCATTTCAGACAAATGGTTGTTCAATCTCTTCTTAAAAACTTCCAGTGTTGGAGCATTCACCACTTCTGGAGGCAGGTTGTTCCACTGATTAATTGTTCTAACTGTCAGGAAATTTCTCCTTAGTTCTCGGTTGCTTCTCTCCTTGAGTAGTTTCTATCCGTTGCTTCTTGTCCTGCCTTCAGGCGCTTTGGAGAATAGAATAGAATAGAATAGAATAGAATAGAATAGAATAGAATAGAAAATATGGATGAAATAGAATAGAAATAGAAAATAGGAAAGAATAAGGAATAGAATAGAAAATAGGAAAGAACAAGAGAATAGAATAGAATAGAATAGAATAGAATAGAATAGAAAATATGGATGAAATAGAATAGAAATAGAAATAGAAAATAGGAAAGAATAAGGAATAGAATAGAAAATAGGAAAGAATAAGGAATAGAATAGAAAATAGGAAAGAACAAGAGAATAGAATAGAATAGAATAGAATAGAATAGAATAGAATAGAACAGAACAGAATAGAATAGAATAGAAAATATGGATGAAATAGAATAGAAATAGAAATAGAAAATAGGAAAGAATAAGGAATAGAATAGAAAATAGGAAAGAACAAGAGAATAGAATAGAATAGAATAGAAAATATGGATGAAATAGAATAGAAATAGAAATAGAAAATAGGAAAGAATAAGGAATAGAATAGAAAATAGGAAAGAACAAGAGAATAGAATAGAATAGAATAGAAAAAGAAAAGAAAAAGAAAAGAAAAGAAAAGAATAAGGAATAAAATAAGATAGAATAGAAGTTGGAAGGGACCTTGGAGGTCTTGTAGTCCAGCTTCATCCCCTCTTCTTTGTGGCAATCCTTCAAATATTTGAACCCTGCTCTCATGTCACCCTGCTTCTTCTTTTTACTGAGACTAGACAAACCCAATTCCCGCCACCGTTCCTCACCTTAAGGACCTCTCGCAACTTAATGAGCAGAGCAAAGGTATGAAATTTTGGTTTTTTGTCTATTGATGAATCTCTGGAAAGAGTTAAGTTTGAAGTTCCAGTAGGCTACAGTAGACATCAGGAGAGGAGCAAACATTATCCTAGAACATGTTTGTCCATTTAAAAGTTGTCCTTTTTTTTCGGGGGTGGCTTGTGTGTTTCTGTCTTTCGGTATCTAAAAAGTTTGCAAGGGTTACAGATTGCGCCACAGCTGGATTCAAGGCTCCAAAAAGGAGACCTAAAAAATAAATAAAAATCTTTACCTCTCAAGGAAAGCTGCCTTTTGACAGTGATTTGGCCGTTCCTGCGATGCTAGTCATGATGTGCTAAGCATTTATTCGTACGGTTCGATGTGTGTGCGGCAGCCAGCCTTGCTAATGTGCTCTGTAATCACGTGATCTGTCGGGCCCACATTAGCCAACGATGCATAAAGCGCCCAAGGCAGGGAAGAGAAAGTGGCGGTCTTGTTAGTACTGTGTGAAGTCTCTCGAATAGCTTCAAACAACCATTTTACCTTACATCCTAACTGGTTCTACGGCAAAACTCCTATTGCCCAAATGACAATGTTGAATGGATTATTTCTGTGCTCTCAATAGGACTTCTTTTACCTAAGATGCTGAGATCCTAGGCCAGGGGTAGGCAACCTTGGCTCTTTTACGACTCGTGGACTTCAACTCCCAGAATTCCTGAGCCAGCGTGGCTCAGCATGGAAACCTCTCCCTTTCCCCTCAGCGTGGCTGGCTCAGGAATTCTGGGAGTTGAAGTCCACAAGTCATAAAGCGGCCTAGGCCAGGGGTAGGCAACCTTGGCTCTTTTATGACTCGTGGACTTCAACTCCCAGAATCCCTGAGCCAGCATGGCTCAGCTTGGAAACCTCTCCCTTCCCCCTCAGCGTGGCTGGCTCAGGAATTCTGGGAGTTGAAGTCCACGAGTCATAGAGCGGCCTAGGCCTAGGTCAGGGGTAGGCAACCTTGGCTCTTTTACGACTCATGGACTTCAACTCCCAGAATTCCTGAGCCAGCTTGGCTCAGCTTGGAAACCTCTCCCTTTCCCCTCAGCGTGGCTGGCTGAGGAATTCTGGGAGTTGAAGTCCATGAGCCAAGGTGGCCGACCCCTGTTCTAGACAGAGTGCAGAGAAGAGCAAGCAAGATTGATAAGGGGTCTAGAGGCTAAATCATATGATGAACGGTTGAGGGAACTAGGTATGTCTAGCCCAGGGGCCTTCACACCTGGCCCTTTTTTGACTAGTGGACTTCAACTCCCAGAATTCCTCAGCCAGCATGCCACAAGTTGACATCCAGAAGTCATAAAAGGGCCAAGTTTGAAGACCCCTGGGCTAGCCTATCAAAGAGAAGGATTGGGGGGGGGGGAAACATGATGGCTGTCTTCCTATACTTGAGGAGCTGCCACAGAGAAGGGGATCCACTTATTCCCCAAAGCGCCAGAGGGCAGGACAAGAAGCAGTGGCTGGAAGCTCATCAAAGAGCGCTTCAACCTAGACGTAAAGGAGAAATTTCTGGATGGCGAGAACAATTAATCAATGGAATAACTCCCAGGGTTCTGAGTGCTCCATCACTCAAGTCCCAGAGGTGCTTTTTCCAAAAAATGACTCTGGCATTCATTTAACAACTGCAGTGCCACAAAAAAGTTTGTAAAATCGGGGTTGCCTGGTAACCTGCCTTAGTGACTGTTGTGACGACTGAAATTGCAGACTTAATTAGGATTGTAAGACCGTACTAGCATACGGTTGTAAGACAAATTGACTGTGTCTGTCTACTACTATCATCTATTTATCATCTATCATCTATCCATTTATCTATATCGCGGTGACTCAGTGGGTTAGGACGCTGAGCTTGTCGATCAGAAGGTCGGCAGTTTGGCGGGTCGAATCCCGAGTGCCGCGTAGCAGAGTGAGCTCCTGTTACTCGTCCCAGCTTCTGCCAACCTAGCAGTTCGAAAGCACGTAAAAAATGCAAGTAGAAAAATA